>NC_063340.1:9291936-9297826 GCF_021869965.1 Rhincodon typus | reverse complement strand
TGACATCTCACAAGGTTTAAAGGTACATTTTCACAGAGTAAACAATCACATCAGTGACTCAGGCTCAAAATCAACCATTTTCCTTACACATTCATGTAATGTAGTCATCACTTGTCTGCTCTGATGAAGAGTCATCTCGACTCGAAACGTTAGCTTGCTCGCTTTCCATGGATGCTGCCTGACCTGCTGTAAATTCCAGCACTTCTTGTTTTCAGTACAGATTCCAGCATCTGCAGTAATTTGCTGCCACATCACTAGTCAGTATTTGTTGCCCATTCTAAGTTGGCCTTGAGAAGATGGTGGTGATCCTGCTGACTTGAACTGTTGAAGTCTATCTGCTCCCAGTAGACCCACATTGGTGCTAGGGAGGGAGTTCCAGGATTTTAATCCAGGGACAGTGAAGGAGGGACAATGCATTTCCAAGTCAGGATGGTGAGTGACTTGCAGGGGAACTTGCGGGCGGTGGTGTTCCCGTTCACCCACAGCCCTCTGCTTTCATGCGTGGTACAGATTGCGGGTTTGTGAGGTACGGTTGAAGGAGCCTTTGCAAGTTGCTGCTGTGTGTCCTGTAGATGTACCACACTGATTGTTACAGCAGTGGTGGAGAAGTGAGTTTTGCAAGTGGTGGCTGGGGCGCTGACCGAGTGGGCTGCTTTGCATTGAAACTCTTGATCGTGATTGGAGCCGCACTTGTCCAAGTAAGTGAGAGTATTCCGCCACACTCACAATTTTGGGAGGTCAGAGGCAATTTTACTTGCCTCAGAATTCCTAAAGTGCATTGTCAGTCACAGTATTCATACAGCTGGTCCAGTTGTGTTGGTTTGTAATGATTGGAAGAGTGAACTTTTTTCACACAAGCCAGGTCTCTACACACAGATCTCAAAGATGTGGAGATAGTAGAAAGATGTGGCTTTTGCTATTAAGAATGTCAGTGTTCAGAGCTATTGAAAATATTTCTGCTTTTGGGATAAAAAAAATCTTGAATAATAAGACAGATTTAACAACAAACATATTCCTAAATATATATTTCCTTAATAAATTAACTATGATTTTGAAAACAATATAGAATTGAGTCAACACTATAACAGAATAGAATAGAATCTTCACACTGTGGGAACAGGCCATTCAACCCAGCAAGTTAATGCAGACCTTCCCACCCAGACCTATCCTCCTACCCCACCCCAACATTTCCCATGGCTAACACACCTAACCTACACGTCACAGACAATTTAGCATGGCCAATCCTGCCAACTTGCACATTTTTGGACTGTGGGAGGAAACCGGAGCACCCAACAGAAATCCATGCAGACACGGGGAGAATGTACAAATTCCACACAGACAGTCGTCCAAAGTCGGAATGGAATCCGGGTCCCTGGCGCTGTGAGGCAGCAGTGCTCACCCTAGAGCCACCATAGTACCCCTTTGTTGAAGAAGGGTCACTGGACTCGTAACATTAATTCTGTTTCTCTCTCCACAGATGTTGCCGGACCTGCTGGATTTCTCCAGCAATTTCTGTCTTCGTAACACTTCGTTGAAAGTAAGTTCTTAACTGGACTGAAAGGATTCCAAGTGTTATTCTTAATGATGCTGCAAGTGATTTAATCTTACTTCGAATTTCAGAATATTCTTTTATTGTTTAAGTCGATTCAAACTTAGGCCGGGATCTTGCTGTTTTTAGACTAAGTCGAAAAGCAGGGTTTTACAGCAGAGAAACCAATGGCTTACGAAGGTGAGTGAGGCAACAAAATTGTCTAACAATCGGGCAGCTTCTCCTGCTGCCCAAATTAGTAACTCCAGACCAAAGACCGGACCTACTGTTGTGACAGATCCCCTCCTGGGCTCCCAGGATGGGCTATCACACATGGGAAAGGTCAACGTGTTTTGACGGGGGCTGTGAGAGGAGAGGTGGGTCTTACAGGAAAAAGTGGTAAAACGGGAAGCGAGAACAGAGGGGTGGCTCTCAACAGCTAACACCCTTCTCCAGATCCAGTCCCTCAATCATGTGAGGATGCTGTGCTGGTTCTTTCTTGTCCCACAGAGAGCTGAAACAACTGCAGCCTAGGTAGAATGAGGCCCTTTAAGTGGTCATTAACGTCAATTGGCAAAGGAAAGGGACGGTTAAATTTTTGAGGAGTGAGACTGGAGCACTATCGGATCAAGTGGGACTAATGGTTAGTCAATAGGTCCCAGTATTCCTCACCAATCGAAGCATTTTGCCACAGCCTTGAAATTTTAAGATGATATTAATTTCCATCTTAAGCCATTGCATTGCATCAGGCACCTCACAGAATTGATGTGAAACATTGAGTCATAGAGTCATAGAGACATAAAGCGTGGAAACAGACCCTTTGGTCCATCTCATTCATACCAAACAGATATCCTAAACTAAACTAGTCCTATTTGCCTGTGTTTGGCCCATATCCCTCAAAACCTTTCCTATATATGTACCCGCCCAAATGTCTTTTACATGTTACAATTGTGCCCGCCTCTCCCACTTCCTCAGGCAGCTCATTCCACACACGCATCAGCCTCTGTGTGAAAACGTTGCCCCTCAGGTCCCTTTTAAATCTTTCCCCTTTCACCTTAAACCTACGCCCTCTTGTTTTGGCCTTCCTTACCCTTGGAAAAAGACCTTGGCTATTCATTTTATTTCAAGCATTTCCTGTTCCTATCCTACATTTCAATATCCCACAGATATCTGATCTGTGATATGAACATGCAACATATAGCATAGGACTGGGTTCTTGTTAAGGTAAATGTCTTGAAATTTATTAACAACTTTGACAGTGTAGTTTTACATATGATCTGCATACTATGTGTATAATTGTTACAATCTGTGTGCAGTTAAATAACTGAACTTATCTGGTTGATTGGACTGACTGACAGTAAGTTAGAGATCTTTTATACTAGACTGTCACATGTTAACCTGTCTTTAAGGTAGTTACTTGCTAAGATCTGTGTAATAATATAACAATCAGAAGAAATTATGAGTTAACTACATTCATAAGGAACAGAGATTTGCACCAAAAAATGCAATAATTAACCAGACAGCGCAGTTATTTTAATTAAAGACAAAAAAGAAACTGCAGATGCTGGAATCCAAGCCTCAAGGAGTCCTGAAGAAGGGTAATACCTGAAACGTTGACTTCTCTTTTCCTCCAGGTGCTGCCTGGCTTGCTGTGTTCTTCCAGCATCCTGTTTGTCTACCTAGTTATTTTAATTAACCTGCGCAATCTGTTCCAGGGTGGGTGAGACTATATAGATGTATATACTTCTGCTCCTGGAGTAGCTGTGCTAACTTCGCACAAAAGCTCTCTAGAGAAGACATATTCTTTGTAAATAGACTAACCACGGCAATGAGTGTGTCAGAATGTGTTTGGATTTTGCTCTAACATGGATCTTCCCTTCTATTTCTTTACAAGTACATGACTTTACAAGGGATGGCATGGTGGCTCAGTGGTCAGCACTGCTGCCTCACAGCACCAGGGACCCAGGTTTGTTTCCAGCCTCAGGCGACTGTCTGTGGAGTTTGCACATTCTCGCTGTGTCTGCTCTGGGTGCTCCAGTTTCCTCCCACAGTCTAAAGATATGCAGGTTAGGTGGATTAGCCTTGGGAAATGTAGGGTTACAGGGATAGGGTGGGTTGCTCTTCAGAGGGCCAGTGTGGACTTGATGGACTGAATGGCCTGCTTCACACATAGGGATTCTATGACTTGACACATCACACAGTACGTGGTGCCCTGCATCAAAAATGTCTCAAATGTGTTCTCTGTCAACCAGAGCATAGGAATTTACAACAACATGCATTGATGTAGCACCTTTGTCCTAAAGCAAAATGTGACACAAAAGGAAATTTCAGGAAAGATGGCCGGAAGCTTGGTCAAAAAGTTTGGTTTTCAGGAGGGGAGAGTGATATTTTAAGGCTGGCAGCTGAAAGCACAGCCAATTTGCAACATTGAGTCATACTTGACAATTCCTTGACAATTTGCAGCATTGCTCACACTATATCTGAATACAATGGGGACTGTCATATTAAATAGGTTAAAGAAAGAAGGGACTTCCATTTCTATAAAGTCTTTTGTTTGCCCAGCACATTCCTACTGCTGAAGAAGTGCCTTTGAAAGGTTGCCACAATTATAATGCGGACTAACATGCAAAGTGGTGAAGACGTCTGGCAGTCATTTCCTTTAAGGTTTGGGGATTCTCACAGTTCTCCAACTCAGTTTGCCTGGATTTCTGATGATCCGAAAGTATCTGGGCAATTGGGGAATCCCCGTGGTTGATTCAATCTCTTAGCTCCTGGCTGAGAGCTTAGTTTCTCCCCTCGTGTGCACCTTCAGCAGGTGCAAGTTTCGATCATGACTATTTAAATCTTGGTTGATCATTCAAATGTGGAAAGATATCGCAAGATCCATTCAGTACTAACTGGGTCCTTAAAACTAAATTCCTTTTATCTTACAGATAGTAATGTCCTACTATGGATAACATCACTTCACTCACGTTTTTTTGGTTTCATGTGAAAGCATTAACGGAGTTTAGTAAGCGAGAGATTATTTGTATCTACACACTCATGTTTGTGCACTGTCAGTGCTCCGAATTAGAGTGAGTTACGCTTGTTTTCTGTCAGGGTAATAATGGCAAACAACATTCAAGTCACAAGCAGCAAGGTCACACAATCAGCAATGAGATAGATGATTTGCTTCTATTCAGATGGTGTGGGCTGAGGAATTAATATTAGCTGTCACTTAGGGAGAACGTCCCTGATCCATCCTTGCAATAGCACCATCCCAGTCTCCATCTGCAAGGGATCACAGCTTAGAGTCTGAAAAGACAACACCTTGGACAGCGTGGTACTTCCTCAGGTGTACATTGAAGTATCAGTCCAGATTCTGTGTTCAAGTGGCGTGGAACTTGATCCCATGACCTCCTGACTCAGAAGTAATTGTGCTCCCACTGAGCCAAGGCTAATGCTTAACAATAGTCCTTTGACACTCCTCTCGCAGTTAATGAGCCGCTCAACCAATATAAATAATGAAAGGTTTGTGGACCTAGCTGTGAAGCGCACAAAACTTTACAGAAAAGCTCAGTGGCACATTCTTAAAGCCTGTTTCATGACCAGACCCTTTAGACTGCGTAATGGAGAAAGTGGAAGATGTCTGTGGTCTGGGAGAGCAGCCCACAAGCATATTCCAGAGTCAAGCTTCATGGCAATATGTTACAGATGATGTGAATTCAGGGTCCATTACTGTGAGCTGTTGAAAGGAGTTTGGAAGAAGTTTCCTGACTCAGTAAAGAGCGACGAGGTAAGGAAGGTGGTTTACAAGAGCAAGGCTGCTCAGACGTAGAATTTTGTAACGGTAGTCATTACGGACGTTGGCAAAAGAGGGGAGTGCTGAGAAGGATGAAGCGCAGGGAGCACTATGATTGAAAGAAAAAGATTAATGCTGGCCACTCTACACATGCCATTTGGCAAAGCATTGCACTGCAGGAAAGAATTTCCATGAGACAAATTGTCTTGATTTATTTGCTACTATGCTTATGTTTAAAGGTAGGGTTTGCAAACAGGCAGTGGGAGAAAGCTTTCACTCAATGTGAAACTAGAATTGAAGAATTATAAGCAGATTTGCAATTGGACAAACAGACAGACCCATTGCCATCTACAACATGTATCAGCAATTACCTTAACATCTTACATGAAACCAATTTGCCCACGTGCCCTCCTTAGACATGCATATGAACTAGTGCCATGACAATGCAACACAAGAATGGAAGAGATAGTAGGAGCTGCAGATGCTGGAGAATCTGAGATGACAAGGTGTAGAGCTGAATGAACACAGCAGGCCAAGCAGCATCAGAGGAGCAGGAATGCTGATGTTTCGGGCCTAGACCC
>NC_063340.1:9258237-9291536 GCF_021869965.1 Rhincodon typus | reverse complement strand
GAGCTTCTCCAGCAACTTCAGTTTTTGATTCCTGATTTACAGCATCCGCAGTTATTTCGGTTTTGATTCAGTTCAAAGCGTCAACTGCTTTTCTTGAAGCAGCCACGATGTGGGGGCGCCGGTGTTGGACTCGGGGGGTACAAAGTCAGAAGTCCCACAGCACCAGGTGATAGTCCAACAGGTTTATTTGAAAGCACAAGCTTCCAGAGCACTGCTCCAAAAGCTTGTGATTTCAAATAAGCCTGTTGGAGTATAACTTCAGCCAAGTCAATCTCAAGCAGGTGATGCCAAAGTTACTGCCAACACATCTCCGGCCCCACCGGAAGACCGAACATTCTGGACCACTGTGCACAACCATCAAAGACACCTACTGCTCAATCCCCTGCCCACACTTCGGAAAATCCGATCACAGTGCTGTGTTCCTCCTCCCCGCAGCTTACAAGCAGATGCTGAAACAGGAGAATCCTGCATGAGAAGAAGTACAATGCTGGTCCGAGGCAGCGGGAGACCGTCTCCGGGACTGCTTGGACTCGGTGGACTGGACCGTGTTTATGTTCAGTGGAAAATCTAGATGCCACCACAGTCACAGACTTTGTTAGTAAATGTGTGGAGGACTGTGTATCAAAGAAGTCAGTCCGAGTGTTCTCCGACCATAAACCTTGAACCAGGAAATCCACTCCCTACTGAAGACCAGACGTGCAGCATTCAAGTCAGATGTCCTGGATCAATACAGGAAATCCAGGTATGACCTTCGCAAGCCATCAGAGAGGCCAAGAGGCAGTACTGGACCAAAT
Organism: Rhincodon typus; assembly: GCF_021869965.1. NCBI lineage: Eukaryota > Metazoa > Chordata > Chondrichthyes > Orectolobiformes > Rhincodontidae > Rhincodon > Rhincodon typus. Next base: position 9,290,742 of record NC_063340.1, on the reverse strand, counting down.
TAGAGGCCTAAACCTACCAAACAGGCTGTCACCGTCTATGGCAAGGCCTAAACAATGTTATGGATACAAAATGAAGCAGAGCAAGATAGCAGGCAGAGACAAATCCCTCCCTGACACGCACACTGCTTTCTATGTTCAGTTTGAGCAGAATCCCAGCGGCTCAGTCATGCCTACCCCGACAGCCCCAGACACACCTGTTCCCTCCGTCACTGTTTCAGACATCAGATTTGTCTTCCTGGAGTCAACCCAAGGATAGCGATGGGCGCCGACAGTGTCCTTGGCCGAGCACTCAGATCCTGTGCAGATCAAATGTCGGAGGGATTCACCGACATCTTCAACCTCTCCATCCTACAAGCAAGAGTCCCCACCTGCTTCAAGAAGACCACCATCATCCCTATACCTAAGAAAGCACATGCAGTGTGCCTTAATGACTAGCACCCAGTGGCTCTAACCTCAATAATCATGCAGTGCTTCAAGAGGCTGGTCATCGCCCATATCAACTCCAGTCTCCCAGCCTGCCTCAATCCCCTACAATTTGCCTACCAATCTAACAGGTCCACAGATGATGCCATATCTCTAGCCCTCCACTCACCCCTGGAATATCTGGACAACAAAGACACCTATGTCAGACTCCTGCTCATTGACTACAGCTCCTCCTTCAACACCATTATCCCCTCCAGAATGATCTCAAAACTTCGTGACCTCGGTCTCGGCTCCACCTTCTGCAACTGGATCCCCAGCTTTCTGACCCACAGACTGCAATCAGTGAGGATAGGTAACTGCACCTCCTCCACAATATCACTCAACACTGGAGCCCCCCCAAGGATGTGTCCTTAGCCCCCTACTGTACTCTCTGTACACATCCGAGTGTGTTGCCAAATTCCAAATGAACACCATCTACAAGATCATGAAGACACCACCGTAGTGGGACAAATATCTTGCAATGACGAGTCAAAATGCAGAAGGGAGATAGAGGGCTTGGTGACATGGTGCAGTGAAAACAATCTGTCTCTCAGTGTCGGCCAAACTAAAGAACAGATCATTAATTTCAGAAAGAAGGGAGGAGAACACACCCCTATCTACATCAATGGAATTGAGGTTGAGAGGGTGAAGAGTATCAAGTTCCTCAGAGTGACGATAACCGACAACCTGTCCTGGACTTCCCACGTAGATGTGATAGTCAAGAAGGCACAACGACGTCTCTTCTTCCTCAGGTGGGTCAGGAAGTTTGCCATGTCCATAGGTCCCTCACCAACTTCTACAGATGTACCATTGAAAGCATACTGTCCGGGTGCATCATGGCAATGGTATGGCAACTGCTCTGCCCAGGACTGTAAGAAACTACAGAAGGTTGTGTGCAACAGCCCAGGCCATTACAGAAGCCAACCTTCCATCCATGGACTCTACTTACACGGCTCACTGCTGCGGAAAGGCGGCCAACATCATCAAAGACTCATTGCACCCTGGTAATGATCTCCTACACCCTCTTCATTCAGGCAGAAGATACAGAAGCCTGAACACACGCATGAGCAGACTCAGGAACAGCTTCTTCCCGACCGTTATCAGACTGTTGAATGAACTCTAGCCTCAAACAATATAACCTGTATGCCTCTGAGACTTTTGGATCTGTACGTTCTTCGCTTGCTGTGATCTGTCCGTACTGCTCATAAACAAAGCCTTTCACTGTATTTTGGTACACGTGACAATAAAATCAATCCTAATCCTAATCTTAACCTATTGTCGTGTGACTTTTGTCTTTGTCCTGAAGTATTTCAAGATTGATTCTTATTTGGGCTTAATCTCCAACAGGTGTAACAAAGCGTGAGTCACATTATGCAAACATTTATCTCTATGTACAGTTCATACAGCCATACATTCCCTCTTGTTGTAAAATCTTTATTTTGGATTAAAATATTTGCTGATGGTACTAATTTATGCAGCTGGGGTGTGGTAAAGGAGGTTTCAGTCTAAACTGAATGACAATCCTTTTTTTAAAATATACTGAATAATCTTTTTTGACATTGGTTTGGAGCTTTGGCTTCCTTGTCCACTGTCCTTTCGTCATGACTAGTAACTCACTCTATCTTGGTCTACGCCCTGACTGGAATATGATACCCAGTGATTCGATCTCCTCCTTTATCCACGTTGTCTCTGATCCATCCTCTCCTCCTTCTGCAGCACTGATAGTAGTTACCCAATGGTGGCCTTCGCTACAAGATTGAAAATTTTCTTCAGTTCCAAGGTGATAACTGTGATGCAAACTCTTCATTCAACTGACTTATATAATTTATGAGCTGCATTAGAAGACCCACCTTCCTTTTATTTTGAGTTCTGGATTTTGCTCGTCACCCTATATCATTGTCAACTCATTGTTCTTTCAGTTACACAGTGGTGCAACATGTGAATAATAATGAAAAGAAAGACTTGTTTATTTCATTCATGGGATGAGGGAATCCCTACTTAGCCTTTGAGAGTTGCTGGGAGCTGCCTTCTTGAACCACTGCAGTCCCTTTGGGTATGAAGGGGAACTTGCAGGAGGTAGTGTTCTGTGCGTCTTCTAGCTGGTCATAATTTTGAGTTTGGAAAGTGCTGTTTAAGAAGCTTTTGTGAACTTCTGCAGTGCATCTTGTAGATAGTACACACTGCTGCAACTGAAAGTCCGGATGAGGGGAGTGAATGCTTGGGGACATGGTGCCAATCCAGTCGACTGCTTTGTCCTGGATGGTGTCGAGCTTCTCGAATTTAATTGGAGCTGCACCCATCCAGGCAAGTGGAGAGTATTACTAATTAACTGTGGACCTGTAACTCTGGTTGAATATTAGCCTTGTTCTTTGATGTCAGCTTATTACTCCTGTTCCCTTGTGCTTAATGCAAATGAAAGTCTGAATAGTGCTGGAAGCTCTGCTGTGGAGTGTAAAGACTAACACAGGGGTGCAGGGTGGAGGTGGGGAACTTAACAACAGACAGGAGAAGGGAGAGGCATGGTTGAACGCTCAGTAATTATCCACATAGGTGCATACAGCACGGAAACAGACCCTTTGGTCCAACTCATCTATGCCAACCAGCTTTCCATAACTGAACTAGTCCCATTCCCCTGCATTTGGCCCATATCCCTCTAAACCTTTTCTATTTATGTACCAATCCAAGCAGACACGAAATATTAACCCTGTTTCTCCCTCCACAGATGCCACCAGACCTGTTGAGTTTGTCCAGTACTTTCTGTTTTCTATTTCAGATCTCCAGCATCATCTTTCTTTTTACAATCTGTATAGTCTTTGGGTCCATATACTATATTTTTATTTGCCATCTTACTGGTGCAAATTATTAGATTCCGTTGCACATTGCTTCCTACACCATTGTGTTGCATTTTGTTATAATATTAAAGTTAACTATTTAGAGACAATTAGATCAAAAGCTTGCATATGAGATATAAAATAGGAATCAGGATGGTTTCATAAATAACACAGTGTACAGCTGGATGAACACAGCAGGCCAGGCAGCATCAGAGGAGCAGGAAAGCTGACGTTTCGGGTCGGGGCCCTTCTTCAGAAATGGGGGAGGGGCAAGGGGGCTCTGAAATTAATAGGGGGTGGGGTGCGGCTGTGAATGCTGCCTGGCCTGCTGTGTTCCTCCAGCTCCACACTGCGTTGTCTCTGACTCCAGCATCGGCAGTTCTTACTGTCCCTCAGGATGGTTTCATGATCTGTGCTTTGGAATTACAGCAACAAAAAATGTAGAAACACCACTTTGGTGTCAGACAGCCCTGAAAGTGAATGTTTCCAGACAGCAGTAGAGTTTGCATTGTGCTTGTTTTCAATCCAATATGTTTGGATATTAATGAATTTCCCCATATGTTGTAATCCTGCTCCTCACGTAAAAAGTAATGTCACCTACCAGACTACTCTCTAATTATCGAGAGAGAGAGACAACTGGTGGTGGTTTATCCTGAGGGTCACCGTGCCGCAGGAGAAGGAAGAGTTTGAGAAGAAGAGTACTTCATGCTAATCTCAGCTGATGCAGGAATTGAATCCAAACTTTTAGCAACACTCTGCACTGCAGACCTGCCATCTAGCCATCTGAGGAGGTGACTTCACTAAAGCTTTTAACATTAAGAAGGGGTTTTTGATAAGGTAGACTCAGAGTAGGTACTTCCACTTGAGTAACAGTCAAATACTAGGGCCCATAGCCTTAACATCACTAAATCCAACAAAGGGGCATCCTAGCCAATAGTAGGAATGAGTTGAGGTAATTATTACTATTGCAGTTAATGGCTGAACGACGTGCTTCTTTGCTGTAAACTATATATATAAAACTACATGTAAAACTATATCAGTTCACATCAGACTGACCATAAAGATGGGCAAATGTATGAAAAAGTGTGTGTCAGATTTCAGTAGCTATTAGATGGAACAAGGCTGCAATTGCTAATCGCTGAGTCATGTATTGTCCAATTGAAAACTGGATGGAGAAAGGTATTTTTGATCCAGATCTGCGTGGGAGGTAAGGTCCGTTTACAGGAATAGCCAGTGATGTTAAGCCCAAATCTCACAAACATTAAATGACCTTTAACCAGAAAATAACATGCACAAAGGTTTTTCTTCACCACTGATGTCAATGAAAATTCAGAAAAGGAACATATAAACAACTGTGTCTTTTATTTCTTTCTATTGATTCTGGACTCCAATAAAAAATATTAACCCTCAGTAAAAGTAATCTAGGATATAATTTCACTTTCAGTCCATGGGGTAAGCTGGTAAACTGGATGTCCTGCCCTTTAAAGACCTCCAGTCCTTTGATTTCCATTTTAATGGGATGAAATTCTTGGATGTTTACAATAGACAGGCAATCTGCTCTACCAGACAAAGTGAAAATTACACCCATCAAAAGTTACCTTTTACCAAGTTGTTTAAACCAGTTGTCAGTATGTGTGTTCTCACTCTGAATATAATTGCGGAATTAACAATTTTTTTCGAAAAAATGCTGTTTCTGAGGAAATTCCAGCCACATTGACATCCAGCATACTCTACCCAAGGATTGAAACAATTACCACTAATTGCAGACTTTGACAGACAGAAAGGTTCAGCAGTTAAACATCCCTGGGAAACGATTCCCTGTGAAACTGAGACAGAACACCACGGGTGGAAGGAGATCTATGAGCTGGGAACTGAGTCAGCACCAAGGGAAAGGTCAACACTCTGGAGGAGGCTGCATAAACCACATTGTGATGTTGCACTCATTATCTTAAAAGGTAAAATGAAGGTCCTTTGGATACATCCTTCACTGGCAGACCATAATCAAAAAGGGGAACGGTGCCAAACATCTTAGGGGACACTAGAATAGTGTTGTGGCATGCTTCCTTGGAGAACTCTCAAGAGTATTTTCAGTAGTTATCAGTTTTTGGACCAAACTCTTGGAAAGAAAATGTCATGGACCAAAATGTTTTGAGGGCTAATTATCCTCCGCAATTCCATACCCTTCAATCATGTTAGATAGCATCTCCTCTTTCTTGGTTAGGTCCTGCTTATTATTGGCAAAATGTCACCTAATTCACTGACACAAATCATTGATCTTTCATCAACTCTTTAGCACTACACCTCTGGGTTAGAAGATTGTGTATTTGGGTTCCATATCAGAACGATGCACCTCTGCAGTGCTGAGGGAGTACTGCTTTGTCAGAGGTCCTCCCTTTCAGATGAGAGGCTAAGGTAAGTGCTTTGTCTATTCTGGTCGAGATGTTGAAAATGAAGCTTTGTTTGCAGTAGAGTGAGTTATTATCCTAAACTCTGATCCAAGTTTATTGTGCCTTATATCGCCACTCTTAACAATATCACCAAAAACTCAAAGGATAGGTCGTTGAACTGAAACACTAACGTTATTTCAGTTTCACCATCTTTGCTGCCTCACCAGCAGAGGTTTCTCAGTGTTTTCTTTCTCAGTTACAAATTTCCAGCAGCCATAGAGTTTGTCTCTGGACCTGACTAAAATAGGATTGGCTGGTCATCATTTGATTACTTTCTGGAAACATTGTACAGCTCCTGCATTCACTCAAATAATGACAATCAAGGAAGATGCTTTGTGTATGAAGTATATCATAATCTTTTTCCAAAAGTAGATTTAAGTTTTTTCACATGTTTGAAGGTTCATTCCCTAATGTTAGCTCTTCATAATGTTATAATCAAATCTCAGAGTGAAACCTGGCTTGATAGACCATATTTTTTGCAGTTTGGTTACGCTGGTGATCAATCACTAAACACATTCACATGGCAATGCCAACGTATCTTCAAAACAAAACACAAGTTTATTACATAAAGGAAAATGAAAAGAAAGCTATATACCTGTATATAAAGGACAATTTGGAAGGATCTTATAAACAGCAAAAAGAAAGTTTCAACCCTTTCCCCCAACAATATCCTTTGCAGACACTCAACCCTAGTAAAGCGTCACTCTTACTTTCACTCTTTCATTTCATACTCAGCTGATGAATTTGCAAGTATTTCCTTTCGGGGACTTTCGGCATATTCACCAAAAGTTTTAGGGGGCATGCATTTAAGGTTGGTTGGCGGCAAGTTCAAGGGAGATGTGTGGGGCAAGGTTTTTACACAGAGAATGGTAGGATTCTGGAATGCATTGCCAGGAGTGGTGGCGGAGGCAGATGCAATAGGGGCATTTAAGGGACTTTTAGATAAGCACATCCATATGCAAGGAATGCAGGACTATGGACCAACGGTAGGCAGAAGGGATTAGTTTCATTTGGCATCATTTTTAGCAAAACATCATGGGCTGAAGAGCCCGTTTCTCTGCTGTGCAGTTCTATGTTCCAGATGTGATTCTCTCCATAATTTCCAAAGGCGCAGACTAACTCACTGACTTTAATCACTGAATTCTAAGGAAAATGTACTCAGGGTTTTTTCCAAACACATGTACTAATTTGACAGCACTGAACAGCTTATCTGCTGGCATGCATCATTTCTTCTGGCCTCTGAGCTCTCTTCTCTGTGTCGTAACATCTCAAGTTAGTAAACACCTCAGCAATTATCTCACCAGCTAGCTTGTCTAGCCATTTCGGTTAAGTCACACAATTTCTTCAAGATTTTATTTTAATCCACTGTTGGAAAAAAATAATTTCCTGACATTTAAAAAATAGCAAATCACTTGCACAGAATGGGGAAAACAAAAAACCATTTACATCTACTTCAAAAAACAAGTTCCCAAATAATAATGACAGTGTATTATAATCTTTCATCACAGTACATTTGCAAAATCCATTTAGTGGCATTATACTTGTCAATGTTAGTTGGCAGGGAAATGAGGAACACCATAATCCTTGTGTGACAGAATGTAAAATGAATGCCTTTTATATTCATTACATAGTATGAAAATCTCCACCAGGTCAGTCTACTTTCGGTTGCAAAGCGAGACAGAAGTAGTTTTCCACGAAGGTACTCTATACTTGAAACCACTGCATTTCAATTCTCAAAGGAGCAAACCAAAGGATTCTAGCAAAGTATACATTTACCTGTTCTCACTTTGATCTGTCATTTGCCTCAAACAGTATTCAAACCTGAGAAGATTTCCTTCCTAAGTATTTTTACCAAGCCTTCTAGCTTCAAAGAATCCCCACAGTTTAGGGACAGACCATTCAGCCCACCACGTTCACACCAATCCCTCCAAAGAGCATCCCAACCAGACCCACATCCCTACCCTAACTCTGCATTGCCCACGGCTAACCCGCCTAGCCTGTCCATCCCCGGATGCTATGTGCAATTTTAGCACAGCCAATCCACATAACCTGTACATCTTTGGGCTGTGGGAGGAAACCAGAGCACCCAGCAAAAACCCATGCAGACACAGGGAGAATGTGCAAACTCCACACAGTTGCCCGAGGCTGGAATCAAGCCTGGTCCCTGGCGCTGTGAGGCAGCACTGCTAACCACTGAGCCACTGTGCCAGTAGTCTCTACAGCTACCACAAGAAATTTGTAATTCAACATGTACAACTACGCAAATTATTTATTTTGAAAAGACCTGCGTTTATACGACAATTTTGTTACCTCAGAATGTATCAAAGCATTTCACAACCACTGGTGTATTTTCTATTTGATTTGATTTATTGTAGTCACATGTACCTAAGTACAGTGAAAAGTTTTGTGTTGTGAGCAGTACAGGAAGATCATGGCAAACAAGGACATACAGGTGATAGAGTGCTTAGGCAGAGCGAGGCATATGGATTACACTGCACGGGAGATGTAGTATTGAATCAGATTGGTGGCTATTAACATTCAAAAAAGAATTCCAAATGTTGAAATAAAATTTTATGTGTTTAAACAAAAACAAATTTAATTGTATAGTAAGCGCAGAGTAAGCAATGTTAAATTAATGCTACATTTTATAATGTGTACAGTATGGGCTCAATTTTGCTTTGTGCTTTCTGCAACATGAGAATTCCCTTATGTTATAAATCACAATTCATTTTGCTTTCCTGGCACCAACCGAAAGATATGCCACAGCTTTCTGGAATTAACTTTGATTCTCATCAGAATGTGAGCTATTCTTTCAGGTATAAATTTCATAAGGCTCCTTCCATTAGCTTATGAATAAGTGATCCTCCAATTTTCTTTCATGATCTTAATCCTGTCTTGGATTTGGACATGCTTAGGCATTTTTTTCCCTCATTTGCATCCATTGCCTCTGAACAGTTCTTTGCAAGCTAACACTTCAAGGCTCTGAGAGGGCTGCTGTTTATTGTTTCCACTAGCTGCAAGCTAGGACAACTGCTACAGCTATGCTTAGATCCTAGAGTTGGTCTTGAACCTATCACTTTCCACCTCATAGTCATGGCTCAGATAGCTGGTATCTTTGTTGGATTTATATTGATACAGGTCATTGATTTCCAAAATTAAGATCAAAAGCTATCCCAACAATTATTGTCCTTGCTACCTCTCCCAGAATGATGTTGTCTGCCCATAAAATCCAAACTGCAGTCAAGTTCCACTCATGTTCCAATCAGTGAATGATGAGGTCGGTATTTTCACTGCTTGAAATGCAGGATTAATTTGACTATCATCCTCTTTTGGCTTCCTGCATCCAGAAAAATGCTGTCCAAACCAGATCAAAACTGTAACTGTTTCTGTCTGCTTCCCACATTGAACCACTTCTGACAACAAACTCACAGATATGAATTAAGCAAAACAACCTTCAAACTAAAAGTTATTGAATGAAGGCTAATAGGACCTCAGTGAAAAACTCTCATTCAAAATGCAATACCATGCGTGCCAGTTTAGGTTTTTATGCTTAGACCCTAGAGTTGGTCTTGAACCCATAACTTTCCAACTCATAGTCATGGCTCAGATAACTGGTATGTTTGTTGGATTTATATTGGTACAGGTCATTGATTTCCAAAATTAAGATCAAAAGCTATCCCAACAACTATTGTCTTTGCTACCTCTCCCAGAATGATTAATGAACAAGCTATGAGACAAATATGAGTTGTAATTAAATGAGTCAGAAATATGGTAGAAATTGCTCATCTTGAGTTAATTTGTCTTAAGCATATGGGAGTTGAGGAAAGAGCACTCCAGACATAGGGTTTTATTTTAGTGAGATATGCTTTGGAACATTTCCATACTCTGCCACTAGAATTATGAAGAGGGAACCAAGATAAGAATGTGTAAAGATGTTTATGAGATGACTATGTCTGATTTGGTTGATATTGGCATTCTATATTACAATGATTCCTCAATTTTAAAAATCTTACTTCTTACATCGACTGATACTTTTCAAGCTAAATCATACCTTTGTAAAGACTGACTCAATCAACATTGTTTCTCCCTCAGCTCTCTAACCTCCCCCCCCCCCCCCACCACCACAATTGTATAAATACTGCCCCCTCCATACTTCTCTGCAGCTCTGATGAAGAGTCATCTAGACTCGAAACTTTAACTTACTCTCTCCTTGGATACTGCCTGACCCCCTGTGATCTCCAGCATTTGATTTTTGTTTCAGTACAGATTCCAGCATCTGCAGTAATTCGCTCCTGACTCAATTCTAGTTCTTTTGACTATTGTAAGAGTGCAAGTCTGCCATCAATTATGCTGGAAATGTTTTCAAGAGTTTTATTTGACAAAAAGATCCTATAAATGTCAGAGTAAAGGCAGAAGTAGTGCAGGCATTGGATAGGATAAAAATAAATTGGTTAGCAACTCAACTCTTATTGGCTAAGGCATTTCCATGGAGAATGTAACTGGGAATGATAGGGGCTCACATTTCCATGTAATTCTAAAAGCACACACAAATGAACACATTCCTGTTGTTTGAAGTGGAAAAATCCTCATATATAAATGTCCATTGCTTTTAGCAAGCACAAAAGAGCCACATTTCAAATTCCACTGATTATTTTAAATTGCCAGTGTAGCTGTTAACACACTCAGGATTATTCAGCAAGGTTTTTTCTTCATGACAAAGCGTAATTTCTCCAGGTGAAGTTAGCAAGAGAATGCATTGGACAACCATCTCAACACAGTGTCACCCTCTCCTTCCCACTTATAATTCAGAACAATGTTCACTTGTATTTTGAAGAGTGTGGATTAATGAATGAAAGTCAGCATGGATTTGTAAATAGAGACTGGATTGAGTTACTTGGTCAATAACTTTATTATTAGTTTAAGGGAGGCTTAATGAAGATCGTTATCTTCATAGAATCCCCACAGTGCGGAAAGAGCCATTCAGCCCGTCAGGTGTGCACCAATCCACCAAAGAGCGTCTCACTCATCTAACCCCACACTTAGCACGGCCTATCTGCATAACCTGCATGTCTTTGGAAAGGAGGAAACCAGAGCACCCAGTGGAAACCCACACAAACACAGAGAATATACAAACTCCACGCAGACAGCGGTGCTAACCAATGAGTCACTGTGCCACCCAAATGTTTAATGCTGTTTTGGAAGGTTGCTTGATAAAGTGCTACTTAGTAGATCTGTTAGAAAAACTAAAACTAGTTCAGTTAAAACGACACAGTACATATTGATTTAAAATGAGCTAAAAGTCACAAAGCTGTGATCAATGATGAATAGAGTTCCAGGCTGGAGGGAAGTGTCTTCCAGGGCTTGGTATCAGGATCACTGTCTTCTGATAGAATTGTGATGTCATGATTTTGGTGGAGACTAGTAACATGCTTTCCTTAAAATCTAAAATCCTAGGTATTTACTGATCAAATCAAGCCAGGAATTGATGGTTTAAGTCAAACAAATTCTGATTTCGGTCAAAAGTTTAAAAAGATTGAGATTGCTAACAACTACACTTGATCTTGAAATAGTCATTTTAAAGATATTAAATGTACAATCAGTGCAGTTGCCTATTCTTAAACTCAAATTTTGTCCAATATTTATAAGATTGTGATTGGCATGGATTGAGTGGAAAGTATGAGGCTTTTTCCCAGGGTGGAGGAGTCAATTACTAGGGGACACGGGTTCGAGGTGCGAGGGGGTGAGGTTTAAAAGAGATGTGTGAGGCATGTTTTTCACACAAAGGGTGGTGAGTATCTGGAATGTGCTGCCAGAGGAGGTGGTGGAAGCAGACACACTAGCAGCACTCAAGAAGCAACTGTTCGAATACATGAATAGGAAGGGAATAGAGGGATATGGATACTATAAGTGAAGACAGTTTTAGTAGGGAAGGGCAAAATGTGTTGGTGCGGGCTTGGAGGACTGAAAGGCATTGTTCTTTGTTCTTTGCCCATTTGATCTACACTCCCAAAACTCAAGTTGGATACTTACCAGCAATGGGGAGGTTAATCATTTGATCTTATAAAAAAAGTGTAAGAATTGTGATTTCTTGAAATTTCTGCTAACTGTTCATAGAATCCCTACAGTATGGAAACAGGCCCTTCAGCCCAAAATGAGCCTCAGAGCATCCCACCCAGGCCCATCCCCCTATAAACCACCTAATCTGCACATCCCCTGAAAACTATGGGCAACGTAGCATGGCCAATCCACCCTAACCTGCACATCTTTGGACTGTGGGAGGAAACCGGAGCACCCGGAGGAAACCCACGCAGACACGGGGAGAATGTATAAACTCCACACAGACAGTCACCTGAGGGTGGAATTGAACCCAGGTCCCTGGCGCTGTGAGGCAGCAGTGCAAACCACTGTGCCACCCATTTGGCAATTGGAATTTTCCTTTCAAATCCCCTGCACCATCCCCTGGTTGCAGAGTCAGCACATGTATTATTAACATTGTAAGCATACCCACCTCAGGTAAGAGCCCTTCTACCCTTCTTTAACGAGGGAGTTTTTGGCATTCGTATCTCTCTCTCTTTTCAGCATCGCTATCCCAGAAGGTCAAGCTCAGTTTTAGGAGTCACCCTCTGGGCATTCTGACTTCCATATTGAGAATTGTCACCATATGAGAATGGAGAACTGCAAATCAGTGAGGTGAGATGACATCAAAGTGAGAATGTCAATGCATGAAAAAAGGCCTCTCACCGCTGAGAATCCCATCTTGTACTTGGTTGGAAAATAGGATTTTTGTTTAGAATCAGAGAATCCCTAAATGTGGAAGCGGGCCATTCAGCCCATCAAGCTCACACTGACCTTCTGAAGAGCATCCCATCCAGACCCATCCTCCCCCCCAACCTTATTCCCTGTAACCCTGCATTCCCCACAGCTAATGCATCTAAGCTACACATCTTTAGGTTGTGGGAGGAAACCAGAGCACTCGGAGGAAACCCACGCAGACACAGGGAGAACGTACAAACTCCAAACAGACAGTTGCCTAAGGGTGGAATCAAACCCGGTACCCTTGCATTGTGAGGTGGCAGCGCCAACCACTGAACCACCATGCTGCCTTTGACAGTGGGAAGCTTTTGCTGTTGATGGTAGGAAGCTCCTCACTGCCTATCTCACCTGATTGTCCCAGTGCTCATGTCTTTCGGGGGCTGGGAAGATTTTGCACACAGTAAACAATGAGAAGGAGCACACTCCAGGAGGATATAAGTGGACTAAAACAAGCAGAACAGTTCTGACCAGTTCTGTTAAAATGTCATTGGCCTGCTAGACACAAAGAGTGGTAGATGTTTGGAGCACTCTTTCACTAATAGCAGTGGATGCTGGATCAGTTATTAATTTTAACTATGAAATAGATAAACTTTCGCCAAGCAAAGATATTGAGGGAATAGGGCCTAGGACAGGAATATAGTTCAGCATGATCTCATTGAATGAGCTATGCTTGTTCTTATGTTCTTATTGTTTGTTTATTCATCCACAGGATAAGGACGCCACTGGACAGGCAGCATTTTTCATTCATCCATACTGCTCAGAGGGTCGTTAAGAATCAACCACATTGCTGTGGGTCTGGAGTCACATGTAGGTCAGACCAGGTAAGGATTGTTGTTTCCTTCCCTAAAGTACACGAGTGAGCCAGATGGGGTTTTGCTAAAATTGGCAATGGATTCATGGTCATCAGTAGACTCTTAATCCGAGATATTTATTGAGTTCAAATTCCACTATCTGCTGTGGCAGCATTCAAACCCAGGTTCCCAGAATCCCAGAGTTGACAGTCCAGTGACAATACCACTAGGTTATTTCCTCCCATTCCTATTCTTCTACATTAACTCTGATTCTCCTTCCATGTAGGCACGGTGCATGCATAGGTATCGGGACGAGTTTGTTAAATAGCATGAGAAAACCCACTGGGATTCATAGAACCCAGCCAAAAGACGTCACAGCTGTTTTCTGGTCAGATGCAACCCATAATATTGACAATTCAGTTGAAGAGATGGATTTAATTTATCTGATGTGATTGCTGGATTCTGTTAAGGGGTTTGTGAAGAATTAGATTTTAAAAGAAAACATACCACTAATTCTCTGACTGGCTGTAGTCACTGTCTAATATTGAACTATTCTGCTTGCCAAAGTGTCTTGGCCGGAGTAGGAGAAACAGAGGAAAATTAGGCTGCTCCCTTTGTCCTGTCAATTTTGTCATGGAGCTAAACTAACTGACAAGAATACTGACATTGTATCAGAACAACTTCCTGTGCCTTGTGCTTTTGTCTTCTGGCATCAATTTGGAAACCCAAGGGCAGATATTTTTGAAACCGTCTTTCAGGAATCGGTAACTTGGACAGGAACTTTTCTGTCAACAACTAGCAAATGTCTGGTGCCATATAACAGTTAGGATTTAAGAGGCTGCAATGCGATCAGTGGTGGAGTCCTGAATTTTGGAAAGTGCTTCAGACAAATGAAAACAGTTATATTTGCGTTCTCTACAGAAGTGATTAGACTTGTGAATCTGGCAATTGTTAGTCAGCTGCCTAGCTGAGATTGGTAATTGTGTTCTGCGCATGTTCTCTGATTATACTGTTGGAAAATAACAAGTTTAGCTGTTATAGACTCTAAGTGCATTATTGGCTTATCCCACCCAGTGTAAACTGTGAGCACGTTTCCTACAATTACTGCCATGGCTATAAGTGTTAACTTCATGATCATATCAGAAACATTGGACAGGGTAAGGACAATTCTCCTTCAGTTGACCCCAAAGATAATATTGAAGAAAAATTTCTTGAGGAGTCTTTCGTCGTAATTTAAGACTGCAAGACCAGAATCCATTCAACAAGGAACTGCATTAACAAAGATATGATTGTTGTACATAGATAGTGTAAAACTGAATTTCAATCAGACAGTGATAGTAAACTAGTCTTGTAATAAATGGTCAGCTACTAGGTAGGTTTATTCCTAAGCTTCCTTAATAAATATTTAAAAACTTGGTTGGGACAGGCTGAGGTGCTAAATAAACTATTTCTGTAACATCATAGAATCACTACAGTGTGGAAGCAGGCCGTTTGGCCCATTGAGAACACAATGACCCTCCAAACAGCATCTCATCCTAACCCTGTAACCCTGGATTTGACAGTGGGCATTTTAGCATGGCCAATCTACCTAACCTGCACATCTTTGGACTGTGAGAGGAAACCAGAGCACCCGGAGGAAACCCACGCAGACATGGGGAGAATGTGCAAACTCCACGCAGATAGTCATTCAAAGGTGAAATGAAACCTGGGTCCCTGGCACGGTGAGGCAGCATTGTTAACCACTGAGCCACCATGCCACCCTATCTTACACCCAGACATCTTAAAGTCCTTTGTATAAAAAGAAACTTTCAGTGTGTTCTAGCATTTCTTCAGTCGACAAACATAACAGTCATTCCACATCTCCAGCATCCCACAAATTGCAAAATGGTAAATGCTAAGGAGTTTTTTTGAGGAGGGGAGAAAGGATGTTACCAAGTTGGCAGGGTGACCCTTCTGCTTTTATTCACACAGTGGCATGTAACCTTTAAAGAGTGACAAACAAATCAGGGTACTTCTAATATTGCTACAGTACGTCAGTAGCAGGACTTGGTTCTCCCATGGCTGGAACTTGTAATCTTCTGACTGGCAGCACTATTGTCAAAAGCGGCTGAGTCACGTTGTCAGTTTGATCCTGGCATTCGGAGCACCCAACACTTTCAGGCCCTACTTACATTGGCATACTTGCTGTTGCTTCAAGTGCTAGGTTTATAGGGTTCTATTCTTGTCTGGGATGTGGGCGTCTTGGCAAACTGACATTTGCTGCCTATTCCTAACTGCCTATAATTTGATTGGCTCTCTAGGCCATTTCAGAGGGAATTTAAAAGGGAACCTCACTGCTGTGGGTCTGAAATCATGCGTACATCAGATCGGATAAGGAAATCAGGGTCCCTACCCTGCAGGAAAGAGCATGAGGGCTTTATTTTTAATGATAATCACCACATGGGCACTATTAGACCACACTGCCCTCTGAAGAGCATCCCACTCTGTATTTCCCAAGGCTAATTCACCTGGGCTACACACTACAGGGTAATTTAGCATAACCAATCCATCTAACCAGCACATCTTTGGACTGTGTGAGAAAACCAGAATGAAATTTTACCATCTGCCGTGGTGGGATTCAAACCCATGTGTCCACAACATTTACTGGCCCAGTGACAATGCTACCATCTCCTCAAAACAGACACCGTTCCAGGACCGGGAGTGGGAACACTCAGATTAACAAGCTTATCAACTCCCTTCCTGTCATTTGGTCATGCCTTTCACAAGTCAGTAAGGTAAGATCTGGAAACTGAGCATTATATAAGGTATTGAGGGTCTGAGATAGCTAAGTCACTTAACAAGCTAATTACCATCCATCAAGACTATTCCTGGGAGTAGCTAACCAGTTTCTGAGTTGTTCTTATTGAGAACATCAAGTAGGCAAAGTAGCAATGTGTACTTATTCTTAGATTGAGCCAGATGTCTCGCAATTGACTATCAAATTTTTCACAGAATCTTTACAGCATGGAAGCAGACCGTTCAGCCCATCGAGTCCACACTGCCCTCTGAAGAGCATCCGATCCTGTACTTTTCAAGGCTAATTCACCTGGGCTACATACTACAGGGCAATTTAGCATAACCAATCCATTTAACCAGCACATCTTTGGACTGCGTGAGGAAACCAGAGCACCCGGAGGAAACCCAAGCAGATAGAGGGGTTAAAATTGTTTCAGAGATAGCAGGAACTGCAGATAGAGGGACAATGTGCAAACTCCATACAGACAGTTGCCCGAGGCTGGGATCAGACCCAGATCCTTGCTGCTGTGAGGCAGCAGTGCTAACCAATAAGCCACCATAGTAACATGGAAGAAACCTCTTTGCTATTCATTGAAATTGAGTCTTACTTCTTGTCTAAGATGTAACCCTTGCGTCCTTCCCCACACTTTCTTGGTAACTTAGAATCTAAGCCAGCGTGAAACCTGTATGGAGGTGAATCTATCCAACTTATCCCAGATCAGATCCAATATAAAAACACTGACAACTGCCTAATGCCAGAACAGCGTGTGACTTGCCTCCTTGATCTACCTGTAGTGGAGATCAAAGCACTGTGGGTCAGATCTGTGTTGTATCCGCATTTCCGCTTCTCCTTCTTTCTCTTCTATTGCTGCAATGACTGGCCGTTTAGCTGAAGTTGGTTCGCCTCTCTGAATCCTAAGGTTGTGAAGTGAATCGTTGACTTTGAGAATTTCTGAAATTGCTCTTACGGTGTGGGATAATATCCTGCCTCCCGACCTGTCCAACAGAAAGAGATTCTCCATCAAAATTTGGGTCGATACTTATATTTCATTTGGCCTTTGCTCGGAGGTCCCTCACTGGGATTAGCAGCCCAAGGTGCTGCCTTGGTCCCACATTTAAAAACTGCCCTCCTCATTCACAACAGAATGCTGACACATTTATGGTGCCTGGCACCTGGCATATATATACTCTGTCTGTTCTGTGGTCTTTTATCCATGGGAAAACAGGCAAAAGGATTTTCCCTCATAAGCTAGGCTTTTCATGACTTACAGCAGAAAAAAGGCCCAACTTAATTGCGCCAAAATGTCATTAGTGGGTGCCCTAACATGACCCAGTCGGGGAAATGCTCATTGCTCTGGTGAGTGCCATGGCAATGGGCAGGCTTTGGTCTCTCTGAAGCTGAGAGTCGGAGCACGGTTTACACTCGCGTGGCCAAGGCAGGAGTCAAGCAGAGCAAGTCACCTGCCTCACCGTGTCAAACCGACCTGATCATCAATCCCTTCAAAATCAGGATGGATGTTACTTGGTAGCATAATACTTTATTCTGAGGAGAGGTTATTGACCTGAAACCTTTAATCAATTTGACCGATACTGCAGATACTGATGGTTGCTTTTCTGAGGCAGCATTTACAGAATGACTGGAGGGAAGGCTGGTTTGTTTGTTGGTCTGGGCTGTGTTCACGACTCTCTGTAGTTTCTTACGGTCTTTGGAAGAACAGTTGCCATCACTCTGTGATGCATCCTGGTAGGATGCCTTCTATGGTGCATCTACGAAAATGAGCAAGAGTCCTTGTGGACTTGCTGAATTTCCTTAGCCTCCTGAGGAAGTAGAGATGTTGTTGTGCTTTCTTGACTGTTGTGTCAATGTGGGTGGACCAGGACAGATCATTGGTGATCATTGCTCCCAGGAACTTGATGCTCTCAACCATCTCCACATCAGCTCCATTGGTGCAGACAGGGGCGTGTCCTCCATTCTGCTTCCTGAAATTAATGACCAGCTCCTTCATTTTGCTGACATTGATGGAGAGATTGTTGTCTTTACACCATGCTGCTAAGCTCTCAATCTCCTTCCTCTATTCCATCTCGTCGTTGTTGAGATCCAACCTACAATGGTGCCTTTGCTGAAGACCATGGACATCCTGTTTCGGGTACAATTCTATAATTCTCCAATCCATGGCAATCTGATCCATGGGTCTTTATGCCTAGATGTTGAAGTTAAAAATTATCCTGAATCTAAATGAATAGTACAATAGCCAGTGTCTCGGAAGGCTACTACTCTCTCTGTAGGGAGATAGCGGTGACTGGTAGCTGTTTAATCTGAAGGTCACGAAACCTCAGGCAAGGGGCATGGTAGAGAAGACAGGATCTGATTGAAGAGAGACAACAAGGTGCAGGGCTGGATGAACACAGCAGGCCAAGCAGCATCATAGGAGCAGAGAGGCTGACGTTTCGGGCCTAGACCCTTCTAAGGATCTGATTGAATTTGATTTATTAAAGTCACATATATCTAAATACAGTGAAAAGCTTTGTTTTGCAAGCAGTACAGGCAGATTGCAGCAAACAAGGATACAGAAGGACACAAGGACATGGGGTGCTTGATCAGACTGAGGCATACAGGTTACATTGCACAGGAGTTGCACAAAGCAAGATCAACATTAACAAGATCAACATTGTTTGAAGTTAGAGAGGTCCATTCACCAGTCTAATAATGGCGGGGAAGAAACTGTTCCTGAACTTGCCGGTGCGTGTGTTCAAGCTACTGAATCTTCTGCCTGATGGAAGAGGTTGTAGGAGAGCATTACCAAGATGGGAGGATGACGTTGGCAGCCTTTCTGTAGCAATGAGAAGATCTGTACAGTTACTTCAGCCCAGATGGGACTCAAACCTGTACTGGTGCCGTTTCAGTGCATCAGAAATCAGCCATCCAGACAACTGACCCAGCTGACCCTCTTCTGACCCAAATCAACACTGGGTATTTGAACATGCCATGTGGTCACTTTGGCAGAAGACGGGACAATGGTCATCACCTGTGGAATTGTTCCCCAAGCAGGAAGCCAGTGCTGTCATGTGAGAGAATCAACACCAGTGCGTTTGTAAAAAACAAAGCCACTGCCTTTTTGTCATTTATGCTCAAATGCTTTCGCTGCTTTGTTTTGAAAACCCATGCCGAAGCTTTTAAACAGCTTGAACGAAAACAGCAGGGACAGGTAACTGTTACAGAATATTCCAGGAATGTGCTAAGGTGTTCAGCGCAAACCTGCCCCTGTCCAGGAATTCACCAATTTGCTAAATTACCCACTTATTACTTTCAGTTTCAGAGGCCACCCATCCACCCCTGAAAACAAAGAAACCTTTTTCTTTCTTTGCTGGCCACTTCACTGATAGGGAAGATAACGCTCCAGGATAAGGCTCTACATTGGCCTGCAGCACTTGTGTCAGAAATGCCACCCATGTCTACTGCTCGAGAGAGAAAAAAATATGTCAAGTTAATTTTCTTTTCTATACGGAACCTTACTAGGTGGTGTCTGACCTTCTGATTGGGTTGCCTTTGCAACCTTTTAGAGATTGGATATTGAAACGCAACACCTTTCCCCTTGGTATCGGCTCACTGTGATCTTCAGAAAACAATAAGCAATGATGGGATGGTGTGAGAAACATGGCCCCTTGGGAGTAAAATCAGCCTTTCCTCAGGACCGATTGGTGGGGAGGAGGGCCAGGGTGTTGGGGATTTGGTGGGTGGGGAGATCCTGTTTTCTGCAGGACCTTCACAGGAACCTAACCCTAACCAGCTGAATGGCATCTGACCCAGGAAACTGGACTGCGCTCCTGACCTGGTCGATTCCTGACCTGAGCCTTTAACAGTACAGAGATTAAGAACTCTGCAACATCCCCATTTGTTTCAATAATAGAAATCACTGGAAAAGCTCAGCAGGTCTGGCAGCATCTGTGGAGAGAAATCAGAGATACCTTTCAGGTTGAGTCACCCTTCCTCAGAATTGTTTGTTTGCATGTTTAACATGATCCTTAGGCCAGACAAATGTGTTTTGGAATGGTATATTACAGGAAGACGCCATTTGGCCCCATGTGTCTGTGCTAACTCTTTGAAAGCGTGTCAATGCCCTTTTCCCTCTCTCTCTCTCTCTCTCTTCATTATCCTGTTTTTTTTACCCTTCTCAGGTATATTGCCAATTCCCATCTTGCCTCCACTTGCTCAGCCACGGTTGCAACTGACAATTAAACCATATCTGATGAATCCATCACATGACTTGCCCCATTTGGTAGCCATTAGTCCACCAACATGTCTACACTTGTAACACTCTGCGTTCTTATACCAACTGAGAAGCAGACAGATTCATTAGCAAAATGGCTAATGCTTGGCCGTCAGCCAAATGATATTTTGCTTTAGCCAATATTTTTGGTGAAGAGAAATATTCAAAGATAATAACAAAAAATTAATGTCCACCATCATCCCTACTAACAACATCCTGGGGGGTTCTTGTTGACCAGAAACCCAACTGGACTCACCACATAAACACAGTGGCTACAAGAGCAGGTCAGGAGCTAGGAATACTGCAGTGAGTAACTCACCTCCTGACTCCCTAAAGCCTGTCCCACCCTCTACAAGGCACTCCCCACTTGCCTGGATGAGTGCAGCCCCAACAACACTCAAGAAGCTTGATACCATCCAGGACAAAGCAGCCTGCTTGATTGGCACCACATCCACAAGCATCCACTCCCTCCATCACCGACGCTCAGTAGCAGCAGTGTGTGCTATCTACAAGATGCACTACAGAAGTTCAAAGATCCTCAGACAACACCTTCCAAACCCGCAAACACTTCCATCTAGAAGGACAAGGGCAGCAGATATATGGGAGCACCATGACCTTCAAGTTCCTCTCCAAGCCCCTCACCATCCTGACTTGGAAGTACATCACCATTCCTTGGACTGTCGCTGGGTCAAGATCCTGGAATTCCCTCCCTAATGGCATTGTGGGTCAACCCACAGCAGGTGGACTGCAGTGGTTCAAGAAGGCAGCTCACCACCACCTTCTCAAGGGGCAACTAGGGGCAGGCAATAAATGCTGGACCCAGCCGGTGACGCCCACATCCCACAAATGAATAAATAAAGAAGATTTTTCTCCAGGATTGCACACAACAGTGTTCTGGACATTGACCTTCAATCCTTTGAGTCTCCATATCACTGCTGGTGGGTGAGCAAACTTTCGTCCAGCTAATAGCTGTCTTGCTTTTTCAGTCATAAGATTCAGGGCTCAAATTCCCCCTCCAGGCTCTGAGCATGTGAATAAAGGCTGAGAATCCAGTGTCAAACTAAAGGAGCCCTATTGTTTAGATTAGACACTCAATGGTGATCCACCTGGATGGATATAATAGATCCTGTGGCAGTATTTCGAAGAAGTGTGGGAATGCTTTCACAAAAATCGCTTATCTGATTATTATCACATTGGGATCTTGCTGTGCGCAAGTTGGCTGCCTCGTTTTCTGCACCACAATGGAGAAAACATTTTAGAGAAACCTAATTGGCTGGAAAGGGCTTTGAGATATCCAGAGATTATAACCACTCAGAGATAGTAGGAACTGCTGATGCTGGAGTCTGAGATAACAAAGTGTGGAGCTGGAGGAACACAGCAGGCCAGGCAGCATCAGAAGAGCAGAAAAGCTGACGTTTCAGGTCTGGACCCTTCTTCAGAGATTGTAAATTGTGTTATGTAGATGCAAGTCTTTCTTATTTCGATCATTACAATTCATTGTGGAAAAGAACATCTCCCGATATTACTTCTAGTCCTTTCGCCATTTTTCTCGCCATAAATTATACTTCACTAAGTTTTCATTTTTGTCATTCTGAACTGTTTTATCTCATGGAGGTAATTCCTTGGGCTCGACTGTTGGCAGCTTTCACACGGGACTCAACAAGAAAGGTCGAAAGGCTCATTTTGGGGATTCATTTGTCCTTCAGTCAAGTTGTCAATTGTTCATTTGTGGGAGGTAGGTATCGCTGACTGGACCAGCATTTATTGTCCACCCTGATTTCCCTGAAGGGGATTGTGGTAAGTCACCTCCTTGAACTGCTGTAGTCCCTGAGGTATAGGGACAGTCACAGCACTGTTAGGGAAGGGGTTCTGGGATTTTGACCCAGCGACACTGAGGGAATGGCGATATGGTGTGATATGGTGAGTGTCTAGGAGGGGAACCTGCCAGTGCTGGTGTTCCCATTGCACCTGCTGCCCTAGTCCTGACTTTGCGAAGTCATATTAATTGACTGGCAGCCAGGATATCAGACTGATGGAGCTGTGCGTGTCAGAACTTGGGCAGTGTAGTGCACTGATGAATTTTTTTTTTTATTTTGCTTTTTTGACAGTCGTCCAGGCTGATAAAGAATCGGCCACAGACAGCTGGAAAGGAAATGTCTGTGTAAACTGAGATTGGAGATCAGAAGTGAGGGAGTGCCCAACTGAAGCTATGCTGATGAAGGGGATTTGCAGTATGATGTGCCTTGAACCAATATTCAATTCAAATGGTAAAATGTGCACGGTTCAATCTCTATTTTACTGCACAATGCTCTAAGTGCGCTGGATGTCAGCAAAGCAATGCTGCCCATTTACATTATTCATGCAAAGATCACTTGTTAACACCAGAATAAATATTGTTGTTTGCCAATTGTAATAGTCAGGGGAGCAGCAGTCTGGCCTATTGACGCTTCCCAAGCCAATTGCCTGAAGCATTGAGCCTGTTCACAACATTCAGTAAGATAACACACGAGGCATTGAACTCTGAGTTCAACAAATTTCCAAGCATAAAATGCATTGTGTAAGAAGTTGGCCAAGATTTTTTCATGCACCTCACATCAAAGCTGACCTTCGTTTATCAGATATCAACTCCATCAGCCATTCCCACTGCCCTTCCTGTCCCAGGACACTATCGTGCCAATAAAAGGTGCCAACAGCACCAGTGCAGCCATTCCCAGCTCCCCCACCTCCCAACCCCCATTCTGATGTGGCTCCCTATCTTGCACTACCAGCTGCATTCCCAATGCAGCTGCAGAGAAGATACTCAATGCCTCCCTGCCGACAACCCTCCAGCTGTCACATACCTACCCCTCCTGTCCCTCCCACCTCACCAGCTCACTCACTGTCTGTGTTTAGATAGTGAATGCTGAGGAAGCCTGTTGTCACACTGTACCAAAGGATGCATCACCGAAGCAAGTGGGGTCCGGATGCCAAAACAAATGAACAAGTATGATTTGATTTGATTTGATTCGCTTTATTATTGTCACATGTACCTAGGTACAGTGAAACGTTTTGTTTTGCATGCAATACAGGCAGGTCATACCATACAAAGTGCTTTAGGGTAATAGAACAGGACAAAGAATACAATGTTACAGCTGCAGAGAAGATGCACAAAGAACGAGATCAACATTAGTATTGAAATTTGAGAGGTCCATTCAGAAGTCTTATAACAGTGGGGAAGAAACTCTGCTTGAATCTGTCAGTACATGCGTTCAAGCTTTTGTATCTTCTGCCCCATGGAAGAGGTTGGAAGAGATTATAACCGGATGGGAGAGTTCTTTGAAGATGTTGGCTGCCTTTCCAAAGCGGTGAGGAGTGTAGATGGAGTCAGTGGGTGCAAGGGTGACTTACATGATGGACTGGCCTGTGATCACGAGTCTCTGTAGCTTCTTACGGTCCTGGGAACATCAGTTGCCGTACCAAATCGTGATGCATCCAGATAGAATGCTTTCTATGGTGCACCTGTAAAAGTTGGTAAGAGTCTTTAGGGACAGACATGGGGCGGTGGAGGTGACAAGACGAGAAGACCTGACCCATGCTCTGGGACATGAGTTCAAATCCCACTGCAAGTTCTCGTGGAATTAAAATTCAATGAACAAGTCTGGAACGTGAATCTAATCTCAGTAATAGTGACCATCACCAATTGTGCAAAAATCCACCCAGTTCAAACAGAAGTCAGCTGCCCTTACTCGGACTGGTCTACATGTGACGCCTGACTCACAACAATGTGGTTGACCCTTAACTGCCCTCTCAAATAGGCCAGCGAGCCACTCAGTTCGAGGATCATTAGTGACAGCCGACAAATGCTGGCCTTGCCAGTGACGCCCTTATCTCATTAAAAAAAAAAGAAAATTCCAGCCAAACTTGGAAGATTATTAACTTGGCATTGATGGTGGATGGGGGCATGGGTCACAGCATCAAAAGGGCATTCTGGAATCTGTAGTTTTGCAAACATGAAAGTGCTTTTGATTGCATTCCTTTGTATGCTGTTAACTGGACAAAAAATGTTTAAAGAGGCTAAAATCTCCCTTGAGCAGTATTAAATTAACAAATCTAGCAATTGCTTGATGTCAGAATATCATCATTATTATAGGGTACTTATGATGACAAAACCTTCCCTCTAATTGCATTCCATTTAATAGACTGGTTACATGCTCAGATTCAGCCAGTACACATTATGCCAACTGTGGAATGTTTGGTCTAGTTCGGCCGATTATGTCAACAACTAACATCTGTATTCCTCAACAAGCATTTCCGCTGCGAGGATATTTATTGTTTCTGTCGAGAACCTGTTCCAAAATTCTTATTTTGTGGTGATGTAGACTTGTGATAAAAAGATCACTATCTACTTGTTCCTCACTGAAGTCTCTGGCAATCTTAAGAATAACTCCCAACTCTATGCTGTGTGTGTCTCTGTGTGTGTGTGTCTGTGTCTGTGTATGTGTCTGTGTGTGTCTGTGTGCCTGTGTTTGTGTATGTGTGTGTGTGTGTGTGTGTGTCTGTGTGCCTGTGTCTGTGTGTGTGTCTGTATGTGTGTGCAAAAAAAAATGCTCATAATTTATAAAAGTTTTTCCAGGGATTTAGTTAAAGAGTTGATTTTACGAATTTGCCCCGCAGCAAGGGAGATTCCTTTCTGCCATCATCCTCTAGGAATTTGAGCTTGGATTTCAGCATTTATGGATGGAGAATCTTCTGGAAATCTGAATCCTGAAAGAGGTTGTGGTTGCTGGGTGTCAACTGAAAGTTTCAATGTTAATTTTATCTTTAGTCAAGGTAACAGGGGACAGGAATGAAAGATAGGTAGAGAGGTGAGATATGGATCAAGCCTGGTAAAATTGAATGGCAGAATTTTGCTAAGACAAACCAAGACAGAACTTACACAGTTAACGGTAGCACCCTGGTGAGTGTTGTCAAACAGAGAGACCAGAAGAGTTCAGGTGCATATTTCCTTGAAAGCGGTGTCACAGGCAGACAGGGTGGTGCAGAAGGCTTTTGGCACACTTGCCCTCATTGGTCAGAGCATTGAGTAAAGAAGTTAGGACATCATATTGCGGCTGTATGGGACATTGGTGAGGCTACTTTTGGAATACTATATTCATTTCTGGTCACCCTACTATAGGAAGGATATTATTAAATTGGAAAGAGTCTAGAAAATATTTACAAGAATGTTACGAGGACTGGAGCACTTGAGTTATCAGGAGAGGTTGGATCTTTATTCCCTGGAGCTTCGGAGGCTGAAGCGTGACCTTATAGAGGTTTTTAAAATCATGAGGGGCATAGATAAGTGAATAGCAAAGGTCTTTTCCATGGGGTAGGGGATTTCAAAATTAGAGGGCATAATTTTAAGGTGAGAGGGGAAAGAGTTAAAAGGGACCTTTCTCACACAGAAGGTGGTTCATACTTGGAACCAACTGCCAAAGGAAGTGGTAGATGCAGGTACAGTTACGACATTTAGAAGACATTTGGACAGGTACGTGAATGAGAAAGGTTTAAAGGGATATGGGCTAAATACAAGCAAATAAGACTAATTTGGCTTTGGAAACCCAGTTGGGATGGATGCATTGGATTAAAGGGTCTATTTCCATGTTGTATGACACTGACTCTATAACAAGCAGAAGGAGCTGAATGGCCTCAAGCAGTTTCTATTCCTGCTCCTCTTTGAAACTGATTGCTCAATGGCAGGTGAATCTTTGTGACTAGCTGATAAAGTTGATAAAAGTTAACACATGGCGCTGAGAAAAGAGCTAAGACCTTACATCAAAGCAGAAAATGCTGGAAAAACTCAGCAAGTCTGGCAGCATTTATGGCGAGAGAGACAGAGTTAACAGGCCAAGTCCACGACCTTACCTCAGCACCAGGAAAAGTTAAAAATGTCAAAAAGTATAACAGTTTTTAAAGATGACTGGGGAAAAAGGAATGACTAAAAAATGGTGGAAAACAGCAAACATTATATGAAGAAAGAATTTGTGGGACAGAGCTCAAGGGAGCATAAATACCACAGGAGATGTCCAGAGGAGGTGTGTGTTGTTTCGTATCTTATACTAACCGAAAACGACACAAAGATCAGGTGGATTTCTTTTTATTTGAAGAAATCAGACTCTATGCAACAGCAACAAAAAACAAAGTTGCTGGAAAAGCTCAGCAGGTCTGGCTGCATCTGTGAAGGAAAAAATAGTTAACGTTTCGGGTCCGGTGACCCTTCCTCAGAACGGGTCTTTGTTTTTTGCTCCTGATTTACAGTTCTTTCAGTTTTTATCTATGCAACAGCATCTGGGAGGCTGGTTAACTCATTTGCTTTATCATCTGCCCAATGGTATTAAACTATTATTAATCTGTTAATACACAGTGGTTTTAGATATACCTTAGACATATATCTCTGTGGCCCCAGTACCCCACCTGAGAATAACCACAAGAAGTCTCCATGGAGACTTAGCCATTGACAGACTAATATAGAGCTGTTTGATTTGTTGCAGAGATGCCAGCAGCTGCAATGTGTAAATGGTTGTTACAATTATGTTAATATGAACAAGCACATTTTAAATCCATCACCTGATTGTTATACTGAGGTCTTTTACGGGCTAAGAATTTTTTTCAAAAAAGGGCAGATACTGAGCTGCTGTGATCACCTGACCACAGATTGTGGAGTCCAATGTGGAACAAGTGAAACTAACTGCACAGAAATTACCATTCTTATCTGAAGATATTGAAACCAGGCAATTAAGTCAGCAACAAAAATTTGTATCGCCTGCTGTAATTTAAACTGTATGGTAAGAGCATACAACAAAGGCTGCCTGCAACTATTCAACTCACAAAGACATTGGAGAAAAACTGTGGAATGTACAAATGAACCATGTTTCTGTAGCTGTTTTTGAACAGTAGAGGAAAGAGAGGAGGAAATTTGTATTGGTAACAACATGAGCTGGGCATTTTTCTCTTTTTTTTCTTCAAACTCAGAAGACCATGCCTGATAGAAAGGTAAATTGGCAAAACAACCATCTGGAGAACTCAAAGATGTCTACAAAGTCTTTCATTGCTGAGGATACCTGTCAACAATTGAACAACTGTGGTCTCAGGTTTGAAATCTAATAACTCAAGGATTCTTAAGTTATTTTAAACTGTGTAATCTTTATTCTTCCTTTCTGTACCAGACACTCTCTCTATTTTAACTTTACTATGCACGCGCATGTGTTCAGAAGTAAAGGGTCCAGACTTGAAACGTCAGCTTTCCTGCTCCTCTGATGCTTCTTGGCCTGCTGTGTTCATCCAGCTCTACACCTTGTTATCTCAGATTCTCCAGCATCGGCAGCTCCTACTTTCACTGTAGAGAGATAACCTTGTATGAAGTTTAGTAGAGTCAATAATTAGCAGAATGTTAAACAAAAATGTAATTTTTCTGTCAGCTTAGACATTAATAATCTTTGTCGATCGTTCTAAGGACACACACATTCTTCTAAGACCCCACACCATGATAATAGGCCACAACAGTAAGTGACTGATTCATCAAAAGGAAGTACGACATGGAAGACCAAACTCAGCAGCAACAGGACAGAGCACTGAGAGGAAGGAGAAAAAGATCCAATGACTAGAATTGCCCATGGGCAAAATGGCTATCAATACTCGACATTGCTGGAAGCAACTCCAGTGAAGGGAAGGCGTACAACAAACTTGACAATACCCAGTATTATTTGAGCACATGGAAGGCCTTTAAACAAGCTGAGGAATTGCAAAGGTGGCACAGACAGTGTTCAAGGAGAGGAACACTTCAGGGTTAGCAGTTAAACCAAACAAGGACCAGGTCAATCGTCGTCCCTGTGCAACTGGCAACATTTCACCTGATACTTTGTTTTGTGAGGTAGGTTATATATGAACGTGCCACCACATATCAAGATATTATTAGGACTTTCAATGCTTATTTCAGGCTTTATAGAACCATAATTGCACAAAGGGGGAAATTTAACTAATGCAGACAAAAATCAAGAGAAAGTAATTATCTGCATCAATAGTTATGAATAGGGAACACTGAAAATAATCTACTTTTGAGAGGCCTAATAGTTATAACCATAGTCATAGTCATACAGCACCGAAACAGACACTTGGGTCCAACCAGTCCGTGCTGAACATAATCGCAAACTAAACTAGTCCCACCTACGTGCTCCTGGCCTATATCCCTCCAAACCTTTCCTATTCATGTACTTATCCAAATATCTTTTAAACGCTGTATTTGTGCCCACATCCAGCACTTCCTCAGGGAGTTCATTCCACATGTGAACCACCCTCTGTGTAAAAAAACTTGCCCTTCATGTCTTTTTTAAATCTTTCTCCTCTCAGCTTAAAAATGTGCCCCCTAGCCTTGAAATCCCCCATCCTAGGGAAAACCTACCATTAACCCCGTCTATACCCCTCATCATTTTATAAATTTCGATAAGGTCACCTCTCAACCTCTTACGCTCCAGCAAAAAATGTCCCAGCTTATGAGGCAGTGCTGTTTGTAGGGCATAGACATCAATGTGCATTAAGGCTGAGACTGAATAAGCATGGAAAGAAGTTAGTGGACAGTTCTTCCTGTGGCGGATTAAGCCTGCATTGATGTGAATATTGTCCCACCAGACATAAGGACCGTCATTGCTGCAAGAAGATCAGATATATTAAAAATATATGCCATTGCAAAATGAGGCAAGATCAAAATCAAATTGGAAACCTACCAGAACAACTAATTCTCAAGAATTTGAAGCACCTAAGAGCAATGAAATAATATTCCTCGTAAAACAAAAGTTAATTGCCACAAAAAATAATCAAGTTAGACACTAGTGCAGCTGTATCAGTCCTTTCAGAAGCCAAAAAGTGACCAAAATAACATTTCTTCTAGTCATTCATTATTCAACTCCAGGGGCCAGGAGTCACGCAAATTAACATATAAGGTCAGTTGAGTGTAACTCTGCATACTAAGGAAGAGGAGACTTTATACATGAGTCAAAATCTAGAGTGTTCAGTGCTTAGATGGGAAGCTTGCACAGATCTGCAGCTCATTTAAAAGGTCAGTGAATTGGAAAGCCAAGGCAAACAGAGCAGAGTTCTCAAAATTATTCAGTGACCTTGAAAAGCTAACGGCAGCTTCCTATACCATGTTGAGACCAGATGCCAAACGAGTGAGATTTTTCACTCCAATGCAAGTCCCACATTGACTTTTTATAGAAGGTGAAGCGTGAAATTGAGGCAATGCTGTGACAAGGAGTGATCTCACCAGCAGCAAGCCAACAAATTGGTGTCCGACCACGGGACCAGAACCAAATCTAAATAATTCACAAACAGTTCCACTGAATTCACACAACGAACAAGGCAGTGGAGAGACAGAGCTACTCAATCACAGCTACGGATGGAAAACCTGCGGATGGCAAAGACAGTAAAAAGTCTACTTAGATAACAAGGTGTAGAGCTGGATGAACACAGCAGGCCAAGCAGCATCAGAGGAGCAGGAAAGCTGACGTTTCGGGCCTGGACCCTTCTTCAGAAAAGTCTACTTTTCACCAAACCTGATGTTAATAAAGGCTTTTGTTAATAACTATTGGATGAAAATCCAAACTTCCAACAGCATTCACCATGGCATTTGGAAGATGGCGCTTTACTTGTCTGTGCATGAGCACAGGAATTTTTGAAAGACTGATGAAAATTGTCCGAGAAGAATTAGAAAGAGGTGTCAGCCATATGCATAACTTTCTAATTCACGGTTTCTTCATATCCAAACATGGTGAAAGAGTGAGAGTAGTGTCAAAATGCTTGCAAGAGGCAGGACCTTTTTCTTTATTCATTCACGGGATGAGGGTGTCACTGGCTCGGCAGCATTTATTGTCCATCCCTAATTGCTCAGAGGGCAGTTAAGAGTCAACCACCTTGCTGTGGGTCTGGAGTCACATGTAGGCCAGACCAGGTAAGGACGGCAGTTTCCTTCCCTAAAGGACATTAGTCAAAGTCAGAATGAAAGATGTAACTTCTCACAACCTACAACCAGATTGTTGGAACATCTTGTTAATGCAACAGGCTTTATGGCTAATATCTACAACACCAAAGCCGTCAAAGATTTCCGACAACGATAACCTTACAACATTTCAGAACTGCAGAGATTCATAGGAATGGTAAACCAAATGCGAATTTCTTTTTTACTAGGTTTGGTACTGGTAACAGAACCAATAGAATGATTTCCAAGCAGGACCAAGCATACTGTTGGTACAAGAATCAATAGTTCTTACAAGGAATAAACAAAATATTTATTTCATTGGGGAACTGCTCACTTTGACCCTGAATTGCTAACAATAATACCAGCTGATGCATCATCATCATCAGCAGGCCAGGGGCAATACTTTTCCAAATCAGGCAGCATGGTGGCTCAGTGGTTAGCACTGCTGCCTCACAGTGCCAGGGACCTGGGTTCGATCCCACCCTCAGGCGACTGTCTGTGTGGAGTTTGCACATTCTCCCCGTGTCTGTGTGGGTTTCCTCTGGGCACTCCGGTTTCCTCCCACAGTCCAAAGATGTGCCATTTCGATGGATTGGCCATGGGAAATTACCCCATAGTGTCCAGGCACATGCAGGTGAGCTGAGTTAGCCACAGGAAATAGAAGGGATAGGGTTGGGTCTGGGTAGGATGCTCCTTGGAGGGTTGGTGTGGATTTGATGGGCTGAATGGCCTGCTTCCACTCTGTAGAGATTCTACGCTTCTAAAAATCCACAAGGACAGAAAATTTAAACCCATCGATTATGCATCTGGGTCTTTCAGCAAAGATGCTCAGTGATTGAGAAGGAAACACTAGCAACTACATGTGCATGCAAAAATGCTCAGTCTTAATCTGAAGTTATCATTGAAACTAACTACATGCCAAAGGTAACATTATTAACTGCCAAGGAACTGGTGCAGAGTCCACCAATAATAAAGCAATATTGCTTAAGATCAATGAAATAAAATTTTGTAAACTGAGCAAATGCAAGGAAAATGTCAAGCAACAATGGACGTATTATCACACATTCCCATTGACTGACCAGCACATGAGGGCAAAGGTTTTATTAAAGAAGTGAAGTCCTATACTGCTTCTACCTGCAACAACAAAGAGAGAGGAAGAATTTTAGAAAACTTGGAAAACCGGTGAAGAATATGTGCAAATTTGTCAGTATTGTGTTAAGGATGGTCAAATTACATTCCAAGTAATCACACTCTCAAACGATACTTCAAAAAATAAAAACATCCCATTATCATAAATGATTTGTTGAACCAGGACAAGAGATTAGTCATTCGAAGGGGTCCACTTTCAACATTCTTCAGAAAGTACATCAAAGTCACTTTGATATTGCAGTGAGAGATATCAAGGTGTAGAGCTGGATGAACACAGCAGGCCAAGCAGCATCAGAGGAGCAGGAAGGCTGACGTTTCGGGCCTCGACCCTTCTTCAGAAATGGGGGAGGGGAAGGGGATTCTGAAATAAATAGGGAGAGAGGGGGAGGTGGATAGAAGATGGATAGAGGAGAAGATAGGTGGAGAGGAGACAGACAGGTCAAAGAGGCAGGGATGGAGACAGTAAAGGTGTGCGTAGGTGGGGAGTTAGGGAGGGGATAGATCAGTCCAGGGAGGATGGACAGGTCAAGGGGGCGGGATGAGGCTGGTAGGTAGATGGGGGTGCAGCTTGAGGTGGGAGGAGGGGATAGGTGGGAGGTAGGACAGGTTAGGGAGGCGGGGACAATCTGGGCTGGTTTTGGGATGCGGTAGCGGGAGGGAAGATTTTGAAGCTTGTGAAGTCCACATTGATACCATTGGGCTGCAGGGTTCCCAAGCGGAATACGAGTTGCTGTTCCTGCACTCTTCGGGTGGCATCGTTGTGGCACTGCAGGAGGCCCAGGATGGACATGTTGTCTGAGGAATTGGAGGGGGAGTTGAAATGGTTCATGACTGGGAGGTGCAGTTGTTTAGTGCGAACCGAGTGTAGGTGTTCTGCAAAGCGGTCCCCGAGCCTTCGCTTGGTTTCCCCGATGTAGAGGAGACCACAACGGGAACAGCAGATGCAGCATACCACATTAGCAGATGTGCAGGTGAACATCT
>NC_063340.1:9247833-9257837 GCF_021869965.1 Rhincodon typus | reverse complement strand
CACCACACCCGGCACTTTTCCCTGCAACCGCAGGAAGTGCTACACCTTCCCCTACACCTCCTCCCTCACCCCCATCCCAGGCCCCAAGAAGACTTTCCACATCAAGCAGATGTTCACCTGCACATCTGCTAATGTGGTATACTGCATCCGCTGTTCCAGATGTGGACTCCTCGACATCGGGGAAACCAAGCGAAGGCTCGGGGACCGCTTTGCGGAACACCCACGCTCGGTTCGCACTAAACAACTGCACCTCCCAGTCGTGAACCATTTCAACTCCCCCTCCCATTCCTCAGACGACATGTCCATCCTGGGCCTCCTGCAGTGCCACAACAATGCCACCCGAAGGTTGCAGGAACAGCACCTCATCTTTCGCTTGGGAACCCTGCACCCCAATGGTATCAATGTGGACTTCACAAGCTTCAAAATCTTCCCTCCTGCTACCGCATCCCAAAACCAGCCCAGATTGTCCCCGCCTCCCTAACCTGTCCTACCTCCCACCTATCCCCTCCTCCCACCTCAAGCCGCACCCTCATCTACCTACCAGCCTCATCCCGCCCCCTTGACCTGTCCATCCTCCCTGGACTGACCTATCCCCTCCCTAACTCCCCACCTACACTCAACTTTACTGGCTCCACCCCCGCCTCTGTCTGTCTCCTCTCCACCTATCTTCTCCTTTATCTATCTTCTATCCACCTCCCCCTCTCTCCCTATTTATTTCAGAATCCCCTTCCCCTCCCCCATTTCTGAAGAAGGGTCTAGGTCTGAAACGTCAGCTTTCCTGCTCCTCTGATGCTGCTTGGCCTGCTGTGTTCATCCAGCTCTACACCTTGTTATCTCAGATTCTCCAGCATCTGCAGTTCCTACTATCTCTTGATATTGCAGTGTTGGGCAAAAGCACAAACTTCCATGTGGTGGTCAGGGTTTTGAAAGATCATTGGCAGAAAAGATCATAAACTGCATCATCTATGGTCAAGACTAAAAGGTCGGGGGTGACGAAAGGACAAAATGCTCAGTGGAATGGAGCAGCTTTCTATAAAGTCCAGAAAGACAACTTGAATAAAGAGTTGGCAGTTTTTGATAGCTCAACCACTCATTTACTGAGTGTTAACAAAAAAATCAGAAATCCTTAATTTCCTCCGAGAAAGCTGAGAGTGAGAGCATGGAGATGGTGAAACCTTGAAAGTGCTTATCACTGTGATTAGGAAACAGAGACAGAGGCTTAGTGAGCTAAGGAGATATAGGATAATTTAATTAAAGAGACTTCGGGGAGATATCGAGTAAAGGTTAATACATCTTTAGTGATGTACAAGATCATACAGCTTCAGATGGAGATGATTCTGTCTACAGCATTGTATGAAATTTAATGGTACAAATAGGTAACACATTAGACTCCAGTCTAGATCCTACCAAGGACTCAAACTTTTTTAAGATCCACCATTGTGCTATTGAAAAAGCTGGTGATTTCAGTTAGACTATTGGCTCAGCTGTATAAAATATTCGTTACTATATTTGGAGCATTGAGTGCATTTCTAGTCCCCACACTATAGGGAGGATGTGGAGGCTTTGGATAGGGTGCAAAAGAGGTTTACCAGGATGTTGCCTGGATTGGACTGTATGAGCTATAAGGAGAGGTTGGACAAACATGGGTTTGTTTTCACACTAGCATCAAGGGCATCCTGATAGAATTACGTAAATTTACAAGAGGCATAGATAAGGTGGATAGTGGGAGTCCTTTTCTCAGGATGGAAATATCAAATACTAGGGGCCATTGGTTTAAAGTGAGGGGGGACAGTTTAAAGGAGGTGTACAAGGAAAGTTTTTTACACAAATTGATAGGTGCCTGGATTGTGCTGCCAGGGAAAGTGATAGAAGCAGTTATGAGAGCAATGTTTAAGAGGCATTTAGACAGACACATGAACAAGTAGGGAATGGAGGGACACAAACCAAGTCCGGGCAGACGGTATTAGTTTAGAACGGCAACATGGTTGGTGCAGAGATATGGGCCAAAGGGCCTGTTCTTGTGCTTACTGTTCAATGTTCTATGTTCTGTCATCAATCTTCTTCCAGCTGTCATGATGATGCATAGGTTTGATGTTGTGGAGTGGTAAACAGTGTCAGCCTCCCGTCAAGTACTTCATATAGTCATCCCAAGCAACAATCTAACATGGGAACTGCACACTGATATTGGACTGCAACCCGTTATCTATTTATTAGGGTTTTCTATCCCTTTCGCTTTCTCAATTCTGTCTTAGCTTCTTCCCTGTTTAGCCTTGGCAAAAGGATTGCAGTTTGTTTGGAGTATTCACAACAAAACCTTTTGGAGTTTTTGTCTGCAGTGCTGTTACACTCTCTTTAATTTCTTTATAAGCAACTTTTGTTACTGCCCTTGGTGTGTTTCTTGAATATATCCAGATCTGTAACTAAATGTTTGCATAATGTTTCACTGTGAAAAAGGCTGCCATTAATTGAGAGCCTCAAATGATAATTGTGAACAAATTCAGCATTTATGAATGTTTTTTGCCATAAAGGTACAGTTTTCAAGCTTGATCTAGTTTTGGTGACATTGTGGCCTGACAGTATAAAGCCTCAGTTATTAATTGCAGTGAAGAGACAATGTGAATTTGCTGTATTTTGTATAAGAATATATTACCCAAAAAGTGTTTTGAATGCATACCTGTCATTATTTAGCCTTTAATATTGATACAAATCCCACAACATACTATACACAAGCCCACGTGAATTCCACATCATATGTTGTACAATGTCTCGTCCAGAAGTTTCTATCTACTGTGAGCAACAAACAGACATTCACAATCAAGAGCTGTTACTAATGGAGATAAATAGTTCCAATAATTTATCAACAGAAACCTTAGTCTTTGATAGACAGTTATTACACAAGAGGAAATCTGTTTTAGTACTGATTCGCATTAGTATTTATTAGTAATTAGGGCTCATTTCCTGACTTTGTACTTCTAGCCTGAAGCCTTAGTCCATCAGTGGGGCAGAACAGATTTTAGGCATGCAATGTGCATTTACAACCACTTACATTATGCATTGAAGCTTCCGATGGGCAAGCGCCACATTAGAAATGTGGCATTGAAAAATCTATGTATTCCTGCAGTCCATACGGCTGTATTCTCGAACCTTCTCAACCAGAGCATATGAATTTAGTCAACAGTACAGACTTGTCAAAGCATTTGTCTTTTGGGAGTTGGGGTCATAATGTCTTCATTGGTTCCATTTCCTTGTGCATGGGAAGCTAAATGAGAGTGACATTTAATTCCAAACTTGCAATTTTGTTAGCTCTAAGTGTGGAACGAGGTTTCATTCAAGTCTTATCTTCATTGTAAACATCCTATGGTCAATAAGATTCTTCTGATAGGTCAGATGAAAGACTCTTCACAATCCATTCATTCGGGCAGCTCCCAAGGATGGATAGCAGAAACAATAATATTGTAGCTAGGTTAAAACACATAAATATAAAATACACCCCGCTTACCAATTCAATTTCATGTAAATTGACAGAATCATCAAAATATAATGTATAAAATTTTATATTATTTTAACCTTTAGCCAGCACTTTCAGTTTCAACTCACTTATGGAGTTTGATTACCCATGGGACATGGGTAGCTTAGATAAAGGATAAATTTTCCATCTCCATGTTTAGCTTGAAATGTATAATTTTGTGAAGGTTCTGCACAATATTGTTACATCACGTAGCACGGACACAGCCTTTCTTTGAGAATACAAACAAAAAGAGTCTTTTCCTCCACTATGTGTTCTGACCTAATTCATGCCAAACTAATTGAAACAACTTTACCAGTGGAGTTGGACTGGCAAGAATTCAGGGGAATGCATGTGGCATACAATCTCGAGTGCCTAACTTTAATTAAATAAAAACATATTTAGGATGAGCATCAGTTCCACCAAAAATGATGTGCTAAAATCACCTTGTCATGGGGTGGATTGTTCCAATATAATTATGAAGCCTTCTACACAAAAACAGTGCAAATTTATGTGAGGGCAGCTTTCCTTTGTAGTAGAGGCCCAATCCTCCTTTCTAAGTCTTTTTAGTCAACCTGCTCAGAGTTGTCATTACACACATCTGGAGCAGGTAGGACTTGGTGGGTCTCCTGGCTCAGAAGCAAGGACACGACCATTGTACCACAAGCCAAGATCCACCTATCAGGCTAACAGTGGTAGAGAATGAGTTATTTGTGAGTCTTAACAGGAAGAAGTATTTGTCTTAGCAACAAGATGTAGATTGTGGCAGGATAGCAATCGATACAAGTTGCATCAGCTAGTCAGCTGTCATTACTAAGGCTACCAGGAGCGAGGGATAACAATTTGACTGATCCTGTTGGGATTTGGAGCTGGACTCTTTGGTTCTCCAATCAGGATTGTGTGATGTCAGCAGATTGGGTGGAATCTAATGTGGTCTCCAACATCAATTCTTTCAGAACCATTACCCGATATGTCAGCCATTCCTTTAGTGACATAAAGATAGATGAGGATGAGAAAGGATCTTCACAGCATTTGATCTCATTCATTCAGAATCCTGCTCACCAGCCCTCTACAACTGTACCTAGGTATTTCAAACATTAGACTACTGCATGATCTTCAAGCATCTTCTCTGAGCTCATTGTAACCCGCTCTGTGCAAAGGACTATCTCCCGATTTCTCCTCTAAATCTGATCTCCATAATCCAGAAAACATCTTCATGTCCTGTTCAATTGACATATGTGAAAATGTTGTCACTGTGAGGTGAGTCAGAGTTATTTGCTAAATAAAAACCAGAAGAACTGCCGATGCTGTAAATCAGGAACAAAAACAGAAGTTGCTGGAAAAGCTCAGCAGGTCTGGCAGCATCTGTGGAGGAGAAAACAGAGTTAACGTTTCGGGTCCAGTGACCCTTCCTCAGTTCTGAAGAAGGGTCACCGGTCCCAAGACATTAACTCTGTTTTCTCCTTCACAGATGCTGCCAGACCTGCTGAGCTTTTCCAGCAACTTCTGTTTTTGTTCCTGATTTATTTGCTGTTCAGTTATCTCCTCCCTCTGTCATGTCTCAGATATTGAACCCTCTCTCATTATCTCACTCATTCTTCATAAACATTGAGGCTACTCAAATGCGTGGTGACAGAATCAAGCCTCTCGTTTACGCTGACCAAAACAAAAATGAGCCACCCAGCCCAATCCCATTTCCCAGCACTTGATGCAAATTCCCCGGAGGATACCAGACGTATATCCAGACAGCTTTTAAATGAGTCGAGGCTTCTACCCGCTCAGGCAGTGATTGCCAGAGTCCTGGGGTGGCACGGTGGCACAGTGGTCAGCACTGCTGCCTCACAAAACCAGGGACCCAGGTTTGATTCCACCCTCGGGCGGCTGTCTGTGTAGAATTTGCACGTTCTCCCCGTGTCTGCGCGGGTTTCCTCCGGCTGCTCAGGTTTGCAGGTTAGGTGGATTGGCCATGCTAAATTGCCCATAGTGTTCAGGGATGTGTAGGCTAGGTGGGTTAACCATGGGAAATGCCGGGTTACAAGGATGGGGTGGGTCTGGGTGCGATGCTCTTTGGAGGGTCAGTGTGGACTCGATGGGCTGAATGGCCTGCTTCCACACTGTAGGGATTCTACTCTACTCAAAAACCCCTGGGTAAAAGAAATCCTCATTTTCCTGTAATGCTTCTACAAATCTCTTTTATGTCTGTGGCCCTGGGCCTGACCACTCTGCTAAGGGAACTAAAACATTGACATAACTATCTCTCAGAATTCATTCCAGTAATTTGTCTTTTACCAGCTTTACGTTGATTGGCATACAGTTAATCACTTCTCCCTTACAATGTCTTTGAACAAATGTACAACATTAGCAGTCCTGGAGAAGTTTGGTTCTGAAGAAGAGTCATATTGGACTCAAAATGTTAACTCTGTTTCTCTGTCCACTGATGCTGCCAGACCTGCTGAGTTTCTCCAGCATTCTCTGAGTTTGACATTCAATGGTGTTACCATCACTGAATCCCCTACTATCAACATCCTGGGGGTTATCATTGCCCAGAAACTCAACTGGACTCACCACATAAACACAGTGGCTAGAGAAGCAGGTCATAGGCTAGGAATACTGCAGCGAGTAACACACCTCCTGACTCCCCAAAACCTGTTCACCATCTACAAGGCACAAGTCAGGAGTATGATGGAATACTCCCCACTTGCCTGGATGGGTGCAGCCCCAACAACACTCAAGAAGCTTGACACCATCCAGGACAAAGCAGCCCGCTTGATTGGCACTACATCCACAAGTATCCACTCCCTCCACCACCGATGCTCAGTAGCAGCAGTGTGCGCCTCTACAAATGCACTGCAGAAATTCACCAAATATCATCAGACAGCACCTTCCAAACCCACGACCACTTCCATCTAGAAGGACAAGGGCAGCAGATATATGGGAGCACCACGATCTTCAAGTTCCCCTCCAAGTCACTCATCATCCTGACTTGGAAATATATCGTCGTTCCTTCACTGTCGCTGGGTCAAAATCCTGGAAGTCCCTCCCTAAGGGCATTGTGGGTCAACCCACTGCAAGTGGACTGCAGTGGTTCAAGAAGGCAGCTCACGACCACCTTCTCAAGGGCAACTAGAGATGGGCAAGAAATGCTGGCCAGCCAGCGATGCCCACATCCCACAAATGAATTATGAAAATAAAGCCAATTTACACGCAGCAGGATCCCACAAACCAATGACCATTCAATACATTCTAGCTGTTGATTGAGCGTTAGATGTTTGTCTCTGGGGAAACACCCCTGCTCCTTTTGTAATGTTACTGTGGGATTTTTTACATTCTAGAGTTCTTCATGGGGTAACTGAGGACCTGCACATCCTATGATGCACTTTTTTCTCTGATGTGGGATGGCTGTGTGACTCAGAGATAAGAGACTTACGGCTGAGGAAAGGCTGGAAGATGCAGGGAGGCCAAGCAATGATCAGTGTCACAGGACAGACAGTGTATGTAATAACATGATAATACGATTCCTGTCTGTATCGTGCCTGCATCTGTGCAACCAGCAAGCTCCTCCTGTTAACAGCAGAGGTGATTCACATATAACCACTAAACAGGGGCGTTTCTGGAACACTACTGAATGACAATGTCGCAGATCGACTTGTGAGCTACTTTCGCCTGAGGGTGGTCTGCAGAAGTTCTTCTATTATCCACTTCTTGTACCTGATGAGATATTACTTTTATCATATAACTATATTGACTAAGCAGCAAAATACTACATCTCCAGCCACTAAATGCAATTTCTCAAAAACAGAAAGAACTGCGGATGCTGTAAGTCAGAAACAAAAACAGAAATTGCTGGAAAAGCTCAGCAGGTCTTGTACCATCTGTGGAGAGAAATCAGGGTTACCTTTCAGCTCAAGTGACCCTTCCTCAGAATTGTTTGTTTGCATGTTTACCATGATCCTCAGGCCAGACAAATGTGTTCTGGAATGGTATAGCACAGAAGGAGGCCATTTGGTCCCATTATGTCTGTGCTGACTAGGAAAGAGTGTCATTGCCCTCCTCTTGAGTGAACCTTCCTCAGAACTGAAGCAATTTCTTATTTGCCTTACTTATTTTTGGAGACTTTAGAAATATATCTGTGGGTGTTGTACACTTCCGAACCTAGGTTGCTGAGTCACAATATGCAAGATAATGACCATTTCAAATTTGACCTTCATATTGGACATTTACACTGCAAACCTTGCAACTTCACAATTGGTGCAGCTGGTGTATTTTGCCTTGCCATGCCCAAATTTTCATCAGTTCAAGGCTCAGTTGAGACCTCACTTACGCCTGTCCAATTACTCCACAGATTTCTATAGAAATTCACAGCACAAAAAACAGACCAGCATCCATGCAGAGAGAGCAAGCTAATGTTTCAAGTCTGGATCACTTTCCATCAGAGCTGACGTGAAGTGTGGAGGGGACAGAATTTATGCATTATTGCCTAAATTCTGCCCCTCCACACTTCACGTCAGCTCTGATGAAGCGCTATCTAAATCTAACATTAGCTTGCTCTCACACCATGGATGCTGCCTAACCCACTGTGACTTCCAGCATGTTTTGTTTTCAGTACTGATTCTGCATTAATTTGCTCCTTCATAAATAGGCCGTTCAGTATAAATGCCACACACAAACCTCTGACCGTGCTAGCTGTTCACATCCTGTTAAGATATCACATTATCAGGAAGAGCAATAGGCTGGATTTGTGCTCTAACCTTTTTCCCCATTCAGTAATAAAATCCCTGCAGAATTTACACAGGTATAACACTGATCATTTGAGTTTGCTATCCAGAAGAGCCTCTTCACTGACTATGACACAGGATGGCTCTGGAAAACAGCAGCTCCACCAACATATTAGCTGAACAGCTGTGCACACAAAATCCCTCCGTTCCCTGTGCCCAGCTGTTTCTTCCATCAGCTTTAATCTCAGATTGGGCTGAACAACCTATGTCATTGTCCTGGCCTGCCATGAGGTTTCTCAGCTCAATGCAATACCTGAATGACTCTCTGTCGTTATACTATTTTTAGGTAATGAAAGGTGTAATTAGCTTTGTTCGCCTGCAAGCTGATCCCCCTCTGCATGCATTATAAAAGGTAATGAAATAGGGGCGCAGATATAAAAACCTGAATACTCATATTATTCAATGTCATTTCATGAGCCAAAAGCTGATGAAAGAACTCAGGTAAGAGAGATCCAACTGGTTCAAAGTCCAACAACAAGACTTGTCAGTAGCGACAATGTTAAGGGCTGCATTAAAATATGTCAGAGCTGACACTTAATCAATTCCTTACTGGGTTGGCTTTTGAATAATTGATGGTATTTTTTGATGATTGTTTTCCTATTACAGTATCTTATCTCTCTTTGGGGATACTGTGAGATAGTGCAGTTTTGTCTCGGTGTCCTGTGCCTGACATTATCCAAGTTTATCTTCTTTATGAAGCTGTCGTCTTCTTGTTAATTGTTTGCTTTGGCTATTGTTTCCCGGCCGAGCCATCTGCTTTATCACACTCCATCAGTTGTCTGAAGGAATGAATGCAGGTGGCAATAAAGGCTCAGCACTAAACACACAAAGCACAGGATTTTAATGCAGACCGTCTTATTGCTGTAACATTATTGCTTGCTGGAGGCCAGTCCAGAGATGCAGTAAATGTATGTTTGAATAGCTGCGTGCAATTGTGTGATAGCTTAAGGTTTATAGGTTGGAGAAGACAGTGTGCATTGACATCGCTGTCAAATGTTTAGAATAGATTCTTTGATGAGATAGTTGCACTGTGGTCCTGGTCTGCTAAATAAACAGTTCCTACCATCTCTCAAACTATTTTAGGTATGTTTAATGCTTTATTACTACACTTTGCGTTTAGGGATGAGGTACAACAGTTCAGTTTTTGATACTGGACATATTGTTATCAATACGATCAATCTTATGAATCAAACCACTGATTTCCCTGCAGAGTTTTGCATACAAGTCCCACTCCAAGAGTGAAACACAGCTTTCAAGCTGAGACTCCATGCT
The DNA here is from genome assembly GCF_021869965.1 of Rhincodon typus. Taxonomy (NCBI): domain Eukaryota; kingdom Metazoa; phylum Chordata; class Chondrichthyes; order Orectolobiformes; family Rhincodontidae; genus Rhincodon; species Rhincodon typus. Next base: position 9,248,285 of record NC_063340.1, on the reverse strand, counting down.
GTGCGGATGGTGAGGTGACTCCCTCTGGAACCACATTCCCTTTGGAGGAGACATGAAATCCTAGCTGTGCCTTCAGATGGGTCTTAAGAATTCCACCACACTTCCTGGAGAGGGGCAGGTGTCTCCGGGTCAACATTCTTCTCCAAAGTCAGAGATTATTTCTTCCTGCTGTTTGTGGGGCTCAGATTTGTGTTGGCCTGTACCAAAACTGAGCAGTTCATCGTGTGTAGTGCCGAAATATGGTAAAGCATGATATAAATCCATATCCACGCTTTCCAAATCATTCTGTACATTGCTGGGAGTTGATTAGCTTGGAAAGCTGGTTCGCAATGTCGAGAGACACAAGCAGCGTGGGTTCAGTATACTGGAGGAGGTATTCGTGAATGTCCTGCCTTCTCAACCTCATCCCTTATCCGAGGTGCGGTGACCCTTTGGTTAAACTCATCTCTAAA
>NC_063340.1:9240874-9247333 GCF_021869965.1 Rhincodon typus | reverse complement strand
TTCTGAAGAAGGGTCTAGGCCCGAAACGTCAGCCTTCCTGCTCCTCTGATGCTGCTTGGCCTGCTGTGTTCATCCAGCTCTACACCTTGTTATCTCAGATTCTCCAGCATCTGCAGCTCCTACTATCTCTGTGTTTGATGACTCTCAGTTCCTGAAGAACAGACATGTTGGTCTTGAGATGTCAACTCTGTCTCTCTCCACTGATGCTGCCAGACCTACCAAGTTTCTCCAGCACTCTCTGATTTTATTTCAGATTTCTAGCCTCCACAGTATCTTGCTTTTATTTTACTAGTTGTGATGCATTTGGTCAGGATCAGTGCACTGAGTATAGTGAGTAGGGAGGCCATGTTGCGGCTGTACAGGACATTGGTGAGGCCACTTTTGGAATATTGTGTTCCATTCTGGTCTCCCTGCAAAAGGAAAGATGGTGTGAAATTTGAAATGGTGCAGTAAAGATTTACAAGGATGTTGCCAGGGTTGGGGGGTGTTGGGTTTGAGCTATAGGGAGAGGCTGAATAGATTGGGGCTATTTTCCCTGGAGTGTTGGAGGCTGACGGATGTCCTTATAGAAGTTTATAAAATCATGAGGGGTGTGGATAGGTTGAATAGTCAAGGTCTTTTCCCCAGGGAAGGCCAAAACTAGAGGCCCTGGGTTTAAGGTGAGAGAGGAAAGATTTAAAAGGGACCCAAGGGACAACATTTTCATGCGGAGGGTGGTGTGTGTATGGAACAAACAGCCAGAGGAAGTGGTGGAGGCTGGTACAATTACAACATTTCAAAGGCATCTGTATAGGTACGTGAATTGGAAAGGTTTAGAGGGATATGAGCCAAATACTGGCAAATAGGACCAGATTAATTTCAGACATCTGGTCGGTGCGGATGAGTTGGACCGAAGGGTCTGTTTCCAAGCTGTACATCTCTATCACCCTGTGAATTGGAAAGGATGAAAGAACTTGAATTTACTTCATGCTTTTCATAATGACCCAAAAAGACTTTCGATCAATGAAATACGTTTGGGGCTTTGTCATGCTTTGTAATTTAGGCTACCGTAAAAGTATCAATAACCAGACAAAAATATATCGAATAAACTACATCAGATCACAAATGAATAGCCAGTCACAAAGCCAGTTTTGTAGGATTGGGGCTGATAATATGTACACTGCATTGAATTTTAATACTTCTTCTATTCAATTTTAGAATTTATTAGAAGCTCTAACAAGTTCAATAATTAATATCTTTGCATCAGAAGTTACGGAAATATGAAAGAAATGGATTTTTAAATTGGCATTTTGGCATCAAGTTGCATTTTAGACATTCAAGAAATAATCTGCCCTGTCTCAGCTAAGTTCTCTTCCAATACTGCTGCAGCTCACCTCTGACTTTTCACCTTCTGTATAAACTTGCATTTGCCCAAACATCTGTCGTCCATATGCTAACTCACACCACATCCTGCTCAGCCACCTCCTGTCTGCTCACTGGTCTACCCTGGTATTCAGTACTTACGGCCTCCTTTTTAAAATTCTCAACTCATGTTCCACTCCCTACATGGATTTGCATATCTTACCAATGTTTATAGATGCACCATAGAAAACATCCAATCTGGATGCATCACACCTTGGTATGGCAACTGCTCTTTCCAAGACCACAAGATACTACACAGTTGTGAACACAGTCCAGTCCACCACACAAACTAGCCTTTGATTCATTGACTCTGTCTATACCTCCAGCTGCCTCGGGAAAGCAACCAACATAATCAAAGACATCTCCCACCCGGGTCATACTCTCTTCCAACCTCCTCTGTTGGGCAAAAGATATAAAAGTTTGAATACACACATGAAAAGGTTCAACAACAGCTTCTTGTTCGATGTTATCAGACTTTTGAATGGACGTCTTTAATGTAAATGTTGATCTTTCTTTGCACGTTGTCTGCGGCTGTAACACTGTATCCTGCAGTCTGTTCTGTTACCCTGGAATAGTACAATCTGCCTGTAAAACATGTAAGACAACAGTTTTCACTGTACCTAGGTACAAGTGACAGTAATAAATCAAATCAAATCAAATCTTTGTGACATCCACAAGCCCAACAATCCTCCAAAAGCTCTGTGTTTCAGGAATTGTAACCCTGCTTACTTGACATGAGTGCACCAATGTAAGATGTTTTGTATTTTTCGACTTCTTGCTAAAGAGAGACAGTGTTTTCTCAGGATCAGAGTTTTCAACAGTTAACATGTGTTCCATTCAGAAATTTACAATATCTATGTCAATCATATTTTCTATTTTTTCTTCAAAAGTCAGGAAAAGTTCTTTGTCAACACAAATACATTTAATTCTAACTATGTCAATGGTGCCATGCCTCTCAAAATCTGTATTGCGTATTCTCCATTTCTGTCCAATGTGGGAAATTGTAAAAATATTCATTCTCTCATGAAGGTTTTTTGATCAAAACATTACTTATGAAAAGATTCTGAGGTGTATAATTACCTTTTGGTTCAAATCCCACCATGGCAGATGGCAAGATTTGAATTCAGTAAAATTCAGAAAAAAAAATTCTAAAGACTGGGTAACTTCTGTTGATTGGTATAAAAACCTATCTGGATCACTAATGTCCCTTAGGGAATGAAATCTGCCATCCTTACCTCGTTTGACCAATATGCAATTGTACTGTTAATAGCTACAATCGAGGTAAAATGTTAATTTATATTTTTAGATATTTTCTCAACTGCTCAGAGATGTTAGTATGTATCGCTGGAGGAGGTAGGACTTATCATAGAATCCCTACAGTGTGGGACTTGAACCTGGGTCTCCTGGATCAGAGTTAGGGATACTACCACTGCACAACAAGACCCCTTAAATAGTCAGCTTTCTGCTGGTCTTCTTTGTAGATACTTCCCAATCAACCTGTTTCAGATGTGCTATGACACAAGTCTGGAGCGGGTGGGCCTTGGACCCTGATCTCTTGGTCCAGAGTTGTTGCTTGTTGGTTTAGTGCCACAAATGGAGGATGGCATGAAGTGTTTGGCAAACTGTGGGGAAATGGTTCCAGCATGCCTGGGGTCAGCTGGCCAGGTTGTACACGTGCAGTGGGCAATGTGCAGAATTGCACATGAGCATTTCTGGGAGGGTGTTCAGAGACACTGCATCAAAGGCACTGGAGATCAGAATCATCGAATCCCCACAGAGTGGAAGAAGGCCATTTGCCCTATTGAGTCCACACCGACCCTCTAAACAGCATCTCACTCAGACCCAACCTCCCACTCTATCCCTATAACCCTGCATTTCCTATGACTAACCCACCTAGGCTGCACATCCCTGGACACTGTGGGCAATTTCCCGTGGTCAATCTACCTAACCTGCACATCCTTGGACTGTGGGACGAAACCAGATCACCCGGAGGAAACCCACACAGACACAGGCAGAGTGTGCAAGCTCCACACAGGTCGTTGCCTGAGACAGGAATTGAACCCAAGGCCCTGGCGCTGTGAGGCAGCAGCGCTAAGTGAGTCACCATGCTGCCAAGAAGATGAGTGACAGAACTGAAAGCAGCACTACATGTGTCCAGGCTACTTCGAGTTGCAATGATTAAAAGCAATTTGTCTACTTTTGCCTGATGTTAATGATTTTTGGGGATAGTAGGAACTGCAGATGCTGGAGAATCTGAGATAACAAGGTGTAGAGCTGGATGAACACAGCAGATTTTTGTTCAGTCACGTACTTCCTACATTTTGTAAAATGACACACTAAAGTCAATGTTAGTTGCTGTTCTGCCTTGTTTTGAGAACTCAGCTATGGGCAGCAGACATGATATTGAGCACGTGTAGTGCAAACAATTTAATGAATGTGGATTTACATTTATCAATAAATCCATATAAGGCCAAAGAATATTGGAACAGTTTACTACTGAGGCCCCACACTCTCTGGGAATTGCCATGGGATGTATAATCTATGGCAGTGGTTTGAACTGCAACTCAGTTGCCCTGGTTCTCTGGTTCTCCACCTAATCGTACTTCATCTGAAGACAAGGGGCTGGACTCCCTATGTGCAACAGTGAAGGGAATTGATTAATATCTATCGTTACTCATTTATGCAAAACTTCAGGTCAACTTCTCCATTAAAAATGACCATGTCTGGATTTTAACAGAAACTTCCTATGTAAATTTCTAGACTGGAATTTCCTTTCTGTTTTTTTTGTGATACCTTTTGGTGTGGGTTTTGTTTTTCATTTCCCTAAGAATCCTTTCATCCCAATCCAGGAATTATTACTTCCATCCCCTGCAGCTTTATAATAATTAAAATATTAATGCTTGATGCTCTGTTCTGTAGATAATTATCCCCTTGTTCCTCTTTGTGACTGAAATAACTGCACAGAGGCCAGTCTCTCATCACCAAGTCGGTCTTTATTTACATGTGCGCAGCACACTTACTATAGCCAGGCAGTTCGGAGCCAGTCCCTGAAGTGAGGACATTCTGAATCCCCTGTTTGTTTGCTCAGCCAGCGTCCCTTTTTGGGATTGTTAAACTGGGGTAATCAAGGATCTCAAAGTCAATAAGATCCACCAGGTTCTAATCACTACAGTGATGTTGTTCCTGTCAATCACCGTTAATCCATTCGGTTTCAAGCAGACTGACCTAAACTAATACAATGGTCATTCAGAAAGATTCAAATGTGAAAAATACTCTCATACGTAGACTGGCAAAAGATTTCTGCTCCTGGACAGCAGTGATTCAGGAAGATATTGGCACAGTGATAATGCCACGAGACAAGTCATCCTGAGGCCCAGGTTGAAGTGTTGGGAACCTGGATTCAAATTTAACCACAGCTTCTGGTGGTAATTATATTCAATGAAAATCCTGGAATTGTTGCAAAAACCTAATGTCCATGGATGAAAGACATCTACCGTCATTATCTGGTCTGGCCTACATGTAACTCCAGGCCCACTATCATATGCTTGTCTCTTAACTGCTCACTGAAATGGTCCAGCAAGTGACTTCGTGATGAGAGAACAAATGTTGGGTTTGGTAGAGATGCCCACTGTCCATGACACTGGGAAAAACAACTCCTAAGATTGTTTAGAGATAGTAGGAACTGCCTATGCTGGAGAATCTGAGATAACAAGGTGTAGAGCTGGATGAACACAGCTAAAGAAGGGTCCAGACCCGAAACGTCAGCTTTCCTGCTCCTCTGATGCTGCGTGGCCTTCTAAGATTGTTTACATGTGTTAAGCATTAAAATGCACACTCCTGGCTTGAACTCGTGAACGTTTGGGCCCCCTGTACAATTAGATATTTCAGCTGCTTGGAAAAGGCCAGAAATTCTTGAGTTCCATGGGTGATTTGTGTGCTCTTTGACTGATTGGACCTCATTCTTGAGGATCCTGGCATATCTTGCCGCGGTGGATAGGTAGCAAAACACTTTTAGTATTTTTGCGATTGTAAAGTGGCCGAGAACTTGTGGAGAAGGGGCACATATGGTGCTGACCGGATGGGGCGGGGCTGGTGGCAGTCTGGGGTGCAGGGAAAGGCTGATTCCGGACACAGCAGCAGTGTCAACGCATGCAAACAATAACGGCATAATTTTATAAGCCTCCTTTAGTAGTCGTGCCCTTATTGCAACCTATTGGTTTCTGGTGGGGAGGTGGGAGAAAGAGAAGGGGTCATATTTGGATACGGAACCGCAGTATAAAGATGGGAGGGCGGGGTCATCCTCTGAAGCACTTTGACCTCGCCCACAGAGGCTGGCGTAGCTGCGAAGGAAGAGGCAGTGCCAGACCAGTGAGCGGGAAGGGAGTTTGAAACAGAGACTTTGTTTATTTTTAAAGTGTGTGTGTGTGGATTTTTTTTTTGCCCCGGACCTTTCCTTCTGGATTTTTCCGGCCGTTGCAAACCGAGTCGAGCAGGAAGATGGGGGGTTGCACGGTGGCCTGGAGTTTGAGCTTGCTGTTGGCCGGCGCGGCCCTTTGCCAGCCTGAGCCGGGCGCAGAGGTCGCACCGGCGGTGCAGCAACTGGGCGACACGAACTGGACCCTGATCCTGAGCGGCGAGTGGATGTTGCAATTGTAAGTGGCAACATGGGAATGGAACGCGGCCCGGAGAGAGCGCGCGCGGGGCGGGGAAACCCCTCCCTTCCCTTCTGTCCCGGGGAAGGGAATCCCCCCCCCGTCACCGCGTCACCGCGTGGGTGGGCGCGCGCTGAACAATGACGACCCGGGAGCAGCCAGGGAATTCCCTCCCCGCCCCCAAAAGTGACAGGCAGCCGGCAGCGACGAATGCAGAGCACCGGGGCTCCCCGTTCCCCGGAACACTCGGGGGACTGCAGCGTTTTGCACGCTGAATCGCCATTTTTTTTTTGGGTTGCGCGTCAGCAACTTGTCCCTTGCGGGGGTGATGCAGTTGCAAGCTCGGCGCTGCCCTCGTTGCAAACCGTTTGGCAGCTCCTCCTCCACCCACCCTCTTTCTCTCCCC
>NC_063340.1:9223759-9240774 GCF_021869965.1 Rhincodon typus | reverse complement strand
GTCAGCCTTCCTGCTCCTCTGATGCTGCTTGGCCTGCTGTGTTCATCCAGCTCGACACCTTGTTATCTCGGATTCTCCAGCATCTGCAGTTCCTACTATCTCTGGGATTAGTAGAGTTTGGGATTAGGGTTGGCATGGACTGGTCGGACCGAAGGGCCTGTTTCTGTGCTGTATGACTCAGTGAGACCTTCAGAGTGGCTTTGGTTTTCAGTGAAATTTGTGATGACAAGAACTAATTTGATACATTTGCAACTTGAATTGGAATGTGTTAGTGCCCAGTAATTGCACATTGCCGAAGGAATAACTCCTGTAAATTGCGCTACACAGTGTCTCATAGAATATGGATGAGCAAATTAGTTTAATCAGACTTGAGTCTTCTGCAGAAGAAGAGGACATCTTAATGTGTACACTTCAATTGATGGAACTTGTTTGTGTCAATTGGGCTAATTTTAAGAAATGAATTTGCAGAAAACTATCCTTTTTGAAGTACCACTCCAGGCACTTCAGCATAAGAACTGAGGTGGGGAGTGCTGCTCTATTGGTGGTGCAGTCTTTTGGCTTAGAGAACTGAGGTTCTGTCTGCTCTCTCTATTGGGTGTAAAGAATCCCTTGGCACTGTTGTGGACAGGGGTCATGGCGGGAGGCGGGGTGGGGTTTGGTGCCGGGGTTGTGGGGGGTGGGGGGAGGAGGAGAAGGATTTATCCCCAGAATCTTAACCAGTGATTATTTCGCCATCACCAAATCAGGCTGTCTGGTTATTAAAGAGGTAATGTTGCCAGAGGAACACGAGTCATACAGCCCAGAAACAGACCTTTTGGTCCAACCAGTCCATGCCGAAGATATCTCAAACTAAACTAGTCCCACCTGCCTGCTCCTGGCCCATATCCCTCCAAACCTTTCCCATTCGTGAACTTATCCAAATGTCTTTTAAACATTGTAACTGTACCCACATCCACCACTTCCTCTGGAAGTTCATTCCATACATGAACCACCCTCAATGTTTTTCAAAAAAAAAAAAAAAAAAAATTTGCCCTCATGTATTTTTTAAATCTTTCTCCTCTTGCCCTAAAAATGTGTCTCCTAGTCTTGAAATCCCACATCCAAGGGAAAAGACAACTACCATTAACCCTATCTATGTCCCTCATTATTTTATAAACTTCTGTAAGGTCGCCTCAACCTGCTATGCTCCAGTGAAAAAAGTCCCCAACTGGCAGCGAGCTTAACCTGAGGGTCACCATGCCTCAGTCGAGGGAAGAGGTGGAGTAGGAGAATACTCCGTAGTAACCTCGGCGTTTTTTTTTTATTGTAGTTTGTATTTCAAAAATATACTTTATTCATAAATACACGTACACAGTCACTAAAACAACTTGGTTCTGTACAGTAACATACGAAGGAAACAAACATTGGAGTTTGACTCATAACAACAAACAAACCAAAGGCATCTCTTACTTGACCCAGACTATATCTGCATGCATTTGAGGCACCAGGAGGTTCCGATAAACTGAACGGACCCCCATTTACCTTCAGCAGAAAGACCTCAGACTGTGGTCCTTCTCCACTGCACCTTGGCATCAGCTGCCCCAAGCTTTAGTGCGTCCCTCAGCACATAGTCCTGGGCCTTAGCATGTGCCAGTCTGCAGCACTCGGTTGAGGTTGGGTGTGAGAATTGAACCCGTGCTGCTGGCAAGCGCTTCACATCACAAACCAGCCGCCTGGGCAACTGAGCTGGTCATTCTCATGTGATTATCACAGGGTGGCATGGATAAGTTGGGCTGAAGGGCCTGTTTCCATGCTGTGGACCTCTATGACTTGATCTCGTGGTGGTGTGTGTTTCTTGTTCTATAGCTGTGGTTACAGTTTCACAAGTGCTTGAATTTTAAATAGCTCTGAAACACTTTGGGCGGGCATGATAGGCGCTATGGAAAAGCAGGTTTTGAACTCTGGACGTGCTGTTTAGTGAACTGTATTAATCGACCTGTATCTGAAATAGTGAAGTAGCGGATTGTAACGATTCAGAGAAATGATCTTTCAAAGTATTTGGATGCCATTTAGATTATCAGGACGTTATATCGCAGTCTTTTTCCTGTGTCAACAAACTGGTTCTGTGTTTTATTTCAGATCAATCAGTACAAAATATATACTCAGGATCAATTTGTTCTTGTTTTTGATATTGGCTTAAATAAGCTAAAGCTGCATTGAAACTTTTAAAGAGGGTTTTGCTTCCATGTTTGGTTCATTCTCAACAATCAGAAGTCTTTGTGCAGCGGATCTGTTCTGCAAAGAGCATGGATTTATATTGCACTTCATCATACCCTCCAGAAGCTTCACAGCTGAGAAATTGCTTAATAAGCTGTATTCCCTGTTAAAATCCGGTAGCCTCTTTGTGGGAAGTAAATTATGGTGATGATGAGGGTCTAGGCCCGAAACGTCAGCCTCTCTGCTCCTATGATGCTGCTTGGCCTGCTGTGTTCATCCAGCCCTGCACCTTGTTGTCTTGTGATGGTGATGATGACATTGGCCGAATAAACTAGACCCGGAGGTTTTACTGGTTTTCCCCTCCAGTCAATGTACTGGTCATACTGGAGCTCCCTTTTGACGTATATCAAGGGGGTAATATTGTGGGCAAAAGATATTGAAGTGTGCGATGAGCCATGATTGTGTTAGACAGAGAACAGGAGTAGGCCATTCAGCCCTTTGAGCCTGCTGCATGATCCAGCTGTTTCCCGCTTTCTCCCCACATTCTTTTGATCCCGAAGGACTATAATTTTGTAGAATCCCTACAGCAGGTCATTCAGCCCATCGAGTCCACACCGACCCTCTGAAGGGCATCCCACCCAGACCCACCCCCTATCCTATCCCATCCCTGTAACCCTACATTTCCCATGGCTAACCCACCTAGCCTGCACATCCCTGGGCACTAAGGATAATTTAGCATGGCCAATCCACCCGAACCAACACATCTTTGAACTGTGGGAGGAAACCAGAGCACCCGGAGGAAACCTACGCAGACCCGGGGAGAATGTGCAAGCTCCACACGGACAGTCGCCCGAGGCTGGAATCGAACCCAGGTCCCTGACATTGTGAGTTAGCACTGCTAACCACTGAGCCACCGTACCACTGTTAATAAAGGAGATATTTATCTCCTTAAGTAGTAGATCAGGTTCAGTATGCTGAAAGACTCACTCCTCCTTTGTTTGAACAAGACGATAAGAGTGAGGGCTAGTCTCATGGTATGTCTCACTTACCGGTTCTATTGTTGCTTTCTCCTTCGGGGATTGTGTCCTTGAGAGAGGATTTCACCAGTCACCAAGGTGGCTCCAGAAATTTAAATTCAAATTAATAAATTCTGGGACTGAAAGTGGGACCTCCCCATGACAACCGACGACTATAATTGTTGGGGAAAGCCCATGTCCTTTAGGGAAGAAAATCTACCATCTTTACCTGGTCTGGCCTATGTGTGACTCCAGACCCAGAGCCATAGGGTGGCCTCTGAACTGCCTTCTGGAAATGACCCCAGCAGGGCACCTGATGATTAGGGGTGGACAATAAACGCTGACCTTTCCCATGACACCCTTGTCCCACGGGAAAGTTAAGATGTTAATGACATTTCTCCCAATGTTAGGATCCATTGCATCCAATAGCTGATGGGAATGGTCTTGTCACCTGTTAGTTTTCAGGATATCTGGGCCTGGCAGCGTGACACCCACTGGGGATGTTTGTCAGATACATATCAGCACAGCTCGTTCACTGTTGGTGGGACCTTGAGCAACATTCTGAGTGTTCCTGAGCCACATGCGCTGTAGCAGCTCACTACTGTGAGCAGGGGACAGGGAAAATAAACGCTGACCCAGCCAGTGATGTCCACATCCTCAGAATGTGGCTTCCCGTTTTAGGAAGTGAGCTAATCTGCTTGGTTTCATGATAATTTTCTTGACCTCAGAGCTCAGTAATTAAAGAGCAAACAGCCCTAATTGCAGAGGATAAAGTATCCCAGCGGTTTCCTGCTCAACGAGAGGTTTGAGAAAGCCATCTGTAGGCTTTTATGGTGAAGATCCGAAACTAATAATCAGCCTTTTGAAGAGAGTGTGTGGCGGAAACGCTCGCATCTTTTAAACTTGGATTTTGCATCTTTGAGGAACATGCCTTTCATGCTCGTGAACAAAGATGCTGCTTAGAAATAAAATATTGGTGTGTAGGAGGAGGTACACTGCTGCGTGGATAGAGTGAATAGCCAAGGTCTTTTCCCCAGGGGAAGGGAGTCCAAAACTAGAGGGCGTAGGTTTAAGGTGAGAGAGGAAAGATTTAAAAGGGACCTAAGGGGCAAGTTTTTGACACAGGGTGGTGCGTATATGGAAGGAGCTGCCAGAGGAAGTGGTGGAGGCTGGTACAATTACAACATTTAAAAGGCATCTGGATGGGTATATGAATAGGAAGGGTTTAGACGGATATGGGGCAAATGCTGGCAAATGGGACAAGATTAATTTAGGGTATCTGGTGGGCATGGACGAGTTGGACCGAAGGGTCTGTTTCCGTGCTGTATGACTCTACGGTGGTAACAACAGTGTGTTGACCAGAGACTCTCGCCAGAGAATAGGCTGTTATTTCCTTCAGTTGTCCCTTTCCTGTGCTGCTGACATCACGGTGCTTACCGTCCAAGTCTAAAAGAGACTCAAAAGTGTGCTGCCATGGTGTTTGATTGTTCGAAAGTGTCCCACTTTGGGGAAGCGGTCTTCAGTCGCATCAGGATAGTTGATTCAGGGGTTTAGTTGAAGCTACAACTACTGCAGTGGCTTTTACCAGTATACCTGAAGTCCCGACCAAAGCCAGAAGTTGCTGGAAGAACTCGGCAGGTCTGGCAGCATCAGTGAAAGAAATCAGAGTTAACATTTCGGGGTCCAGTCGCCCTTCCTCAGAACGGCGGATGTGAAACGCTAACTCTGATTTCTTTCCACGGATGCTGCCGGACCAGCTGAGCCTTTCCAACAATTTCTGTATTTGTTTCTGATTTCCAGCATTTGTCGTGTTTTTTTTTTCGGTTTCTTTTCAATTTAGTACCTGGAGTCTCAGCTGATTCCCAGCAGCTCTGTACATGTACGCCACCTAGTCTTCTGGATGCCAGGCAGCCTCGGTCAAAGCCTCCAAAGCAGGAGATGAGGAGAAACTTCTTGAGCCAGAGGGTGGTGAATCTGCCACAGAAGGCTGTGGAGGCTGGGTCATTGAGTACATTTAAGACTGAGATAGATAGGTTCTTGATTAACAAGGGTTACGGGGAGAAAGCAGGAGAATGGGAATGAGGAACTTATCAGCCGTGATTGAATGGCGGAGCAGACTCGATGGGCCGAATGGCCTAATTTCTGCTCCCATGTCTTATGGTCTTATAGGAAGTTTTCACCGGAATTATTCCTGTGACATGAGCTGCCTTGCTGTTTGAATCTTAACTGGAACGCTGTCATACGGTGCTGCTATGATTGTATCCCTTTGATTTGAGCTGCAATGCCAGAGCGTTTACTTTTTTTGTAAATGTACCTTGACTCGTGTCATGTGAACTTTGCACTGAAGACGCAGTGTGCTGTAGTTCTGGATGAGGACCGGGACTGGATTGCAAAAGTACTTGCTATCGAGCTGGTCGTGTTTTAGCATTCAGACGCTGCTCACGTTGCTTGAAAATATAAGCACCCATCTCACATCTTGTAGAGGGGTCCACAGGGTGGAACGTGTACCCGTAAAGGAACCTCAGTGTTGCCTTCTCTGGTCTGAATAATCGTTAAGGCCTGGTGTTGAAGTTGCGCGACAGTCTTACACTTTCTTTCTCCTCCAAATCAGGTTTGAGTGGCCGTTTCTTTGTCACCACCCTGCCAACCATTTACCAGTAAGTACACATTGATTACTATCGTAGCTGCCCTGTTGTCTCTTCGTTCCTGCGCGGGGGATGAAAACTGCGTTTGCTCGAGCAGATTTTACACTGGTCTTCGCGTTTTCTCTCGGATTGTTTCCCTCGATCTCGGTATTTTGAAACATCCCTTTGCTAAACCGATCCCTTTCAGCTCTGTGGCCTTGTGTTTGTTGCGTAAGAATACAGTAAAATTCCTAACGTTCTCCTGGCATGGTGGTAGTGTCCCCCACCTGAGGTGGGAGGCCTGGGTTCAAGTCCCACCCGCTCCATGGTAATATCTTTTCAATAGGTCGATTCAAAAACATCTGCAGTGAGGTTCTTATTATTTGACACCGCCCCCCCCCCCCCCCCCCATAGGAATGCCCTGTCTTCCCACCAGCTCTGCGTGTGTCCCTTTTATAGTCTATAGTCAGTGGCCAAGGCTCCTTAGCACCTTCCAAACCCACAACCACTTCCACCTAGAAGGACAAGGACAGCAGACATATGAGAACACCACCACCTCCAAGTTCCCTTCCAACATCCCGACTTGGAAATGTATCATCGTTCCTTGGACTGTCGCTGGGTCAAAATCCTGGAATTCCCTCCCTAACGGCATCGTGGGCCAACCCGCAGCGGGTGGACTGCAGCGGTTCAAGAAGGCAGCTCACCACCACCTTCTCGAGGGGCAAGGAGAGATGGGCATCGAATGCCAGCCCAGCCAGCGATCACCTGAATGAATTAGAGAGATGACGTAAAATGCCGTTGCTGTGATTTGCAAAAGATCTAGCTGAAGGGTGCAGTGTTTTCCCTCTGTTTTTCAGCGAGAGCAGTTAAAAAGTTGAGGCACATCTTTGTGCCAGTTGTCATGGTGAGTGAGTTACCAGTGCTCCCCAATCCTGGAACCTTGAGGATAAAATGGTCAAATCTTATTGTGTTTGTTGGTCCAAGATGCCAGGAGCAACGCAGAGTTCATGTCTCCGCACCTTCCTGAAGCACGAGACAGACAGCTGGGTCAATGCAGTGTTAGCATTCCTATTGCTAACTCCCCATTATTTATCATTTCACTCAGTTGTGCTAAAATGACCTGCTGCACTTCGAGCCTCCCCGCACTTTTATTTGTGAATTTCTATGTGTCTGTAACTTGCTCGACTGTGTGTTTTCTTTTTTAATTGACTGAGCTTCAGGATTCAACACCACCCTATATGTCATTGTTTCCCCCCTGTCAGTGCCAAAGAAGGTGTTTTTCGGAAATATCACGGAGCGAGGATGCTGGAGGATTTCCAGAGTTTCATTAAGGAGAAGAAGTGGGAGGCAGTCGAATCGATTAGCGGGTGGAAATCTCCATCTTCTGTCGTGTAATGACTACATTTCTTTCTGGTAGAAATAAGTACTTGACGCTGGCAGCCTGCTTGATGCTAATACCGATGAGTCAGAGATACACTGCGTTACTTCCAAAGAAATGTACATTTTAACCCTTAGTCGTCATGAATTGCGTTTCCTCCACTCCCTACTCACTCCCTTTGAGTCAGGTCTTATTTGGGGGGGTGGGGGGGAGGTGAGGCAGGACTGGGGTTGGATACAAGACCCTGACGGCCTGTTTCGCTCAGCGGGAGGCGCGCTCGCCTCCGTACGAGGTGTTTCGCGGGTTTGAGCCCCTCGCTCCGGTGACTGGGCCACAAAACTCATGGGTACAGTGCAGGAGGGGAGGGGAGGCATAGCACTGCAGGTGGGGAGGGGGTGGCGCTGCGGGGGGGGGGGGGGGAGCGGCAGCGCGGGGGGGGGGGTGGGGGTGTGCGGCACTGTCAGAGGGAGGGGCTGACATTTGGATGGAGTTGTTGAACCAAGGCCCTGCGCTCCTAGCCTGAAGATGGATTAGTCGGGCGGTACCTCTTCCCTGTCACCCTGAGCACCAGCTAATTAATAAATTAATGCTTTAATTCCTCAAACATCCCTCTCGATAGTTGTGTTTATTTATAAGTTAGTCCTGGTCTCCCAACAAGGCAGCAGCTCACTAAAGTGGTGTGGCTCACTATTACCCTTCTCAAGGGCAACAGATGTGAGCCTTATCCATGAGACCTGGTTCCCATATCGAAGTCCTTTTTGCTGCCTGATGGCCTGTGTGCTCTGTGCTAATTGGCTGCAATGCCTTCTGCACCAGAGCAGTGACGATACCTCCAAGTTTGTCGGGAGCTCTGTGAAACCCTGAGGCAGTGCAGGCTTGACAATTGAATCGAGGCAAGTCCCTATTTTCCCCCTCCCTCCACTATCTCCCTTCTCCTTCCTTTCCCCCCCCCCACCCCAACTTTTTTTTTTCTCCTTCTCTCCCCCCTGCCCTGCCGACTTTCTCCTTCTCTTCCCCCCACCCACCCACCCACCCACTTTTTGGCAGAGGGTCTCCATCACCTCAGCCCCTCTTGGATTAGTATAAAATACCACAGAGGGAGGCCATTCAGCCCCTAGTGGCTGTCCTGATCCATTTCAATGCTATTGCCCTGCCCTGAAGCAAGAGTTTTGACGGAGGAGTGGGGTCGATTCTTTGTCCTGCCAATTAATTTGCTTTTGTTATTTCCTCATCTTCCTTTAGAATGTCTGGGATGGCCAGTCTTTTCCGACTCTCTGTCTGGATCAGGGTGAGTATGAGCGAAAGCGCACAAGACCGTTCTCATAATGTTCAAGTTTTGTTGTCTGTTCGCTATTGGGAATATTATGACTGTGGAATATTCTTGCAGAATAATAATACTTGTCTATAATACCTCGCGCGGCCCATTGGCAACGTTCACTAATTTTAAAGTTGTACCCGAAATGAACAAATGTTTCAGTTGTTGAGGAAAATGTCATGCTCTTCACTGAAAAGCACGAGTACTGTAAAGGAGCACCGGGAATGCTGGAGAAAATCAGGCTGCGCAGATCGATAAACAGAGTTCGTGTTTTGAGTCCAATCCGTGTTCTCCACAAGGAGTATTCAGTTCTGAATAACTCCTGTTTCTCTCTCCTGCCAGACCTGCTGAGTTCCTCCAGCCTTCTGTTTGTTTCAGATTTCCAGCATCCGCAGTATTTTGCCTTCATAAGAGCAGGTAAGATTGTGCACCAATTTGCCACGTTCCCGTGACCCCAAAGCAGTGAGGTGTCTGAGATCGGTGCAAATGATGCTTTTGTTCTTCTGCCGCCCAGAGATTCAGCTACATGGGTTTATGTACTCCCTTCAGAATTCCTTCCCCTGTTTTGTTCTGATGGTGTTTTTTTTTTTAAGTCAGCTTTGTGTTTGATCTCGCTGGAGTGAGGTAATGCGTGAAATTAATTGCAGTGAATAGTAGATTCTCCGAAGCGGGAAGTCCACGGGAACTGCAATATGATCGGCAAGCTGTATTTTGTAATGTCGTTTTATTATTAATTGAATTCACCAGGGACCACCCTGAATGATATTGTAGTGTAGGAGTCGCGAGTAAGCGAAGGATGGGGGTCCAAATATTGTCCTTGCTTTTAGGATTCAGGGAGACCATTCAGTCACTGGGTCACACAGCACAGAAACTGACCCTTCGGTCCAACCGGTCCATGTTCCCAAACTAAAACAGTCCCACGTGCCTGTGCTCGGCCCATATCCCTCCAAACATTTCTTATTTATGTACTTACCTAAATGTCTCTTAAATGTTATAACTGTACCTGCATTCACCACTTCCCCAGAAGTTCATGTCGCACACAAACCACTCTCTGTGTTAATAAAAAATTGCCCCTCGCTTGATTTTTTTTAAAAATCTTTCTCCTCTCACCTTAAAAATATGCCCGGCAGTCTTGAAGTTCTCCCACCCTAGGGAAAGACATTTGCCATTTTCCTTATCTGTACCCTTCATGATTTTGTAAACATTTTAGGTCACCCCTCAACCTCGTACGCTTCAGTGAGAAAACCCTCCATTCCTGGCAGCATCCTGCTAAATCTTTTCTGAGCCCTCTCCAGTTTATAAATATCCTTCCTATAAAAGGGCGACCAGAGCCGGACACAGTACTCCAGAAGAGGTCTTTGTCGGTCACCTTGTCATTTCTGTTTGATCGAGGTTGATCTGCACTTTGATCGCATTTACTTGCCCTTTTTTCTCCTAGCATGCACTGCAGAAATTCATCTGAGGTCCTTGGATAGCATCATCTGAACCCACAACCACTTCCATCCAGAAGGACAGGAGTAGCAGATACATGGGAACGCTGCCCCCTGCAGGTTCCCGTCCAAGCCACTCACTCCCTTGACTTGGAAATATATCGGCCGTTCCTGGGTCAAGGTCTTGGAATCCCCTCCCTCACAACATTGTGGGCCAACCCACAGCGCATGGAGTTATGAAACCCAGAAGCGCTTCCTTGGTCCATCGACTCTACTCTGACCTATCTACACTTAACCCAGTTTCCAGCACTTGGCCCACAGCCTTGCATGTTCTGTTTCATCTGCGCACCTCCATGCAGTGCCTTCCAGACTCCCACCACCCTCTTGGGTGAAAATTGTTTTCCTTCAATCCCCTCAAAACCACCTGCCCTCGATCGGAAAGTGATGCCCCCTTGTTATTGACCCTTCAGCAAAGAGGGACAGCTGCCTGTTGTTCACCCTGTCCATGGCCCTCATTAAACTCTCTCCCCCTCAGCCTTCTCTGCTTGGGAGAAAACAAATTGAGCTTATCCAGCCTCTCTGGATGAAATGCTCCATTCCAGGCAGCATTCTGGTGAATCTCCTGTGCAGCAGTTCAAAAAGGTGATGGTGAGCTGCCTTCTCGATGGCAACTAGGGACGGGCCATAAAATCTGACCCAGCCAGCAATGCCCACTTCTCGCAACTATATAAATTAATGCATTTAATTCCGAGAAATGAGGTCTCCATTCAACTGTTCAAGTTGTTTTGCCAGAGTGAGTCTGAGGGATTTCCACTATTTTGAGAGTTGTATTTTGGACATTAAAGATTTCACTGAAGTAGCTCAACTGTAATGTTAACCATTGGCTTCTCTTTTTACCTGGATTCATTCTGCAGCAGAAATGTTCTCTAAGTCTTCCTTATCCAATCCGTGTGATTATCATAGAATCCCTACAGTGCGGAAGCAGGCTATTTTGCCTGTTGAATCCACACAGACCCTTCGAAGAGCATCCCATCAAGATCTGCCCCTCTATCCCTGTAACCCTGCGATTTTAGCACGGCCAATCCACCCTAACCCGGCGCATCTTTGGACTGTGGGAGGAAACCGGAGGAAACCCACGCAGACACTGGGAGAAGGTGCAAACTCCACACAGACAGTCGCCCGAGGGTGGAATCGAACCCAGGACCCTGGCGCTGTCAGCCACTGTGCTGCTTCATCGGGATCTTTTAATCGGATCACCCGATCACCTTCCGAAACCCTTGTCAACATGCTGAGCTCTCAATCTAACTCTTCAACTCTTGCCGTGCTGTAAACTGAGTTGCTCTGTTTCCCTGCCAGTCTTCACTGCGATACACAAAACTGAAGACAGTACTCCACAAGCAACAGCCTTTCGACCCTCATTGTAGTTTTGCACAGAACCCTGGCTGTCTTTTTCGGCTGTTCCTTGCATCCCGCTGTGTATTTGCGGCACTCTCAGCTCCTCTTTAATTGCAGATTCAATGGGTTGAATGGCCTACTTCTGCTCCTGTGGCCCACGGTCATTAACCATTTTGCTCTACCTGGAGTCTCAGCCAGAACGGACATTCAGAGAAACGAAGGTTGAAGGGGCGGCCCGATGGGCCAAATGATCTCTATTGGCACCGTAAGGATTCAGAGATCGCTAGGCCTTTTTTTTTTGTGCTTGTGGGTCAATGGAGATAGGATGTGGATCCAACTGTGATGTAAATGAATAACAGTACAGGCTGGATGGACTGAATGGCATTCCTCCATTTTACTCGGGGCTCTTGCAACCAAATAGGCAAAGGACAGGGATCAGGCTGGAAAGAGACCGTCCTGTTTGGATTCTGATGTTTTCCTTCTATTCAAATCCTCACAATTCAAATCCATTCATAAACTTGTCACAGGTCCTTTGCGTTAACCCCAGCCTACTGAGGGATTGCT
The DNA here is from genome assembly GCF_021869965.1 of Rhincodon typus. NCBI lineage: Eukaryota > Metazoa > Chordata > Chondrichthyes > Orectolobiformes > Rhincodontidae > Rhincodon > Rhincodon typus. The sequence continues at coordinate 9,228,856 of NC_063340.1, read as the reverse complement.
GGTGATCTTTTCCCTGGAGCGTTGGAGGCTGAGGGGTGACCTTACAGAGGTTTATAAAATTATGGGAGGCGGCATGAAAAGTGCTTTTCCCCAGGATAGGGGAATCCAAAACTAGAGGGGCATAGGTTTAAGGCGAGAGGGGAAAGATTTCAAAGGTCCCTGAGTGACAACTTTTTTCACAGAGGGTGGTGCGTGTATGGAATGAGCTGCCAGAGGAAGTGGTGGAGGCTGGTACAATTACAACACTTAAAAAGCACCTGGATGGGTACGTGAATAGGAAGGGTTTAGAGGGATATGGGCTGAATGCTGGAAAATGAGGCTAGATTTATCTAGGAGATCTGGTCAGCATGGATGAGTTGGACCAAAGGGTCTGTTTCTGTGCTGTACAACTTTATGACTGTATGAATGAATAATTAAGAATAAAATGGAACCCCACAATCTCAAAACTCTGACAAATTCATGACAATTCACCTTGGCCCCTGATGATGAGGATCATTGATTCTTCTACTGATGGAGGGAGATTGGACTTTATCTTTGATGTGAGTTAGCCCTGTGCTGACAATCTCTTCCACTGTGGAGTGGACATTTGTGTATTAGTGTCATAGTCAATCTAAATGGTAGCTTTTTGTAAAGGAAGGTTGTGAAGTCAGATGTTTGTTTGTTACAGTGATGTCTAGGTTATCTTTCAATTTCAGAGATTGGACTCTGCAATCCCAGGTACAGACTGTACAATGGACAAAACCGCAGAGAGAGAGAGAGAGAGAGAGAAAGAAAGAACAACTAGCCCATCTCTCGGAGCTCTTTAATCTCTTCAACTTCTCTTTGATTTAATGCTCCAGATCAAGTGAATGTGTTATGAAAATCAATGCGGTTTGGATGCCCCAGGAGCTTTGGCTGAAGGGATGATATTGAAGAAGCACACTCTGGCTAATTCCACAGCTGGGATTCTAAATTGGCTTTCTTAAGATCTGCCAATAGCATGGATTTTTAATTTTTTAAGAGAACGAGCATGCATTTGAAATGCACAAGTTGAAACAGGAAATCTTTTTGAATTTAATTTGCGGATGGAATAATTGATAGGCAGCTTTTCCTCCACACATTGTGTGCTTCTTTCGGTGTCCTCTCTCCCCTGTCTGGTTTCTTAAAGCTTCTGACTTTTCTTTAAACGGAAACATGAATAGGAACAAGAATAGTCCATTCGGCCCTTTGAGCTTGCTGTGCCATTCAATACGATCACAGCTGATTGACCAACTCTGTACCTTTTTTGATCCCTTTAGCTTTAAGAACTGTATCTAACTCCTTCTTGAAAACGTTCATTGTTTTGACCTCCACTGCTTTCTGTGGGAGAGAATTCCACAGGCTCCCAACTCCCTGGGTTTCTCATCATCTTAGTCCTAAATGGCCCGCCCTGTGACCCCCGGTTCTGGATCTTCCCCCCGCCCACAATCAATAGGGACATCCTTCCTGGGTCTACTGTGTCTCGTCCTGTTAAAATTCTATAGATTTCTCCGAGATTAGTTTTAATGTAGCTGTTAAAACTGATTTACGGTAAAGAGATGGTAACTGGGGCTTTTGTGACACAGTAGAGGCGTCCCTTCCTCTGAACCTGGAGACCTAGGTTCAAGTCCCACCTGCTCCAGAGGTGCACAATATCTAGAGGGATGGCAATGGCAACTTTCACTTACCCTGCTGTTTAGCCCTGAATTTGTAATAGTGCTTCTCAAATGTTGTCAGGCTTTGGGGGTTTGAAAGCTGCGGTGATCCCAGAGCTGGGAGAGCAAGGGGTGTGGTGGTGGATTCATGTACGTTTTGGAAGGTTGGTTTGATTTGATTTATTAATGTCATATGTACCTAGGTACAGGGAAATGTTTTGTTTTGCGTGCCGTGCAGGGAGATGACACCACACAAAGTGCATTAGGGTAATAGAATGGAGCGAGGAATAGAATGTTACAGCTGCAGAGAAAGTGCACAAAGAGCAAAGCCAACACTAAATTTGGAATTTGAGAGGTTCAATCAGAAGTCTAGTAACAGTGAGGAAGAAGCTGTTCTTCAATCTGTTGGTATGTGTGTTTAAGCTTCTGCCTGATGGAAGAGAGGGGTGAGAGGGGGCTTTGATTTATGTTAGCTGACTTCCTGAGGCAGCGAGGAGTGCAGGTGGGAATCGATGGATGGAAGGTTGACTTGTGTGATGTTCTGGGCTGTGTTCACAACCCTCTGTAGTTTCTTACGGTCTTGGGCAGAGCAGTTACCGTACCAAGCCGTGATGCATCTGGATAGAATGCTTTCTACGGTGCATTTGGAAAGAGTCTTTACGGACATGCTGAATTTCCTTAGCCTCCTGAGGAAGTAGAGGCATTGTTGTGCTTTCTTAACCCTTGCATCAAGGTGAGTAGACCAGGACAGATTGTTGGTGATCATCGATCCCAGGAACCTGACTCTCTTGACCCTCAGGTTTGATGTTTTAGCTGCAGTCGGACGTTGAAACCCTTTCCAATGACCTTACTTTTTTTAAGGACAGCAATCTGATCGAGTTGAGTCTCGATCTCAGTTGGGCCTTGGCAACTATTTTAAGAAGGAACGAGGATTTCAAAAGGAGGTCCCTCCAGTTTGTTGGCACTTGCGGCCCCACCAGGAGACAGCAGCGTGCACTTCAGCAAACACCAGCTTAGGATCGAGGCATAGTACACACAGCGAAGGGGGGGAGAGAGAGAGAGACCAATCAGCCCATCCGGCCTGTACCTGCAGGTCTGTGGAGTCTGTGTCTCAGAAGGGGGTTGTTGGCTGAAAGTGCGACAGTAAGTATGTTTTCCAAATAACTCGCTCCGAGATGTTATTACACACCTCTGGAGCAGGTGGAACGTGAGGTTGGGGCTCCTGGCTCAGAGATAGGGACGCTACCTGCGTACCACGAGAGCGTTAAGTGACGAGCTGAACAGAGCCGAGCAACAAACTGACGGTGTGACAGTGAATTTAGCAGCAGTTAATCAAACAAAGGACTGACTGCCATTGGGGTTAATTGTTTGTTTGGTTGGGATTATGGACTGTTTGGATCAAAGGGTATGTCTCCACGCTGCATGACCCTTTGGTGCCCACGTGTGGCCGATACGGTCAGTTGCTGGTAAATTGGAAAACCAGGCCACCAGCACCGACTGCTCTCGGGGGTGGGGGGGGTGGATTTTGGTTTTCGCTACTGCCCCCTGCCTGGGTGGTGAGTGTCGAGAACGGGCAGAGCCGGGTGAACGCAGAGGGGACTTGTTCTGGCACAGCTCGGACACGCCGCACTGGTCAAGGAGGGAACTCGGGAATAGTTTGAGGAAAATTAGACCAAGCGTGAACGACGTGATGCACTGTTGGAAGTGCTGGTCTCCAAGTGAGATGCTATTTTGAGGCATATGTGCCAGTTCTGGATGTAGGATGGCATCGTCTTGTCTTGGGCAGTGTTGCTCCTTGCCTCAAATAGCAAAAAAACAGCATGTGTTTTGTATTTTGCATTTTATTGTAGCCTTCTGCTACTATCAGGGGTCGCTAAGCTATCTACCACCCCAACTATCAGAGGACTTCCAATGTGGGTGGGAGCCTTCTGTTCGTTTTGGAAACTCTTCTAGAGTGGGGGATTTCAAGACCAGGGGCCATATTTTTAAGGAGGAAGTTTTAAAAAAGATATGGGGGTCAGCTTTTTTATTTACACAGACTGGTTCGTGTGTGGAATGAACTTCTGGAGAAAGTGGTGGATGTGGGTACAATTACAGTGTTTAAAAGACATTTGAATAGGAAAGGTTTGGAGGGATATGGGCCAGGAGCAGGCAGGTGGGACTAGTCTAGTTTAGGATTATGTTCGGTGTGAACTTGTTGGACCGAAGGGTCTGTTTCCGTGCTGTATGACTCTCTAACAGTTGTGTGTGCTGTCTTACTTTCATTTTTTGTGTAGGAAACCAAAACGTGAGACTTTTTTAATTGCAAAGCAGTCATTAGTAAATCCAGAAGAGACTTCTGGAGGAACTCCTTTTACCCTGTAGAATGTGGAAATCATTCCCACAAGGAGCAGGTCAGGAAAATGACACAGGAATGGAAGGATATGTTGACGGGGTGAGAGGTGATTTGTGCAGAGCATAAACAATCTTGTGTTCGGCGATGCTCCAAGTGCTGTGTTATCTATATTAGAAGGTGTGTCAATAGCTTTGAAAACTAACAAGGTTGTAAAAGGAATGAAGTTGTTGAAAGCTGAACAGATTTCTGTAAGTGTCCATTTAAAGTTGACTTGTTCTTTGTTTAAAAAACCGAAAGAACCGTGGACGCTGGAAATCTGAAACAAAAACAGAAGTTGCTGGAAAAGCTCAGCAGGTCTGGCAGCATCTGTGGAGAGAAATCGGAGTTAACGTTTCGGGTCTGCTGACCCTTCCTCCGAAGTAGTTCCATGCTGTTTTGTTTCAGCTTTATCAATAAAACTGTGACCCTACGTTTGTTTTTAGTGTCAAGAGCTTCAGTTTGATGTTGTCTGCCCCAGACTTGCTGGTCTGTAGCCTGCCTGCTTTCAAGCCCTTTGCCCCCATTGCCTCCTCCTGTTCCCAATCCCATCATACAGTGCCCTTTCTCTATCCTGACTTCACACTGAGGTTGTGGGCACCACCTGCTGGTAGAAGGCAGACAGTGCTGGTGGTTATGCCTGCACTGACCAATGTGTGCCACTAGATGGAGTGTGGTCAATGTGGTGAGTGTAATTTTGACATCTACTGTATTTACATTACAATGATTATGTTTGTATTGTATTTATTTTAAATTTATCTTTAAAGATTTAATCTATTTAGGATTGTAAGCATTTTATCATAGAATCCTTACAGTGTAGAAGCAGACCGCTCAGCCCATCAAGTCCACCTATCTCTTCTAACCCGATTTTCCAGCACTTGGCCTATAGCCTTGGCTTTGCGAGTGTACATCTAAATACTTCTTCAATGTTATGAGAGTTTCTGCCTCTACCGCCCTTGCAGGCAATGAATTCCAGATTCCCTCCGGATAAAAAATCTTTCCTCACATCCCCTTTTAACCTCTTAATAAAAACCGAAAGAACTGCGGATGCTGTAGATCAGGAACAAAAACAAA
>NC_063340.1:9122224-9223259 GCF_021869965.1 Rhincodon typus | reverse complement strand
CTCTACATCTAATGAGAGATGATCTCTGTGATCCTCTGGGACTATGGCAATTAGTATATGCATATTTCCTTTTCCCAAACTCAAGTATAAAGTGGCCAACATGCTTTCATATGACAAAGAATCATAGAACTCCTACAGTGCAGACCGAGGTTATTCGGCCCATTGAGTCACATGCTGAACAGCCCCCCACCCAAACCCAGCCCCTAGCTACGTACATAGCGCAGCTAATCCACCTAGGCTGTAATCTATAGACACCACGGACAATTTAGCATAAAAACCGAAGTTCTGAGGAAGGATCATTTGACCCAAGGTGATAATTCTGATTTCTCTTCACAGATGCTGCCAGACCTGTTGAGCTTTTCGAGCAATTTCTGTGTGAACAGTTTAGCACAACCACGCCACCTAACCTGCACATTCTTTGGACCGTGAGAGGAAAACAGGAGCATCAAGAGGAAACCCCAGCGGATAGGGGTAGAACATGCAAACTCCACACAGACGGTCACCCAAGGCTGGGATTGAGCCCAGGTCGCTGGCTCTGTGAGGCAACAGTGCTAACCCCTGTGCTGCCCAAGAAGTGGGCTATTTTAGGAAGTACTCTAGGAATTCCCTCAGTGTATTGCCAAGTCCCCTCACTGGATTGTGAGTCCTCATCTAACAACAACTTACATTTGTATAGTATTATTTATATAGGGTAGGTGATGGTCTAGTGGTATTATTCTTCGACTGTTAATCCAGAAACTCAGCTAATGTTCTGGTGACCAGGGTTTGAATCCCACCAAGGCAGCTGGTGGAATTTGAATTCAATTAAAAATAAAATTCTGGAATTAAGAATCTACTGATGACCATGAAATTATTGTTGATTGCCGGAAAAGCCCATCTGGTTCACTAACGGCCTTCAGGGAAGGAAATCTGCCATCGTTACCTGGTCTGGCATACATGTGACTCCAGGCCCACAGCAATGTGGTTGACTCTCAACTGCCCTCTGAAATGGCCTAGCAAGCCACTCAGTTGTACCAATCGCTACAAAAGTCTCAAAGAAATGAAACCGGATGGATCACCTGGCATTGACCTAGGCACTGGAAAAGACAAGGGCAGCACTGCCCCGTCACCCCTGCAAAGTCCTCCTCACTAACATCTGGGGGTAGTGCGGAAATTGGGAGAGCTTTCTCACAAACTAGTCAAGCAATAGCCTGACCTAATCATACTCACAGAATCAACCCTTACAGACCACACCATCATCATCGCTGGATATGTCCTGCCCCAGCGGCAGGACAGACCTGGCAGAGGTGGCGGCACAGCGGAATACAGTCAAGAGGGATTTGCCCGGGAGTCTTCAACATTGACTCTACACCCAATGACTTCTTGTGGCTTCAGATTAAATATGGGCAAGGAAACCTCCTGTTGATTACCACGTACTGTCCTCCCTCAGCTGATGAATCAGTACTCCTCCACATTGAAAAATACTTAGAGGAAGCACTGAGGATGGCAAAGGCATCAAATATCTTCTGGGTGGGGGATTTCAATATCCACCACCAAGAGTGGCTCGGCAGCAGTACCACAGATCGAGCTGGTCGGGTCCTACAGGACATAGCTGCTAGACTGGGTCTGTGGCAGGTGGTGAGGGAACCAACAGGAGGGAAAAACATACTTGACCTCATCCTTACCAATCTGCCAGCTGTAAATGTATCTGTCCTTGTCAGTATCAGTAAGAGTGACCATCACACAGTCCTTGTGGAGACCAAGTCCCGCCTTCACATTGAGAACAACCTCCATCATGTTGTGTGGCACTGTCACCGTGCTAAATGGGACAGACTTCACACAGATCGAACAAATCAAGACTTGGCATCCATGAGGTGCTGTGGGCCATCAACAGCAACAGAATTGTACTCCAGCACAATCTCTAACCTCATGGTCCGGCATATCCCTCACTCAACCATTACCATCAAGCCAGGGGATCAACCCTGGTCCAATGGAGAGTGCAGGAGGGCATGCCAGGAGCAGCACCAGGCATACCTGAAGATGAGGTATTAACCTGGTGAAGCCACCAAACAGGACCACTTGCACGCCAAACAGCAAAAGCAGCAAGTTATAGACAGAGCTAAGCGATCCCACAACCAACGGATCAGATCTAAGCTCTGCAGTCCTACCACATCCAGTCGTGAATAGTGGTGGACAATTAAACAACTCACTGAAGGAGGAGGCTCCACAAATATCCCCATCCTCAATGATGGAAGAGCCCAGCACATCAGTGCAAAAGGTATGGCTGAAGCATTAGCAGCGATCTCCAGCCAGAAGTGCCGAATGGATGATCCATCTCGACCTCCTCCAGTGGTCCCCAGCATTACAGATACCAGTCTTCAGCCAATTTGATTCATTCCACGTGATATCAAGGAACAGTTGGAAACACTGGCTACTAAAAAGGCCACAGGCCCTGACCACATTCCGGCAATAGTACTGAAGACTTGTGCTCCAGAACTTGCTGCTCCCTAGCCAAGCTGTTCCAGTAGTTACAACACTGGTATCTACCTGAAAATGTGGAAAATTGCCCAAGTTTGTTGTGGTGCATAAAAAGCAGAACAAATCCAACCCGGCCAATTACCACCCCATCAGTCTACTCTCGATCATCAGTAAAGTGATAGAAGGTGTCATCAACAGTGCTGTTAAGCAGCGGCTCAGTTATGCACAGTTTGGGTTCCTCCAGGGCCACTCTGTTCCTGACCTCATTACAGCCTTGGTTCAAACATGGACAAAAGAGCTGAACTCTAGGGGTGAGGTGAGAGTGGCAGCCCTTGATATCAAGGCAGGATTCGACTGAGTGTGGCAAATAGGAGCCCTAGTAAAACTGGAATCAATGGGTATCGAGGGTGAAACTCTCCAGCGGTCAGAGTCATACCTGACACATAGGAAGATGGTTGTGGTTGTTGGAGGTCAGTCATCTCAGCTCCAGGACATCTCTGCAGGAGTTCCTGAGGGTAGTGTCCTTGGTCCAACCTTCTTCCCCTCCATCATAAGGTCAGAAGTGGCGATGTTCACCGATGATTGCACAATGTTCAGCATCATTCATGACTCCTCAGATACTGAAGCAGTCCATGTTCAAATGCAACAAGATCTGGACAATATCCAGGCTTGGTCTGACAAGTGGCAAGTAGCAAATGCCAGGCTATGACCATCACCAATAAGAAACAATCTAATCACCGTCCCTTGGTGTTCAATGGTGTTACCATCACTGAATCCCCCACTATCAACATCCTGGGGGTTATCATTGCCCAGAAACTCAACTGGACTCACCACATAAACACAGTGCCTACAAGAACAGGTCAGAGGCTTGGAATACTGCAGCGAGTAACATACCTCCTGACTCTTCAAAGCCTGTCCACCATCTACAAGGCACAATCAGGAGTGTGATGGAATAGTTCCCACTTGCCTGGATGGGTGCATCCCCAACAACACTCAAGAAAATTGACACCATCCAGAACAAAGCAGCCCGCTTGAATGGCACAACATCCACAAGCATCCACTCCCTCCATCACCGACGCTCAGTAGCAGCAGTGTGTACTATTTACAAGATGCACTGCAGAAATTCACCAAAGATCCTCAGACAGCACCTTCCAATCCCATGACCCACTTCCATCTGAAAGGGCAAGGGCAGCAGATATATGGGAACACCACCACGTCCAAGTTCCCCTCCAAGCCACTTACCATCCTGACTTGGAAAAATATTACCATTAGTTCGGCGTCGCTGGGTCAAAACCCTGGAATTCCCTCCTAATGGCATTATGGGTCAACCCACAGCAGGTGGCCTGTAGTGGCTAAAGATGGAAACTCAGCACCACCTTCTCAAGGGGCAACTAGGAACAGGCAATAAACGCTGGACCAGCCAGTGACGCCCACATCCCACAAATGTATTTAAAAAAAATACTTTTCATGTCATGTAAAACTTCAAAGTATTTCACAAGAGTATTATAAAATGAACTGTGACAATAATCCACACAGGAGATATGGGCTTGGATGAACAAAAGCTTAGCCTTCTGCCTTGCCATGAGCAATGTGATTGGCTCTCGGTAAGCCGAATAACTTGGGACTGTGAACTAGACACAGAGAAGCTTTCAGATCTCCATCAGCTCAGGAGCTTTCTCTGTTCCATGCAATAAATGCCACTTTCTGCCTGAAGAAAACCACTTTATTTTCCTTCCAGCAGTTGCTGTAAGCTTTAATTTAATAAGTCATAGACATTTCATAAGTAAACCAATCACATATGAACCTTGCAAAGCAGTGAAAGCATCCTGAGAAGGAAGACTGAGAAGCTGCATTCTGACCAGCAGAAGAACCATCCTATGAACAGAGACCACTAAGCTACTTTCCCAATTTTCCCTCCATCCATCACACCATTTTTTTTTATTCTTTGTTTGTGTGTGTGTGCCTGATGTGTTTTGTTTTTCCTTTATTCATTCATGGGATGAGGGCAGTACTTATTGCCCATCCCTAATTGTTAAGGGTCAATCTCATTGCTGTGGTTCTGGAGTCACCTATAGGCCAGACTGGGTAAAGATGGCAGTTTCCTTCCCCAAAGGACATTAGTGAACCAGATGAGTTTTTCCTGACAATGGATTCATGGTCATTATTAGACTGTTAATTCCAGATTTTTTTTTTATTGAATTCAAATTCCACCATCTGTCATGGCAGGATTCAAGCCCAGATCCCCTGAACATCATATGAGTCTCTGGATTAACAGGCCAGCAATAATACCACTAGGCCATCAGCTCTCCATTTTGTGTGTGTGTGTGTGTGTGTAAGGAGGGGTTTATAAGGTCAATAAAGTTTTAATTTGTACAGTTATATGCCAATGGTTCATAATTGTTTACCTGTGAATAAAATATATTACTTGTAATAAATAACAAAGCTTGTTAAGTACAAAAACCTGGTTCATGGTTTCCGTCAACCCAAGTTTAAAAGACGGCTAATTTTGGGTGAATTTTGTGTACTTTCTAAAAAAACTTTAACTTTTGCGACAACCTCAGGAATAGTGGGACTTGATTTCCAGTGCCCTATCCCAGTGAGACAAAGCATTGTTATAAAGAAATGGTTATTAATCTGTGCTCTTGTGACGAGTTGAGCAAGCAGTCAGATATCTCCAGCTGCACTGTTTCAAGGTCTCTGTGCTCCTAAAGTGAACACTCTGTTTGAAGTCTTGTTGAATCTTCAAATCTTGGACACATCTGAGCAGACGCGCACCTATCTCATTGGTCAAGTATCGCATTGGCTGTGACTGAATTAATAATTCACGTCAAATGCCTTGGCTGGCAACCATAAAATCTCACTTTGAGTCGAAATTAAGTCCAGATGAATGAATGCAATTCAGTAATAATATCAACATTGTAAAAATGATTTGTCATGTTTAATCAAAAATACAAAGTGAAAGCGCCAAAAAACACAAAATTGGACAACAGGAATTTTTTTTTTAAAAAATGGGCTTGGAAGAAAAAAAAAGATTGAAGCACATGCTTTGCCAAAAAGGAAATAAATCAGGTGAAAATAAGTTTAATTTGTAACTGCCTGTAATATTGGAAGTTTGAAGATTTGCTTGGAGCTGCTTCATATCCTGCTGCGCTTGTTCAGTTAAAGCTGACAGGACAGTCATACGAGGCTTCTGTTAAAAAGTGTTGTGTGAAAATTGTTTAGGAAAATCTTCCTACCCCTTATCTTTTGATTTTGGTAACCAACCTCCCCTCACGGACCTTATCAAAAGCCTTCTAAAAATCCAAGTATACTACCTCAACTAACTTTCCTTTAGTAATTTTGTTTGTCATCTCTTCAAAGCACTCCGTCGAGCTCAACAAACATCATTTCCCATTTGCAAAGCCATGCTGACTGTGCCCAATCAGATCATTATTAGCCAAGTGTCTATTTATCTCATCTTTTATAACAGATTATAACACTTCCCTACTACTAATGTAAGGTTAACAGATCAGTAGTTCCCTGCTTTCTTCCTCGTTCCCTTCTTATATACTGAGTGACATTTGCTATTTCTCAATCTGCAGGAGTCATACCAGAATCTATAGAATGTTGGAAAATAATCATGAATACATCAACTATCTCTGTAGTCACCTTCTCCAACACTCCGGGTGTTAAATACTGGTTTCTGGAGGCTTATTGACTTTCAGTCCCAATAGTGTCACCAATACAACCTTCTAATTAATACTAATTTCCTTCAACTCCTCATGTTCCCTAGTCATTTTGATCCCTGGGAGATTCCTTATATCTTCTTCAACAAAAATAGGCACAAAACAATCATTTAGCTTTCCTGCCATTTTTCTATTCTCCATTATAAAATTGCCTGACTTTGTCTGCAATGGGCGTAGCCAAAAACGTACTTTTTATATTCCAATAGAAGCTTTTACAGTCCATTTTAAGATTTTTTTAAAGTAGTGCATTCATGTTTTATTTTCCCTTTCCTATGAATCTCTCGGTCCTCCTTTACTATATTTTAAAAACTTCCTGATCTTCAGATTTACTACTATTTCTGGCAATTTTATCGGGTTTCGTCTTTAATCTTAAACAATCCTTACCTTCCTTTGTCAGTCATATTCAACTGACATTTTTGTGTTTTTGCAAACTCAAGAAATGTATAGTTGCTATAAGCCTTATAATAGTTCTTTAAGTGTTATCCATTGTCTATGCATAACCATGCATTTAATGTATTTTCTGAATCCACCTTAGCCAATCTGTGCTTCATTCTTTAAAAACTTATCATCATTGCTTCAGATTGAACAACGTCACTTTTAAAGCATAATGTAAAATTTTACCATAATATGGTCACTCATCCTCTTTTCATTACATAATGCTAGATCTAAAATAACCTATCCTCTATTTGTCTCCTCAACATACTGATGTAGGAAACCTTCCTAAAACACTCTAGAAACCAGTAACAAAAAGAAAAATAGAAATTGCTGGAAAAGCTCAGCAGGTCTGGCAGCATCTGTGGAGAGAAATCGAAGTTAACGCTTCAGGTCCAGTGACCCTTCTTCAGAACTAGAAACCAGTCCTAAGCAGCTTGAATGCTCAGTTACTTTACCCAGACTATTTACAGGTTGATCAAAAACAAAGTTGCTGGAAAAGCTCAGCAGGTCTGGCAGCATCTGTGAAGGAAAAAACAGAGTTAATGTCTTGGGACCGCTGACCCTTCTCCAGTTCTGAGGAAGGGTCACCGGACCCGAAACGTTAACTCTGTTTTTTCCTTTACAGATGCTGCCAGACCTGCTGAGCTTTTCCAGCAACTTCTGTTTTTGTTCCTGATTTACAGCATCCGCAGTTCTTTCGTTTTTATTTACAGATTGATGTCACCCATGATGACTGTGTTGCCCATGCTGTTCTTCTCTCCTCTCCTGATTAATACCATGCCTCGCACTACCACAAGAGGTTGGTGGCCTATAAATAACTCCAAAAAATATCTGCTGCCCCTTGCTACTTCTTAGCTCCACCCAAACAGATTCTGCACATTGTTCTTCAGATCTGAGTTACCAATGGCCTGATCCTGTCCTTTATTAACAATGTTAAACACCCCATCTCCTTTTCTTTCGTGTGTTATCCTTCCACAATGTGGGGAGGCGATGGGCTAGTGGTATTATCACCGGACTGTTAATCCAGAGACCCAGATAATGTTCTGGCGACTTGAGTTCAAATCCTGCCATGGCAGATGGTGGAATGTAAATTCAATAAAGTATCTCGAATTAAGAAACTAATGATGACCATGAATCCATTGTTGGGGAAAAACCATCTGGTTCACTAACGCCCTTTAGGGAAGGAAACAGCCATCCTGCCCTACATGTGACTCCAGACCCACAGCAATGTGGTTGACTCTTAACTGCACTCTCAGCAATTAGGGATGGGCAATAAATGCTGCCGAGCCAGTGACACCCTCATCCCGTGAATGAATAAAGAAAAAAAAATGTTGAATATCCTTAAATATTCAGTTTTCAGTCCTGGTTGCCATTGTAGCCATGTTTCTGCAATTGCAAATAGATCATGCCCATGTTTCTCTATTTGTGCCTTTGGATCACCTGCTTTGTTGTGAATGCTGTATGCATTCAGGTAGAGTGGCCTTAACCTTGTCTTTTTGACATTATTTTGTATTCAAAGTGCTTGGCTTTTTTTTGTGTTCTAGTCTCCCTCGTGGCTTTTCTACTTCTTGTTATCAACTTTCTTCCTTCTAATTGGGAAGCACTCAAGTTCTCATGCCCCCTGACATGCTAACTTAAATCCAAGGGACTAGCAAATCTCCATGCACGGATATCTGTTCCAGTCCTGTTCAGATGCAAGCTGCTCAGGTCAAACAGTTCCTATCTAAGCCAGAGCCTGCCTCAATGCCTCAGATCTGATACCACCCTCATGCACCAGTTCTCTCATCATTTGTTCAATCGATCAATCAATCCTATATCTCTATAATCCCGAGCATGTAGCACTGAGAGGAATCCTGAGATTAGTCAATCTCCTACCTGCCATCTTGCAAAATTATCAGTTACATGACAATGAGTACAAACTTACTTTAAAAACTTACAAGCAGCTTGAACTCACTTATACTGACTTTATTTCCCTTTCGTTTACTTCATTGTTTTATGTTACTTTGACTTCCCTTTTGGTAATGAGCAAATCTTCCCTACTACAATCCAAGTAGCCAAGACTTCTTTATAAATGATACATTTTCCCAGTTTTAAGCTATTTAAACTCATCCCTAACAGCAGCCAATTCACTTACAGTTTACTATGACGTTACACACTCCGGCAGCTGAGTAAGGCTCTTTCCCACAGAGTTGGCTGTTTCCACTCCCAAAAGGCAAGTGAAGGCCCCACATCTCATCCTCTCTTTATCCACTGTCCTAGTCGTGGGGTCTCCTGCCCAGAGCCGTCTCCACCTGATTTGTCCTCCAAATCTGCTCCATTAATGACATAAAGAGCTACATCCTTCCAATAGTCCTACCTTGCTTCCACCTAATTCTAAACAAATTCCAGGCCCCCAGTCCCGTTTAGGTGAGGTGGAGGGAATAGACAGGTAGGTGGAGGAGGTGAGTTGTGTGTCATTGGGTGAAGATAGTCAGTACGAGGCCTGCTCCTTGTGGGAGCCAATTATTGCTCATGTTTATTTGATCTCTGTCACTAGTCTCACACTCACACTGCCTTCTTCCACTTCCATTGTACATCCCCATTTCAGTTTCAATGCTACTGAAATCTTTATTCACCCATCCCAAAGGAGGTTGTTGCAGTCTGGACTTCCTCCCTCCACATCCCCACCTTCTTTTGAGTTGCCGAGCGAAAAAAAAACACACAAATCCTGGTTTTAAAGTAGTACCAGCTGCTCTGCCCTCGAACGTTGAACCACAGACAACTGAGATTCCTGTCTGATTTTGGAGAACTTAAAACCAGCCCTTACAATGACAGGTCATGGACTAACCGTGCTTCAACCCCAGAACTGCTTACTGTCTATTATCCAAATAATGTAGCAATTATTGCACAGATTATCATATAACATGCACATAAATCTCTTGCACCTGCATCAGTCAAAAAACACAGACTGTAATTTTCTCCAGGTACAATATAATCTGATTAACTCACTTTTTTGTAATTTCCACTCTCATTTCACCTCTTTAGCTTTCCGCAATCGTACACTTTTCCTTTGATTTGGAGGGGTGTGTTCCACTGGGGGTGGTGACGAGAGAGACATCTGTGAAATGTGTGCCCACTTTAGATTTTTAACACAAATGCATCACACCACTCCTTTGTTCAGTTGTTAGGAGGTATAGTAAGAGTCAATCAATTTCTTTTACCCTATGCTGTATGACTTAGCCAAAGTAGCTAGTAGTTTTATCTCTGGAATAGGTACTGCTGTGGGCCTCCCTTAGTTTTAAGGATCAGTTCTGTGAGATGCCGTTGAATAGCATATGGAGTACAGCTACAGAACCAAGTGCACAAGTAGTCTGGAGTAAGATATTCTTGAATTTACTTCTACAATTTTGGGCCATGCCCTATATCCCTTTCTAAAACTGAAACTACACACACTGTTCAATATATTGCCAAGCCTCACTAGGGTATCAAGCTGGAAATCAAGCCCCATTATTCCTGAAGTCATGTCAAAAGCTAAAAATGTCATCCAACTGTGCAAATTCTGCTGCCGAATAGACTCAAGTTAACAGAAAGCACATTTTGGGTTTCTGTACTTAACAAGGCCTACTATTCATTTCCAATAAATAAGACCACAGGAGCAGAAACATTGAGCCCATCGAATCTGTTCCACCATTCAAAGAGATCCTGGCCGATCTGCTAAGCCACAATTCCACCTTCTTGTTTTTCCCTCCATAACCCTTGATTTCTTTACTGATTAAAAAATCTGTTTATCTCAGCCTCGAACATATGCAATCATCCAGCCTCTACAAACTTCTGTAATGAATAATTCCACAGATTCATTACTCTCTGAGAAAAAAAAATCCTCCTCATCTCTATCTTAAATAGGGAACTAAGATTATGCTCACTGATCTTAGAATCTCCCACATGGTGAAATAACCTTTCTAAGAATCTTATATGTTATATAAGGTTTCCTCTCATTCTTCTAATCTCCAATGGGCACAAGTCCAATTTACGCAACCTCTCCTCATAAGAATATCCCTCCACACAGGATCAATCTAGCAAACCCTTTCTGCACTGCCTCCAACACCAGTTATTTTTCCTTAGATATGGAGGCCAAAACTGTTCGCGGTATTCCAGATTTGGTGTGACTTGTGTCTTCGCATGTTTTGGTAAGACCTCCCAACTTTAAACTCTTTGAAATAAAGGCTAACATTCCAACCGTCTTACCTATTCCCTGCTGAACTTGGATGATAGCTATACTGATTTTGTGTACTTGGAACCCCAACTTCCCTTGTTCTGAAGCTCTCTGCAGTCTTTATCCATTTGAGCAATATTCAGCTCTTCTATTCTTCCTGCCAAAGTGCATAACCTCACAGTTTCCCACATCTGCAATGATTCTGAACTGTTGATATATAACGCTTCTCATTCCAATTGCCTTTTACAGACCCATATGCATACATACATACATACAGACAGACATAGGCAGGCAAAGAGAAAAGCACTGGTCTAACGAATGGAGAAAAAAAAACTGGAGAAAAAGTTCAACAGCACCCGCTGTCAGGATACAGTAGAGCGTTTCGATAGATTCCCTAATCTTCAGTTCTGTGATCTTTTCATTCCAGTCCTCTGTTTTCTTCATAGGAGGCACAGAGTGACTGTCTCACAAATTAAAAACTTACTGGTTAAAAGCAATAGCTTGCTGCAGCTGGAAGGAGACAATAATCTGGTTTTCTTCAGGCTTTCAGCATTTTACTGAAGTCAAAGACACACCATCTAACCTTTCAACTGTCCAAAGGCTTCTGCCAATATCGTTCACACCCACAGGCTGTTTAACTACCCAAGAGCCAATCAACTCGTCGTTGTCAGGCTGATGGCCTTTGGCACTCACAACTAGCCACAATTCCACAATCAATAACCTGTTGGTGAATGAATCTCACTTTGTAAGCAGACCACTGGAGCAAAGCCAGCTTCCCTCACTACTTAAACAAAGCAGCAGCATATACACACCTTACAATGAGTTTCAGTGACTTGCTTTTCGAAAGTACAGCAATTTCTCACAGTCTTTTGTTGTAAAGCTTACCTTTTCCCAATTCAAAATTAAAGCAAAATGAAAACATATATTCTGTACAATGACCATTACCTCACCCAGCTTTATTAAAAAGTAACAGGCCATGAGTAAGTATGAATGACCCTGAACTTCCCATTGCTCATCGGTTCAATTCTGTATTTGCTCCCAATCTGACATGCCTGTCCATGGCCCGATGCCATGTTTCAGCAAAGTTCAACACAACTTTGAAGACCAGCCCTTCAACTTTCACACACCGTTCTGGAATCAGTGTTGAGTTCAATGATTTTAGATCATGGCCTCTTCCTCTGTCTTGCTTCAGTTTTCTTTTGCTGGTTTACTTCTCTTTACTCCCTCAATCTCAGTTTGGATGGCCGTTTTGCATCGCTTCACACCTCTTCTGGACACATCTTCAGTATCTTCACTTTATCCATTACCAAGCAACATTTTTCCATTTAATCTTTCCTGCCTTACACCCTATCACAGATCTTACCTTTTGTCCTTCCTTCCCCCTCTCTCACTTGCTCAAAGCCAATTAGGATTTTATCATTCCCCAGTTATGATTAAAAGTTTTCATTAACATGTAACATTGGACTCAATTTAATGCCCCCTCTAAAGGTTGAGTTGGTAGGGAGGGAGCATTTAATTGGGTAGGACGGTGCAGGGTGGGAGCCCCACTATTTTCCTGCCTCAGCCTAGACTAAGTGTGTGCCAGAAAGGGCATCTATCTCTCTGTGCCTAAAATGAGGCTCCTTATGAGCAATTATTGCCCACTTAAAGGGTTACAGCTGGTTGGAGGATACACCATTTACATAGAATCATAGAGTCATACAGAACAGAAACAGACCCTTCAGTCCAACCATTCCATGTGACCATAATTTCAAACTAAACTAGTCCCACCTGCCTGTGTTAGGCCCATATCCCCCAACCATTTCTTATTCAATGTTTTTTAATTGCTCATTTGTGGGACAGGGGCATCGCTGGTTGGCCAACATTTATTGCCCATCCCTAGTTGCCCTTGAGAAGGTGGTGGTGAGCTGCACCTTGAACTGCTGCAGGCCACCTGCTGTGGGTTGACCCGCAATCCCATTATGGAGTGAATTCCACGATCTTGACCCAGCAACAGTGAAGAAACAGCAATATATTTCCAAGTCAGGATGGTGAGTAGCTTGGAGGGGAACTGGAAAGTGGTGGTGTTCCCATGAATCTGCTGCCGATGTTCTAGATGGAAGTGCTCGCGAGGTTGAAAGGTGCTATCTGAGGATCTTTGGTCAATTTCTACAGTGCATCTTGTAGATAGTACACACTGCTGCTACTGAGCATCGGTGGTGGAGGGAGTGAATGCTTGTGGATGTGGTGCCAATCAAGCGGGCTGCTTTATCTTGGATGGTATCAAACTTCTTGAGTGTTGTTGAGGCTGCACTCATCCAGGCAAGTGCGGAGTATTCCATCACACTCCTGACTTGTGCCCTGTCGACGGCGAGTAGGCTTTGAGGAGTAAGGAGGAGAGTTACTCGCTGCAGTATTCCTAGCCTCTGACCTACCCTTGTAGCCACTGTGTTTATGTGTTGAGTCCACTTGAGTTCCTGGTCAATGGTAACCCCCAGGATGTTGATCGTGGGGGATTCAGTGATGGTAACACCATTGAATGTCAAGGGATGGTGGTTAGATTGTCGCTTATCGGTGATGGTCATAGCCTGGCATTTGTGTGGCGCGAATGTTACTTACTAATTGTCAGTCCAAGCCTGGATATTGTTCAGATGTTGTTGCATTTGAACATGGACTGCTTCAGTATCTGAGCAGTCATGAATGGTGTTGAAGAATGTGCTTATCTAAATGCCTTTTAAACTTTGTAAATGTACCTGCGTCCACCACTTCCTCTGGAAGTTCATTCCATACACAAACCACTCTCTGTGTAAGAAAGTTGCCCCTTGTGTCATTTTTAAATCTTTCTCCTCGCACCTTAAAAATATGCCCCTTAGTCTTAAATTCCATTACCCTAGGGAAAAGACATCTGCCATTCACCTTATCTATGCCCCTCATGATTTTATAAACCTCTAAAGAGGTGGACCCTTGTTAAGGAGACAGTGCTTGATATAATTAATTTCACAACTACTTTGCAGATGATGTACTGTGAGCATCTCTGTGCTCAACATCTAAAGCTGTCATGAGTTGGCAATGCATGTACATTTTTGAAAAATCATTCCTGGAATGTGGGTTTCGCTGGCACGGGCAGCATTTATTTGCCCATTCCTGGTTGCCTTGGAGAAGGTGGTGTCCGTCTGCCTTCTTGAACTGATGCAGCCCATGTGCTGTGCAAACACGCACAATGCTGTGTGAAAGGGAAATCCAGGTTTCTTACATAGCCACAATGAAGGAACAGTGATATACTTCCAAATCGGGGTCATGTGTGACTTGAAGGGCTGTTTGAAGTTAGTGGTATTCCCCATGCACTTGCTGCTCTGGGTCTTTAAGGTGTTAGAAGTCGTGAGTTTGGAAGGTGCTGTTGAAAGAGTTCCTGATGGGCATTTGCTTGATGGCGCATACTGCTACCATTGTGCATCAGTGGTGAAGGGAGAGAATGGAGAATCCGGTGGATTGAATGGAAATCTAGCAGTTACTTTTTCCTGGACCATGTGGACCTTTCTGAGCGTTGATGGAGCGGCACCCATCCACGTAAGTGGGGATTATTTCATCACACTCCTGACTCGTGCCTTGTGGATGGTGGGAAAGGCATTTGGGGTGCAGGAGGTGAAATTACTAGCCTAGTCTCTAATCTGTTCTTATCACAATAGTACATATATGGATACTCAGACTCAGTTTCTGATCAATGACAACTCTCAGGGTAATGACTGTCAGGGATTCAGCAATGATAATGCCATTGAACTTTAAGGGTTAATAGTTTGAATCGCTCTTGTCGAAGATGGTCATTATCGTGCACATATGATACCTGCCAGCTTTCAACCCAGGCATGATATTCGTCCAGGTCTTGCTGCATTTGGACATGGACTGCTTCAGCATCAAAGGGGTTAAGAATGGTGCTGAACATCAACAATTCTTCCCACTTCTGGCCTTATGATGGAAGGAAAATTATTGATAAAGCAGTTGAAATGGTTGGGCCAAGGGCACTACCCTGATTAACTCCTAAATGTGCTGGAGCTGAGATGACCAATCTCCAACCAATACAATCATTTTCCTTTGTGCCAGGTATGACTCCAACTAGTGGAGATTTTTCCCACGGATTCCTATTAATTCCAGTTTTGCTAGGGCTTCTTGATACCATAGGCAGTCAAATACGGCCTTGAAATAAGGAGTCACTCTCACTACACCTCTGGAATTCAGCCCTTTTATCTACATTTGAACCAAGGCTGGAACAAGGTCAGGAGCCAAGTAGCTCTGGTGGGATCCAAACTGAATGTCAGTGTACAGGTTACTTCCTTGTAAATGTTGCTTTATAGTAACTGTTGATGAGCACTTCCAACACTTTACTGATGAGTGAGAATAGACTGATAGGTTGGTTGGATCAGCTTGGTTGGATTTGCCCTGCTTTTTATGTACAGGAGATGCCTGGGCAATTGTAGGGTAAATGCAATTATTATAGTTGAACTGGAGCAGCTTGACCAGGAATGCTGCATGTTCTGGAACACAAGTCTTTGGTACCATTGCCAGAATGCTGTCAGGGGCCACAGCCTTTACAATATCTATTGACTCCAGCCATTTCTTGATATATCATGGTGTGGTTGAAGATCAATATCAGCGATGAGAATTTGGGGATTTCTGAGGCAATCAAGATGGATCATCCACTAGGCACTACTGACTGAAGATGGATGCAATGCTTCAGCCTTGTCTTTGGCACTAGCATACTGGGATTTCTCATTTTGAGGATGGGGATATGTGTGAATCCACTACCCCTTGTTGGTTGTTTAATTGTCCATCATCATTCATGACTTGATGTGGCAGGACTGCAGAGTTTAGATCTTATCCATTGGCTGTGGGACCATTTAGCCCTGTTTATTGCATGCTGCTTCTGCTGTTTGGGATACAATTAGTCCCGTGTTGCAGGTTCACCAAGCAAATATCTCAATTCTAGGTAAACCTGTGCCTGGCATGACAACTGAACCAGCGTCAATCCCCTGGTTTAATGGTAACAGTAAGGTGGGGGATATGCTGGGCTACATGGTTGCAGATTGTGCTATAGTACAATTCTGCTGCTATTCATGGTTCACAGCACCTCGCCGATGCCCAGTTTTCAGCTGCTGGATCTATTCAAAGTCTGCCCATCTGGCATGGCGATAATGCCAAACAACAGAATGGAGGGTATCCTGAATGTGCAAATAGGACTTTGTCACCACAAAGACTTTACATGATCACACTTGTTGATTCTGTCATGGACAGACACATCAGAGAGAGGTAGACTGGTGAGGGTGAAGTAGAATTTTCCTCTGATCAGTTTTCTCACCCCCTATTGAAGATTCTAGCAGCTATCTTCTTAATCACTCAACCACCTCAGTCAGCAGTGGTGTTACTGAGCCACTCATGATGATGGGCTGGAAGATCAGCCACCCAGAGCACATTCTCCAGCGCTAGCTTACTATCCTCAGTGCTACTCTGAATGGTGTTCACAGGGTAAAATATTGATTCCTCAGCCATAGATCAGGGTGGAGTGGTAGCAGGTAGTAATCAGCAGCAGGTCTCCTTGCCCATGTTCAACCAAACCATGATATTTCATGCAGTCCAGAGTCAATGCTGAGGATTCCCAAGGCAACTCCTTCCTGATTATATACTTTTGCATTGTCACCTCTGTTGGGTCTGCCTCACGAGTGCCACAGGATGGCAATGGTGGTGTCAATGACATTGTCTGTAAGCTGTGAATACATATGACAATGTCAGGTTGTTTCTTGACTAGTCTACTGGACAATTCTATCAATTTTGCTGCTGGCCCTCCAATATTGGTGAGGTGAACATTGTAAAGTTGACATGTTTCTGTTCACCGTGGTCACTTCCTGTACTGAGGTTGATGCTGAGAGGTCCATGTGGTCTCATTAATTTCGTTGCAACCAAACAGTGGGCAAGTCCCCAGGTTAGTACAGCTTCTCATGAGGCACCCCAAATGATGAAGCTCAATGCAAGAGTGGCTAATGGATGGTTCTTCCACTCTGGCCTTCACAGTACAGTAAGCCAGTCTAGTACACATGATTACATCAGACTACTAACACACACAGACCATGGCCACAGAACATTGGAATGGAGCGCTGGACTAATAGTCAGGTGATTAGCCCAATGAGTATCGAAGTCAAAAATTATAGTTTTCCAAACCTTACATTTTCTTATTTTTCTTGGGATGTGGGAGTCCGCATTTATGGCCCATCCCTATTTGTCCAGTGGACAACATTGCTGTGAGTGTGGAGTCACATGTACGCCAGTCCCAGTGAGGATTGATTAAAGTATTGATTGATTCCCCAAAGGTTGTCAGTGAACCAGGTTTTTTGTTTTAACATCAGTCAACAATGATCACCATTAGGGCAGTGTTCTCATAGAATCACTCAGTACATAAGTGGCCCTTTGGCCCACCAAGGCTTCATTGCCAAAAATATACTACTACCTCTGTTAGTCCCACTTCCCTGCACTCAGCCATATCCTTAAATGTTATGACACTTTCAAATGCATAGCCAAGTACTTTTTAAAGGTTGTGAGATTCCCTGACTTAACTACCCTCATGGGCAGTGCATTCCAGACCCCTATCACCCTCTGAGTGAGAGTTTTTCTCAAATTCAGTCTAAACCATCTGCCCTTCACTTTAAAATTATATCCCTTTGCTATTGACCCTCGAACTAAGGAGAAAAAATGTTCTCTATTCATCCTGTCTGTGCCCCTGTAATCTTACACACCTCCATTAGGTCCCTCCTCAGCCTTCTCACTCCACAGAAAACAACTTGAGTTCATCCAGCCTTTCTTCACAGCTAAAGTGCTCCAGCCCAGGCAACATCCTGGTGAATCTCCTCTGCAACCCCTCCCTCCAGTGCAAATACATCCTTCCAGTAGTGTGGTGGCCAGAACTGCACACAGTACCCCGGTTATGGCCTAAGTAACATTTTATACGGCTCCATCTCGCTCATCTAGTCAATGTCAAGACTGGCAAAGGCAAGTATCCTATATGTTTCCTTACTAAACCTATTAAGCTGGTCCTGCTACCTTCAGGGATCTGTGGACAAGCAGCCCAAGATACCTCTTTTTTTCATTCATTCACAGGATGTGGGCATCGCTGGCTAGGCCAGTGATTATTGCCTCTCCCTAGTTGCCCTGGAGGCAGTTAAGAGTCAATCACTTTGCTGTGCCTTTGGAGTCTCATGTCGGCCAGACCAGGTAAGGATGGCAGTTTCCTTCCACAAAAGGCAATAATGAATCAGATGAGATTTCTCACAATCGACAATGGGTTCACGGTCGCCATTAGACTCTTAATTCCAAGGATTTTTTTTAATGGAATTCAATTCAAACCATGGAAGGTAAATCTTGTCTTCCCTTTGAGAGTTGGCATTCTTACAATGCTGTTTTGATGATTGGAAGCCTGTCTCATTCATCAGCAAAATGCTACATCTGAAGTGTGGTACCTATGACATGAATCAAGTCCTACTGTGGTGGGATTTGAACCCAGATCAATGTCTGTATCTTTGGATTAATAGTCTGGTAATAACACCACTAGGCCATTGGGTCCCCAGTTTGCCTGTACTCCCTAGTATCCTGCTATACACTGAGTATTCCAAGATTCAAGCTCTTTTAATTGAATTCAAATTTCACATCAGATCCATGTCTCTGGCACATTAGGCTGGGGTTATGGATGACTCGTCCAATGACATTACCACTGCCTCCCCAACTTCTAATTTCATTATAATTATAAACTCTGCTTACTGGGTGAAAGGCAATCCTTCAGAGAATTGTTGACACAGGCAGTAGCTGTACCTTTGGGATAGATCGAGTCTCAGGAATACATCCATTGTTTATCTTTTCTGGGCCCTTTAAAGGCTCTAATTAAAGGTGCTTTAATAAGCTGAGTTTGCCTAGCCACCTGTACGAACGTGATTTACTTAAAGCCCATAATTAAACTCCTTGCCACTCACGGCATCTTGAGAAGGATTCTCCTGAACCCTCATTCAGAAATAACACAAATTCCTAGCAAATACCAGGTTGCAAAAAGTTAATTAATAGAATCGGATTTTGTTTTCTTGTGGCTGCAACAAAAAAAAAGACAACAATAATTAACCAAACAGTTGCAGAATATCTGGGAGGGGAAGGCAGAGGCATCAAGAGAAAGCTCATTCTTCTTTTTATCTTTCTGGTTGCTCATTGGATTAACAGCAAGGAATGCTATCTAATGCTCATCAACAAACCAGAAACATCACTCCTGGGAAATCACTGATTTACAAATCAAATTTCCAAATTGCATGTGAACATTGTAATTAACTGTGCCGAGTTCAAAGCATTCACATACATTCCTGGTTAATCAGATAGCGATGTCTGAAAGTGATAATGTCTGATACCATCTATGTTCCTATCATCAGCCTGCTTCCCCAGTCCAGGAGGACCTTCATTTCCAATTGGCTACTGCTTTGGATCACTGAAGCCCTCGGCTTTGAAGACATGTCCAGTGCAAAGAGTCAGCATTCTTTACTTTAGGTCCCTTTAGGAAGGATTAATTATCAGAAAGTCATCCAGTCACTTTAAATAAACACAGCAATTATAGCAAACAAATGGGCATGATGGCAAAGTGGTTCATCTCAGGAGCAGAGAAACAAAAAGAAAAAGAAAAATTTGCCTCCGCTTATTCCACATTGATTCGCTTAAATATTTCTCAGTATAATTCTCATTGCGAGCGGTTTGGAGGCCCACGCAGTTTCTGTGCATTTTCCGAAAACAGTTCCTAATCCAACTTTTCCTGTGCGTGGCAGTAGTTGGATGAACTCTTTCTACATTGGTTAGTTCCCACACAATCCAGAAGTGCAAACAAAAAAAATCAGAAAGCACAGGCAGGTAGGAATAGTTTAATTTGGGATTATGGGCAGCATGTACTGTTTGGACCAAAGGATCTGTTTCTGTGCTGTATGACTCTATCATACTCTAAAAGATTTACTTCAAACTTTCTGTGCCGAGTCCTGCTTATTCCTCTGTACTGCCACTTCGCTTAAGTCATTGAGAAAATCAGTTCCCATTCTGCAGTGTTCCCACCAGCCATATATATGGTCTTGCTTTTCAATGTATGGCATTGACACCAGTTCGCAGGACTTGTTGAGTCTTTTAAAGTGTCAGGGATTTCAATCCACACCAGACTTAACATCCAAGTGTTCTTCCACTTTCCCAGTGTGTATTTGATTTTAAAAAATTGACCGAATGAGCACTTTTAACTGGGGAGCTCATTACTTGATTAAAATTGCCTTCTTTTTGGGTTGTTCTATCTCATTACTATTCCTTTTCATCATCTCCTAACTAGTCAAACTTGGGAAAGGTCAAAATTTGATACTTTTGGGCAAAACAGACATATCCACAGGCAGAAAAATGTATAAAAATTGTTGGGGTTCTGATCATTTCTATCGCAGTTTCATTCTGAATGGGAAGGAGAAGCAGAGGATTCCTCAGATATTCTGTCTCCGACCGCCTACTACCTAAGCCCTTAGACTTCTCAGGGTCATAGGGAGGTCACAATTGCTTCTTAATGTTGTGGTTAAAATATATGAAAATGACAACCACAGGCTGGTCCAAAGTGGATAAAGCTTATGCAAAAAGGTCAAGGTCAGACAGACAAAACATTGCTGAATCTGGACAAAATTAAGAAGTTTGCATGTCAGGGATAGTGAAGCAACCAGGCAACAGATCCAGGACAGAAAGAGTAAAGAAAAGATTCACATATCTAGAGCACTTTTCATCATCTCAGCACACCCCGAAGCGGTTAATGGCTAATTACATACCTCTGAATTTAAATTTAAGCACAAGCTTTGCAGTTGGCTGTTCCTGATGCATTCTTCCTGGCAACAACTCTACCAATCAAAATCCACTTGCCAACACATTGGCACCATCTTTATACATGGTAGAATTTTTTTGTTTCCCTTTGAGATTTGGCATTCTTGCGATAAGTGCAAGGCAAGAAGTTTTGGCTGACAAACAGGAGGCTGGAAGAACACAGCAAGCCAGGCAGCATCTGGAAGAAAGGAGCAGTCAACGTTCGGATATTACCCTTCTTCAGGACTGGATGTGGGGGCAGGGGGAGCTGCAGATGAAGAGACTGGTAGTAGGTATGACCTGGTTGGTCGATGGGAGGGATGAATCTGGTTGATGGCTGGAAGGGAGAGTCAGAAGGTGGAATGGAAGGGAGGAGGTGGAGCTGGAAAGGGAGCCAGGAGATGGGTGGCAAGGTTATTTAAAATTGGAGAATTCAACGTTGAGTCCTCCGGAATGTAGGGTGGCCAGGCAAGAATAAGATGTTGTTCCTCAAATTTGCAAGTCGCTGCGACGCATGTCGGAGGGGGAGTTGCGCATTGTGTCGAAATTGGCAGTGACCAGGAGGTTGGGTTGGCCGTAATGGGCCAGGCGAAGATGCTCAGTGAAGCAGTCACCTAGTCTACGTTTGTTATCACCGATGTAGAGAAGACCACATCGGCAGAACCGGATGCAATGGACTAGGTTGGAGGAGATGCAGGTGAAGCTCTGTCTCACTTGGAAGGGCTGTTTAGGGCCCTAAACGGAAGTGAGGGAGGTGGTGTGCGGGCAGGTGTTGCATCTTTTACGGTTACAGGGGAAAGTACTGGGCGGGTTGGTACGGAGTGTGGCACGAACTAGGGCGTGGTGAAGGGAATGTCCTCACGGAAGGCAGAGCGGGGTGGGGAGTGGAAGATGTTCTGGGTGATGGGGTCTGATTGGAGTTGGCTGAAGTGTTTGAGGATGATATGTTGGATGCAGAAGCTCATGAGGTGGAAAGTGAGGCCAAGGGGGACCCTATCATTATTATGTTTGAGGGAGGTGATTAAGAGCTGTGGAGTGGGGAATGGAGGAGGTGCAGTGGAGGGCTGTCTGGATGACTGAGGGGGGAAAAGAGCGCTGTTTGAAAAAGGCGGACATCTGGGATGCTTAGAGTGGAACAGATGCAACAGAGATGGAGGAATTGGGAAAACAGGATGGAGTTTTTGCAGGATACAGGGTGGGAGGAGATGTAGTTTATGTAGCTATGGGAGTCTGTGGGTTTATAGTAAATGTCGGTCCATAAACAGTCACTAGAAATGGAAATAGAGAAGTTAAGAAAGGGGAGGGAGGTGTCTGAGATAGACCAAGTGAATCTGAGGGTGGGGTGGAAATTATTAGCAAAGTCAATAAACTGCCCCAGTTCAGCCTGGGTACAGGATGCAACACCGATGTAATCATCGATGTAACGGTGGAAGAGTTGGGGAACATCCTGGTGTATGTACTGAAGAGGGACTGTTCGACATAACTGACAAACAGGCTGACATAGCTGGGCCCATGTGTGTGCCCATGACAACCCCCTGGATTTGGAGACAGTGGGAAGAGTTGAAAGAAAAGTTATTTAGGGTGAGGACTAGTTCGGCGAGGCAGGAGGAGGGTACTGGTGGGGAGGTGGGGGGGAACTGGATAGTCTGTTGGAGCTGCAGTTTTTTTTTGTCTATAACCCAATTTTGGCTGCCTGTCTCATTCCTCAGTAAAATACTGCTTCTGAGGTGTTGTATTTGCTGTAAAGTCAGAAAATCAGCAACAAATCTATGTATAGCATGACTCATCAGGCAGCAATATGGTTGTAAACTGCTCTGATTCCAAAAAAATGGCAGTTAGGGGTGGGGTTAGATGCTAAATCGTACATTGGGAAGTATTCATTTGCTCTTCTTTCAAATAGGTCCATGGAATCTTTGATATCCATCTCAAAGAGGGTCTCAGTTTAATATTTTATTTTAAAGATTATGTGCTGGGCTAAGAACTTGAACCAATATCTTTCTGTGCCTGATCCAAGAGTGTTTCCCAGACTGAACCTGCTGAAAAAGCATTCGCAAGACAGAATTGAGATTGAATGGAAGGAAAGGCAACTTATCAGTGCCTCAACCAGTTGAGTGTTGCCATGTGGTTGAGCAGAAAGGGCACTGCAAGGGAACACAGAGTTGGGAATGGGGGCTACCTCGCCGCTCACCATCTGCTTCTGCCTGCTACCAAGCCGGGAGCAAACCAGAAGGCGTAAGGGAGCAACCGGATCTGCCGTCCACTTCCTCTCACCCACTCAACCCAGACTGAATTGGCGCAAGGAGCCTTGAGGGAAATCCTCCAAGGCAGCGTGCATGGGAGATGTTTAAAAATGAATTGGCACAAAATAAGGGTGGGACAATCTATGTGTGTGTGCTCACGCCGATGTCGCTGCACATGGAATGCAGTGACGTATACAATGCACCCGGGGACATAAACTTACATCCAGTTAACGTCACTGATCCAGTCTGTGCAGCAAATATTTTAGAATAGGATCACAGAATCCCTACAGTGTAGGGTTTGCACTGACTTTCCGAAGAACATTCCACCCAGACCTACACCCTCACCCTGCAATCCTGCATTTCCCATGATTAAGCCACCTAGCCTGCACTCCCTGGACATTACAATTTAGCATGGCCAATCCACCCAATCTGCACATCTTTGGAATGCAGAGCAATTGCTGAGGAAAAGAAATTGCTATAGGAGAGATACCAAAGAATCTTTTCTATCTTAGAAGTGAATGATGCTGCCTGAAGTTGTCCTAAATTCAGGAACATTTTACTGTCCTTGTAATTATACAATTAAACAGCTGTTTATAATCCAATGCATATGCAAGTTGCAAATTAAATTGGTCCATTGTATGAAAAGCTACACGGCACCATTCTTTCTGACTGGCTTCAATCACCATTGTCTATTTACAACAGTCAACTTCATAAACTTCATAAACATTCATAAAAATAGGTAGCATTGACTGTAAAGCATTTGGGGATGTGCTGAGATTCTGAAAGCTATTACTTAAAATGCAAGCCTGACTTTTTTTTTCCCTTCTACCTTTGATCAGCTAAGACCAGATGGTGTAATCAAACATAAAAAATGTACAGTAAATGTCCAAAATGAGATCCGTGTGCAAAACCATCCAGTTAAGATTGTTTGAAGTGTTTATTGTCTCTGAACTCAGTAACCA
Organism: Rhincodon typus; assembly: GCF_021869965.1. Lineage (NCBI taxonomy): Eukaryota > Metazoa > Chordata > Chondrichthyes > Orectolobiformes > Rhincodontidae > Rhincodon > Rhincodon typus. The sequence continues at coordinate 9,199,390 of NC_063340.1, read as the reverse complement.
AGCAGCAGCTCCAGACCAAACAAATAGCGCTCAACTAATATTCCCAAATTGGTCTCAGTTATCATGTTGATTGGTGACCCACTTGAACATATAGACATACGGAAAGACCGACATAATAAATGGAGATAAAAATAAAATTCTTTCACACTACTTGGCAAACCTTTGTAATTATTCACTGCACATTAGCACAGCATATTAACAGTCTCCAAAACTGTTTTCTGTGCACCAGTCTATGTTTCTCTTGAGCCCTATGCTTAAGTTCTTCAGCCAGACCATAAATTTTCACTTGCTCTTCCTCATAGCTTTCCTTCCTTTCATAGAATCCCTACAGTGTGGGAGTAGGCCATTCGTCCCATCCACACTGAGCCTCCAAAAAGCATCCCACCCAGATCCATCCCCCTATAATCCTACAGTTCCCATAGCTAATCCATCGAGCCTACACATCCCTGGACACTATGGGGCAATTTAAGCAATGGCCAATCCACCCTTAACCTGCACGTCTTCAGACTGTGGGAGGAAACCCACGCCAACACAAGGACAGAAGGCAAACTCCACACAGACAGTCACCCAAGCGTGGAATCAAAACAGGGCCCCTAGCACTGTGCGGCAGCAGCGCTAACCACCAAGCTACCATGCTACCCTCGATCTCGTCTCAGATCTATTCATTCCGGGGAGGAAATTCTGAATTTTCCTGGTTTTCCTGGCTGTGACACAGGCTTCTGAGAAATGAACCTGTGCTTTCAGTAGTTAAGGAAATAGGAGCTAATTGGGAAGAAGAAATGATTTGGTCAGTCAGGAGTCAGCCTGTAGTCAGAGTTGCGGGTCTGGAAGTTGGATTTCTCCAAGGTAGAAAGAGACACAGAAACAGCGGCTCTTGGCGAAGCAGTGCGTGAGCTAATTGAAAGGACTGAAACAAAAAAAAAACACTGTGCGAAGAGTTTGAAACAAATGTAAAGAAGACTGGAGAAACTCAGCAGCATCTGCAGAAAGAGAAAAATAGATTTAACATTCCAAGCGCAGCATGACTCTTCTTCAGAAATAAGAAAAAAAAAAGTTTACCCGGTTTTCTCTGTGTTGTTTTAGATTTGAAGCCTGTGTACTATATTACATTTATTACTCTATGAGCTGGTTGCATGTTTTTTAACCAGAACCAAATATACTGTGTTCTAGGCTATTATTGCGTGGTCAGATGAGTGATGAGTGCTGTTATTGAGTGTTGCCTGTGAAAGTTATCTGTGTTGTCTCAGCTATTTAGAGTGCAATTTATATTTCCTACTGAAAGCAGTTTGCCCGTTAGTTCATGTATAACATATGTTGCTTTTAGTTTGGTTGCTGCAGAGGGGAGATTGTGGCACTCTCATGGTCAAGTAATCCAGAGCTCCAGGCTGTGGGGCGGCGGGTGGTGTGGGTTCAAATTTAAATTCAATTTATAAATTCTGGAATTGAATGCTAGTCTCCATGCTGGACGGTGAAATTATTGTTGCAAGAAACCCACCTGGTTCACCATCCTATTTAGGGAAGGACATTTGCCAACCGCACCTGGTCTGGTCTGTGTGACTCTGGATTCTCGGAAATGCAGTTGATTCTTAACTGCCCACCTGAACAGCTTCAGCTCAAAGGCAAGTAGGGTTGGGTAACATGAATGTCACATGAAGCAATAAGAAACAAAATAAATATTTTAAGAAGGGGATGCATGTTCATTGGTACCTTCAATTGGAGTTGCTTGGGAAGTTCAGTTCCAACCTTTTACTGGCCTCCAGGTGGTTTTAACATTTTACAATCAATAAGCTGAGAAAAGAATTTCTTTGCCGGCCTTGTTTAAACCTATCATTATCTTGTAGACGTGTCTCAAAGAACAAAGAACAAAGAAAATTACAGCACAGGAACAGGCCCTTCGGCCCTCCAAGCCTGCGCTGATCCAGATCCTCTATCTAAACCTGTTGCCTATTTTCCAAGGATCTGTATCCCTCTGCTCCCTGCCCATTCATGTATCTGTCTAGATACATCTTAAATGACGCTATCGTGCCCGCCTCTACCACCTCCGCTGGCAACACGTTCCAGGCACCCACCACCGTCTGCGTAAAGAACTTTCCACACATATCTCCCTTAAACTTTTCCCCTCTCACCTTGAAATCGTGACCCCTAGTAATTGAGTCCCCCACTCTGGGAAAAAGCTTTTTGCTATCCACCCTGTTTATATCTCTCATGATTTTGTAGACCTCAATCAGGTCCCCCCCTCAACCTCCGTCTTTCTAATGTAAATAATCCTAATCTACTCAACCTCTCTTCGTAGCTAGTCTCGGACCTCTGTTTTGCTTTAAGGAGAACAACCCCAGTTTCTCCAACTGAATCTCAAAGTTAAAGTCCCTCAACCCTGTGACTACACTGGGCAATTTCCTTTCCAGCCATTAAATGCTACGATATCCTCAGAAAACATTGATAAAACATTTTGTCTCCCATCAGTTCTGTTACAGTGATTTAGCAGATTTCTCCAAGTGACTCAAGATAGAAGCAAATAAGAGTAGGGTAAGAGAAAGTGCGGATTTCAAAGTCCCAGTGATTGTTCTTCCTATTTGTTCAGTGGGATATCCTGAGAAATTGTGGAGGAATTCCGAAAGCCAGTGGCTTTTATTGATTCAACTAAATATGAATTCTGATAAATGACAGCTGAAGCATAAACAGCATAAATCCTTTCAGAGAAAATAATTACAGGTAAGGAAATGGAAAGGTCAACTGCTTTTAATCTGCTGACTTGTTTCAAAGTACTTCCTGAAATTGGAGCATCCAGAGTTTTGCTTTCCCCTCAAATTTACCGTCCTGTGTTTGTCCATTTAACAACACAGAGGGAAAGCTGGCAGATTTGAGAAGCTCGTTGAATTTCCACTTTGTCTAGGCAATTGTGTTATTTTGTAGGAGATTGGGTACATTGCTTTATTAAAGAGAGATTGCTTGTGCCTAAGGTAAAATGTTTAATCACATAACTATGAGCTCTATGAATTTCAATTTAGCTCAAAGTCTACACTGTTGCATCTATTTTCAGGATCATCACTCCTAACATAGCCTACCATTGACATACATAAATATTAATCATTTACTCTACATCTCCCCCATGTCTTTGTTGGTACACAATATTTATATCCTCCAACATATCCCTCCTAAGTCTCTGATTCACAGGCTAAATCATTGTGGTGATTTTGCCAGTTAGATTGAATTTCTTTGTAGTTGCTCGGGGGTAGTTAAGGATCTGTGTTCTCCAACTTTTTATTTGTACTCTATGAATCATTGCTGTTTGTTCACGTTCGCTTCCAAGCTGTCTGGCTAGCTTGTCCATCCTATTAATGACATAAATACAGAAACTCCCGGAAAATCTCAACGGGTCTGGCAGCATCTGTGCAGAGAAATCAGAGTTAACGTTTTGGGTCTCGTGGCCTGTGTTCTGAGGAGGGTTGCTTTAAATTAGAAACAAAACGTTTTGGGTCCAGTGACCTGTGTTCTGAGGAGGGATGCTGTAAATCAGAAACCTAAACAGAAATTGCTGGAAAAGCTCAGCAGACCTGCTGAGCTTTTCCAGCAATTTCTGTTTAGGTTTCTGATTTGCAGCATCTGCAGTTCTTTCAGTTTCCATCCTATCAATGATTTTCTTTTCATTGAAACTAATGCATATCTCTTTATCTTCTTCTCTCCTCCTCTCCCCAGTGAGCAATGTCGTTATTTAACTGACATCATCTAACTTCTTAGAGTTTTCTTACCGTTGCAGGCAAGAGCCTGGTCAAGGATCTGAAAGGTCTCTGTGTCATCAGAAAAGTTTTCATTCTCTTGTTGTTGTTGTACTTTTGGTATTTTTAACAGCATAGTGATTTGGTTTGATAATTTCCCTGAATATATTCTGTTGAAGTATCACGTTGTATTGAGGCTTGATCTGAATCACCTAATCTTGGTGGCATTTTCACAATTTACTTGGTGTTTAACTATGTTACTAATGGCTTATAGTTTTTAAAATGTTTGCAAGCCCATGTAGCGCTAGTGCTTCTTACTCAATCATAGCATACCATTGTTCCATCCCTGTTAATGATCTAGATGCATGGCAAAGTAGCTCTTTAAAGTTCTCACCCACTTTCTCTTGTTGTACTATTGTTACTTTTAACAATGTAGTGATTTGGTTTGATGACTTCTCTGAATGCATTCTGTTGAAGCATCATGTCATTTTAAACTTGACCTGAATCCTTCCAACCTCGGAACAGAACCAGCCCCCCATCCAAGTGACAATGCATCAACCGCTACTTTGATTGGTAGCTCTGGATCACGATTTCTGATGAGATAAACATTTCTCTTACTTGCTCATTGGAGTTCTGCTTATTTTTGCTCCAACTCTGCACTCAATCCTGCCTGAGGTGTTACCTCAATGGTCATTTTATTTGTGTGTTTTGGTGCAAACTTTTTCTTTATTCATTCACGGGATGAGGGCGTCACTGCTAGGCAGCATTTATTGTCCATCCCAAATTGCCCAGAGGGCAGTTAAGAGTCAACCACATTGCTCTGGGTCTGGAGTCACATGTAGACCAGACCGGGTAAGGATGGCAGTTTCCTTCCCTGAAGAGCATTAGTGAGCCAGATGGGTTTTTCCCGACAATCGGCAATGGATTCATGGTCATCATGGAATTTGCTCACTTGGTTAACCATTCCCACGAACCCATGTAACTCCGTGACATTTCTGAACGAGTGAAAACACTTTGACAGTTATTGCAGCTTTGAGGATCTGCTGTAATGCCTGTTGCTTGAACAATATGTCCCAACAAATTATAGTGGGCCTTTAGAGCCCTCATTTCTTGTTCAAAATTGATCTAACTTCCAGCAAAGTTTTCAGGACTGCTCTTACCCTCTCATCATGTTCAATTTGTGTCGAATTTTGGATTAGTACGCAACCCATTTGGCAGATAATGTCTTTGAATTCCTGTAAGATGTTTAACATTGTTCCATTAGAATATTCCAGGTACAGCTACTGCTAAAAGATAAACATGTAAAGCAATATGGTCCAAACGGAATAATGAATGCCATTAGGAATTTAGATTTTACATCCAAAGGTAAGTTTTAGAAACCACTTCTAGCATTGGGTTTGGAGAAAATGGTGCTCTGTGCTAACTTTGCCAAACTGTGGGTGACATGGTGGCTCAGTGGTTAGCACTGCTGCCTCACAGTGCCAGGAACCCAGGCTTGATTTCAGCCTCGGGCATCTGTCTGTGTGGAGTTTGCACGTTCTCTCTGTGTCAGTGTGGGTTTCCTCCCACAGTCCAAACATGTGCCGGTTAGGTGAATAGACCACACTAAATTGTCCCATAGTGTCCAGGATGTGCAGGCTAGGTAGGTTAGCAATAGAAAATGCAAGATTATAGGGATAGGGTAGGGAGGTGGGATGCTCTTTAGAGGGTCGGTATGGGCTGAATGGCCTGTGTCCACACTGTATGGATTTTATGATTCCTTCTGCTGGTGTCCTGGGGTGGATCTCTCTCTCTTAAGTTTCACTTTATTGTGTAAGTTTCAGACAAATTCTTAGTGAACCATTCAGTTTTGGAACTGGTACCAATCTGGAACACCAAGTCTCTGGCTTGGTCACTAGGGAAATCTCTACTTAGTGATGCGTTGCCAGACATTTTTAGTCTTCTATAGGTAAAGTGGCTTGGCATCTGCTCTTTGGATTGTGTCACAAGCTACCTTTAGCTTCTACCAGGCCACTGACAACTCTTGAAATTCTGTTCTGAATTGATCTCTTTCCTTGTTTCATTGACCTTGAACATAAATCTTAGATCCATGAAAACTTGTCTGCTCAGTCAAGAACATCCTTGATTTTGAATCCGATGTAAAATCTCAATGACTGCTCTAGTGTTTGGTCAGTCTATCTATCTGCTCTAACTGTCCTACAGTAATTGGTCATTCACAGATAGCTGAATCCAACTGGAGCAGAATAGCAGACGATGGGACTTGTTTCCTGACTCGGCCAATTGACTATACAGTTTCTGACAGGATCTGACAAAAAGGAGAAGCTCAGTGAAAGAGAAGAAGCTATCAGCACAGACACCAACAATGAAATGGCTTGGGAAGGAAGCACTTGCCCCTAATCAGATCTCTAACCGTACCATCTTTGCAATTATCTGCTAATCAATATGTTTCCAACAAATATATTTATGCTCTCTTCTGACTTTTGCTATCGTTTCTTAAATTTTGCTCTGGTAATTGTGTGCAGCACTGAATTATATATTGAAATCTCTCATGACCACCTTGTAAGCAGTTGCCTCTTCATGGATCACCAGTCTTACAATGTTAGCAATGCTGCTGGTTGCACAGTATAGAGTACCAATCTGGCTTTTATTCGATTTTTCTGCTCAATCTGAATTGTTCCTGTCTCGGATCATTTGGCTGCATCAGTTCTGCCATTTCTCAGCTTGTCACAGGCCTTTTACCTGCTCAAAACATTCCAGTTGGGGCTAGGAGCTGCTCCATGGCCTCCCTTCATTGGACCTTCCTTCCCAAGCCATTTCATTGTCGGTGTCTGTGCTGATAGCTCCTTCTCTTTCACTGAGCTTCTCCTTTTAGTGATTTTCCTGTTGCTCTCTCCTGCTGCTGGGTGTCTCAATCACCATGACCATTTGCTTTAGGGGTTTTGTCTTTGGGAGATTGGGTGCCTCCACTACATATCACAGAAGTTGCTGGCGATGCATTCAGACAAGGTTTACTAATAAGTGGAATGAGCAGTTTGCCTTGAGGAGAGGCTAATTAGGCTCAGCCTATATCATCGAATTATAGAATCCTTACAGTGTGGAAGGTGCGTCATAACATAAATGTGCAAGTTTGATTATCAACCTGTAAATCCTGTCGACATACTATTCACAGGCAGTAAGAGTGGAAGAGTCTCCTCCCCAGCTCCCTGAAGTGGTAGCTTTAGGGCAACAGCCTCCCCACATTAAAAGACCACATCTACAGGTCCTTGTCATGTCTATCCTCAACCTGAGATACTACCACACTCCATATGAGACAATTCACAATTTTAAAAAGAGTTGGGAATGAACTCTGTGATTTCTTGCTGAAGCCTTTTCTCTTTTACTTTGTATGGTAATGAAGATTGTAAATCCCGAGCCGAGGATGGGAACAGATGCCTGTTGACACAAAAGCTTATTCTTCCACCAACACACCCTTGTACCTCTGAGCCAAACTAGAACCCAATTAACAAAAACAATCTTTAAAGTCAAAATGTTTAGAAAATGAAGTAAGGAAACATGAAGCTGGTGTGATGAAATATAGGTAAAATGTGAAGTTGGCACTGGTGGCCAAAAGGCTAAATATGAAACTGGTGTTGGCAAATGAAGAGTTAAATTTGATTCTCTGAAACATTTTAACTAATGGCATGTCCTAGCCATCAGGTCAATAACCTCACTCTCACACCCACTCTGTTTACACAGCTTCCAACAGTTCAAAAAGCCAAAGGCAGATCACAAGCAGAGCACTGAGCCAAAAAAATCTCTGACACAGGGTTATAATCAACGACGTCTGAGGAGAAAGCCTTCGCATCTGCTTTGAAACATGTTCAGACTAGACCTCTCATGGCTCAGAGTGACAGCAAAGCCAGCCTGCTTGTTAAGGTGGGCAGATGCCCATTCTTGAGCAGGGCTCAGGGGTGGGGGGGCGTCATTAGGCTTTACAAGCAAAAGGGTCTAACAAAGCATGATGCAGGCTGTGTGTGCCTACTTGGGCTCAGGGTACGAGAGTGTGGAGTTTGCAGGGGCAGCTAGTGCAAGGCAGCTGTTTGCAGCCATTTAGCTCGTGGCTATGAGTTACAACCCTGCCTGAAAATTACCACCAACTAACAGATCATACAGTGTGCCTCAGCTGCAGGTCTGTAATTTAGCCCTGAGAGGGAATTTTACATTGATCAGATGTGGAGATTTAAAACGACTCACATCCAAATGGGAAAATCTCGGCTGAAGGTTAAAAATCCAGAGCTCAGCCTGGGCATACGTTCAAGCTAAGACATTTAAAGACAGTGGAATGTTGATGAACCTGTGTGAAAACCCTTCATTTCTCTCCATTCATTACATCATACTTCTACTGCATTGCAACTTCAAAGGGAACAAGTTATTCTTTGCATTGCCTTCTGATTTAAGGTGTTTAAAATCCACTTAGTTGAAGACATGGTATTATTTCTGCACACATCAGTCTCTGTGAGGTCAACTTTGCAGGGGGTGAGTGCAAAGCAAGGAAAAAAAGTCTTTTTTTTTGAACAAACCCTTTTAGCAAATGATAATAAACTAGCAAAAAAAACATTCCAACATATCCGCTGTCACAAGTGTGCTTTCAAGAAAAGAATCGAGCAGACCCCAAATTGTGATGAGCCTGTAATTATAATTTTTTTTTACATTTCTGAACAAGCGAATAGAATCAGTCCTGCAGATAACAGCAGCCACAGCTGGTAACGTCTCCTGAGCCATTTTCACAGGGCAGGAAGCGTTGGTAACCTCTGTTATAGTAAATGCTGAGATTGTAAAGAAAGCATCAACTGTAGCTAAAGTAAAGCCTGTCCCACCGAATTGCAACGATCCGGAAGAAGTTGTGTGATTTTAAACAAGTACAGAGTAAAACATAAATATTACCATAGAGAGTCAATATACTGAAAGAAAAGGTATTTCCATGACCACAATCACCATGTATCAAGGCCCACTGTTTTTATATTTAAAGGGAACCAACATGTTACGTTAGAGTTGAGCAAATGGTGATAGTTTTGAGCACTGAAACTAATTGCAGATGAGAGTCAATCACTTGTTGTGGGACAGGAATCAAAAGTGAGTTGGGACATGCAGGTGGAGGTATTAAACAGGATCAGACTTTTACCTGAGATAACAAGGTGTAGAGATGGATGAACACAGCAGGCCAAGCAGCATCATAGGAGCAGGAAGGCTGATGTTTCGGGCCTAGATTGTGTTCATCCAGCTCTACACCTTGTTATCTCAGATTTTCCAGCATCTGCAGTTCCTACTATCTCAGACTTTTACCTGTTTAGTTTTTAACCACATTTCTGATGTTTGTTACAAAATGCCAGATTTATTTCAAATAGCCAATCTGGAATTAATCCAAAAAAAAAACCCAAAGAACTGTGGATGTTGCATATCAGGAACAAAATCAGAAATTGCTGCAAAAACTCAGCGGGTCAAGCAGTGTCCGTTGAGAGAAAATACAGTCAACTTTTCAGTTCCAGTGAGCCTACTTCCGAATACAAGAAGGATGTTCTGAGGAAGGGTCACTGGACCCGAAATGTTAACTCTGCTTTCTCCCCACAGATGCTGCCAATCCTGCTGAGTTTCTCCAGCAATTTCTGGAATTAATTTCATCGTCCCTTCTGTGGTAATAGCCATTGCAGATGATGTTCAGCAGTTCACCGAATGCATTCGCTAAAGTGTTGGGGGAAAATGAGTTGGTAATATTCTTAAAATGCTTTTTTTGAAAAGGAATATGTGAAATACTTAATGAAACACTGCTCCATTTTATATCATCAGTGACTCCCAGGTCAGGTGCAATATGGACTGGGAGCAAAATATAACTTATCTTTATAATAAGCCAACCTTTAAAAAGCACTCCCTGCTATAGTCTATTTCCCAAACTGACTGTTAATGTCTCTCTTAAAGCTAAACTTTGGGATGTCATACCAAAGTTGTACTTTTTAAAATTTACTTACAGGATGTGGTGTGTGACGAGGCCAGCCCATCCCCAATTGCCCTTGACAAAGTGCTGATAAGCTGCCTTCTTGAACTTCTGCTGTCCATGTGGCCAACATGCATCAATAATACCATTAGGGAGGAGTTCCAGGATTTTGACCCAGCGACACTGAAGGAATGGTGATGCAGTCCGAAGTCAGGGAAGTATGTGACTTGGACTGGAACTTACAAGTAGTGATTGTCCCATATGCCTGGTGGAGGTCATGAGTTTGTAAGGTCCTGTCTAAGGAGGCTTGGAGAATTTCTGTAGTGCATCTCATACATGGTACACGCTGCTGCTACTGAGTATCAGTGGAAGAGGAAGTGAATGATGAAGGTGCCAGATCGGTATCAATCAAATGGGCTGCTTTGTATTGGATGGTGTCGGGCTTCTTGAGTGTTGTTGAAACTGTACCCATCCAGGCAAGTGGTGGGTATTCCATCACACTCCTGACTTGTGCCTTGTAGATGGTGGACAAACTTTGAAGAGTCAATGCTCCTCTGTTGTCCTTTAAAACAAAATCCCTACACCTCTTTTCTGCACCACTCTTGACATTTTTTCTTCATTTGCTTTCACAATCCATTCACTTGTTTGGCGATGCATCTTGCAATGACTTTTTATTAACTTAGCATTTTGGGAACATATTCAATAGAAACACAGGTAGGGTTCCCCAGCACCCTTTCCAAAAAGACAGAAGTTTCCTTTTCATCAAGGGATTTAACTTAATTTCGAAATATCTGGACCATCGTGCTTGCATTTATAATAATATTTTGATTTATCTTTGTCTATCAAAGTTGTCAAGTCAAAAGCTTCTATTGCATATGTTCAGCCCAATGCTTCAAATTTTCCCATGCTTCCTCTTCCTGCTTCACCCATTCCCCCTTCCCCAGCTCCATCCTCCTGAAGAAGCAAAAGACTAGACCCTGGAGACAACTCTGACATCTCTTGTCCAATTCCTCAGAAGTGCTCAGTTCGAATTGATAACGCCCAAGACCCATCATCCAGAAATGACATACATACTAAAGCCTCCTGAAGCATCCTAAATATTCATTTAGCTTCCCTTAAGACAAATTTGATCAACATAATTGTAGATAATTGAGTTGACCTGGTTGTGGTAGCTCAATCATTGAGTAGATTCAAGACAAGTATCAATGTATAACAGCAACATTGAGGAATGCTGTGGCTATGTGTGGGAAAATGACAGTGAAGAGGCGTCCAGCCAAGATCTAGGATGGTGGGCAGGTTCAATGGGCTGAATGGCCTATTCCTATGTTTCCTGACTGTTGTTTTTGGGATTTTGTCCATTTCACATGCTGCTAGGTTTTTGTCTCTGCTGACATTCCCTCTATTGTGTCTGTACTCAGATCTATTCAGTTGTGAATGATGCAAACATTTAATACCCATCTTAAGCAGCCAGGAGGTGGCAGTAAGGATAGGCTTTTCATTGATCTACTGCAGTGCCCCAGGGGTGAGGGAGTGGAGTGTGGGGGAATGCCAGGATATTGTTCTGGGAATTTGTGGAAAATGTTCTGGTATTGATAAGAACCCACGATGAAATGGAAAAGTAAAATAGATGGGTGGACATCTTGCATTGAACGGTGTTTAGCAGCTCCTGTGTAGTCATGATCCATCTTGCTGCTTGCTTGGCTTGGCAAAGCTGAGAGCCCAGATGTTTCCAGCATCTGCAGTTCTTTGGGTGTCTTTTTGCTTAGGATACCTTTTTAAAATTATTTTACAGAATGTCAAAGACATAATTTCTTCCCTATCCCTATTTGCCCTTGGACAGAATGGTTAGCTAAGTGAAATAACTGCACAGAGGCCGGTATCCTGTCACCAAGTCACCCTTTATTTACATGTGCACAGTGCATGGACTCTGACCAGCCGGCTCACAGTCCTCCCTGGACTAAGGAGACTCTCTGAATCTCTCATTTATATCTGTCAACCAAGGCTCCCTGGCCCAGGTTAACAGCCCCCAATCGAGGATCGCATAGTCAATGAGATCCACCTGGCCCTGGTTCCAATCGCTGCACCAAGCTGGTTCAGAACAGTCTTGAAGGGCTGAATGGCCTATTCCTGTATCTATTTTCTATGTTTAAGAGGGCATTAAGATTGTTATAGAGTCGTAGAGATGTACAGCTGGGAAGAAAGATGCACCAACACCAGTACCCTTGATCAGGCCAACACCCCCAGCATCGAGGCACTGCCCGCCCTTGATCGGTTACGATAGGTGGGGCACATTGTCCTGGTGACGAGACCCCCCCTGAGCAGGTGCTCTACACCCAGCTTCAAAACAGCAGGTGGACAAAGGAAGTGCTTCAGTGATACTCTCAAGGCCTCACTGGGGAAGTGCGGCATTCCCACAGACACCTGGGAATCACTGGCCCAAAACCATCCGAAGTGGAGGAGGAGCATCTGGGAAGGTATCGAGTGTCTCGAAACTTGCCGTTGGGAAAAAGCTGAAGCCGGGCAAAAACAGCGAAAGGAGCGTGGTGCCTCACCCACCCTTTCCCGCGACCACCACCTGCCCCCAGTGTTAACAGAGCCCGTGATAGCTGCGTCGGGGCTGTACAGCCCCCTACAGACTCACCCTGACAGTGGAAGAGAGTCATCTGCCAAAGATAGATGTAGTACCATAGAAAACAGGAGCAAGTGTCGTCCATTCGGCCCTTCCAGCCTGATCTGCCATTCAATATGATTGTGTCCGGTCCCACTTTCACCAAATACTTTATGGTCCCTTTTGCACTAAGAACCCTATCTGACTTCTTCTTGCAAATGTTCAATGTTTTGGTTTTGACCGTTTTCTGTGGCAGAGAATTCCACAGGCCCACCACTCTTGAGGTGAAGAAAATGGGGACAACTGGCTTCTAATTGGATTCTCATGCACCCTTAGATTGCAGCCCCTGATTCTGGGCTCCCTGAACATCGGAAACATCCTTCCTGTGTTTAACCAAGAGGAATTGATTGAAGGGGGTAGGGTGCATTGGGGGTGGGAGAATGGCTGTGGTGTCTGAAGCAGAGGTTTCATTGAAGAACCTGATCTCAGAGACCTGGACCACACCAGTTGGCCCGCAAAGTGTCGCACAACGCAGTGTACTTTCCAGTTAAGCCTTGGAGGCAGGTTTCTGTAGATGTTGGAAAAGGAGGGCTCCTGCATTTCCAATGGCACCGATGTTTTTACAGAAGGTCTTTTCCCCCAGGGTAGGGGGAGTCCAAAACTAGAGGACATGGGTTTAAGGTGAGAGGGGAAAGATTATGTGGGACCTAAGGGGCAGCTTTTTCACACAGAGGATGGTGGATTGAGGAAGTGGTGGAGGCTGGTACAATTACAACATTTAAAAGGCATCTAGATGGGTACGTGACTAGGAAGGGTTTAGAGGGATATGGGCCAAATGCTGGAAAATGGGACTAGATTAATTGTGGATATCTGGTTGGCATGGACGAGTGGGACCGAAGGGTCTGTTTCTGTGCTGTACAACTCTGACTCTACAATTAATTAGAGACTTGGTGTTGCCATGGTGAAGTATTTGGAAGACATTTGCCCATGTATATAAACACAGACATCTGCAATGATGTGATCAGCACCGCTATGGTGTCACTTCACTGTTAACAGCATATTACATTACAAATTTTTTGTAATGCAAATACAGAAATGACATTTCAAAGATGTAGGTAATAGCAGTGAAAACAGCTGCTCACTGCAGATTGCCACTTATCCAACAGCAACTCTGCTTTGGATAGTTTCAGACCAAACTGCTCCTGAATTGTGTTCGAACTGAGAGAAAAAAGCCTACTTAAATTTCACTACCCTCTCAAAACACTTAGATAGACATTCAATCAAGTTTAAACTGGCCCTTTCCCAGTTCTGTGATACAGTCTTCACTGCATCCAGCACTGCCTTGGTGCAAATGTTTGCTGATTGAAATCTGTGGCCTTCAGTGTGACCAAAATGTTTCTGTACAGCCACAGGAGTGAACAAGGGAAAATCTTCAAAGAAAGAAAGGTCCTGTGCAGGTTGCTCACAAGCTGGTCCCTTTCAATTTGCTGCTTGTGTGCAGCACTGCGTGTACATTTAAAGGCACCTTTCATTTAAGTCTGTAACTCCAGAGAAAGACAGAACATTTCTCCTAGGATTTTTAGAGGTCACGTAGTGGGAGATTTTTTTTTCTACTCATTTGTGGGATGTAGGTGTTGCTGGCTATGCCAGCATTTATTGCCCATCCCTAGTTACCCCTTGAGAAGGTGGTGGTGAGCTGCCTTCATGAACTGCTGCAGTCTTCCTGCTGTGGGTTGACCTACAATGCTATCAGGGAGGGAATTCCAGGATTTTGGCCCAGTGACAATGAAGGAACGGCGATACATTTCCAAGTCAAGGTGGTGAGTGGCTTGGAGGGGAGCTTGGAGGTGGTGGTGTTCCCATATGCCTGATGCCCTTGTCCTTCTAGACGGAAGTGCTCGTGGGTTTGGAAGGTGCTGTCTGAGGATCTTTGGTGAAGTGAATCATAGAATCAATGAATTCCTACAGTGAAGAAAGAGGCCATTTGTCTCCTCTGGTTCACACTGACCCTCTGAAGAGCATCCCACCCCCATGCACCAACCCTATTTCTGTCACTCTGTGTTTCCCATGGCTAATCCACCCAACCTACACATCCCTGGGCACTATGGTCAATTTCCCATGGCCAATCCACCCTAACCTGCACATCTTTGGGCTGTGAGAGGAAACCGGAGCACCAGGGGGAAACCCACGCAGATACGAGGAGAATGTGCAAACTCCGCACAGACAGTCACCCGAGGCTGGAATTGAACCTGGGTCCCTGGCGCTGTGAGGTACCAGTACTAACCACTGAGGTGAGGGATGGGGGGCTAGCAGCTGACTGAAGTTGGAGAGATTGAAGTATCTCAACAGAAGGACGGTAGTTGAAGGGGAAAAGGGTGTCTTGGGAGGTTGGTGATGTCTGAAGCAGAGGGGTCGCTGAAGATGAGGGGAGGTGATTGATAAGGTGAGTGATTGAAGCGCAGGACAATTGAAGGAAAGGGAGTCCCTGGAAACAGCAGAACAACATGTTACAGTGGCTTCCTGGAGTTACATAGTGTGAGTGTCTGAGGGGGAAATGCCTGACATCACTATTGGCCCTTCTTATCATGAAGTTTAAAGACCCCATGTTGGAAGGTGCAGGGTAATGCACCTTGAAGGCATGGTCTCAGAGAATGATCCTTTAGAACTGAGGTGAGGAGGAATTTCTTCAGCCAGAGGGTGATGACTCTGTGGAATTCACTGCCACAGAGGGCCATGGAGGCCAAGTCAGTGCGCGTATTTAAGACAGAGATAGGTAGGTTCCTGATTAGTAAGGGGATCAAGGTTACAGGGAGGAGGCAGGAAAATGAGAAACATATCAGCCATGATCGAATGGCAGAGCAGACCCGGTGGGCTGAATGGCCTAATTCTGCTGCTATATTTTATGGTCTTGTGACCATACTGAGCAGCTTCAACCATGTGGCAGATTGACTGAAAGGAGTTGATTTGTAATACAGAGTGACCCTAACAGCACGGGTCCACTTCCTTTACCTGCTGAGGTTAGCCTGAAGGATTCCCCATCTCAATCTCTCCCCTCAACTGAGGCATGGTGGCCCTGAGGTTAAACCATCACCAGTCGATTTTCCCTCTCCAATGAGTGATCGCCCCCCTCTGGTCTGGTATGGCTATGGTGACTTTGACCTTAGATTTACTAAACGGCCAGGTCAATCCCAGCCACTGAGTCTTAGCTCTACATTTGGCCCTAAGGGCTAGTTGACATTGGAAAGTAAGGTAGAAACAGAGACAAGCCAATAGGCCCATCAGCCTAACACTGCTTTTAATTCAACCATACCAATCTGAGATGTTGTCTGGATTAAAATAAACAGTTGAACAGTTAAGTACTGATCCAAATGAAATGGACACTTTGCTTAATAGGCACCTTGCGTAATTAGCACCTATGAAGATGTAAGCAGCAAGTACCTTTTAGTTGATGTAGCTGGATCAATACAGATATTGTGAGGCCTTGCAGTCACATTCTGCAATATTAGCACCTGCTCCAAGTCTTATTTCCATGCTGTGATTGTGAAACATACTTCAGTGTTTGTTTTCACCATTCAGATTGCATCAGGAATTGGATCTGAAAGCCTGTAATTGTTTCTGGGATTGTACATGTCACACTTGCGCTGATGTGCTTATCACTTTAGCCAAAGCTTGGTCATATATCACAGCACACCTCCTTCCAGCTCCCCCACACGTCAGCAGATCTTAGGCTGCTCATATTACTTCAGCACTGTCGGCACACCAAAGCACACTGTCATTAATTACCCGGCCAAATTAGCCAGATGTTATGAGAAAACTTGATTCCAGTATCCACCTGCTTCTCAGACTGACCTGCTATCGACAAGAAGATCATTGGTTATGGGATTGTACAGCTTTCATACCAAAAGTTTCAACCTTTGGACTGCAGGCTCACTTTCCCCTTTACACACTCCCCACTCATGCAGGCTGCTGCTCACAGGCTCACTGCTTTTGGAGAAACTAAAATAAATACGCAAAGGGGCTTTCTGGAGTTGTCTCTTTCACTCACAGCTTCCCGGTGGCTCAGTGGTTAGCACGGCTGCCTCACAGCACCAGGGACATGGGTTTGATTCTGTCCTCGGGCGACTGTCTGTGTGGAGCTTGCACATTCT
Source organism: Rhincodon typus (assembly GCF_021869965.1). Taxonomy (NCBI): domain Eukaryota; kingdom Metazoa; phylum Chordata; class Chondrichthyes; order Orectolobiformes; family Rhincodontidae; genus Rhincodon; species Rhincodon typus. The sequence continues at coordinate 9,182,950 of NC_063340.1, read as the reverse complement.
CCCTGTATCTGTGTGGTTTCCTCTGGGGTGCTCCAGTTTCCTCCCACAGTCCAAAGATGTGCAGGCTAGGTGGGTTAGCTATGGGAAATGCAGGTTTAACGGGATGGAAAAGGGCAGATCTGGGTCAGATGCTCTTCAGAGTGTAGGTGTAGACTTACTGGACCAAACACTGTAGGGATTCTGTGAATCATGTTCAAATCCCATGTACCCCAAAGTCATCATCATTTTTCCAAACAGTTTTTTTTACAAATTAAATTCATCTGACCCTTTAAGCTGGATATGAACATATGTAACAAGATATTTAAACTTAGATTATTTTGGATCACTTCAGAGCAGCACATACTTGACCTTCAAAGATATTAGTGGCTGCATTAGTATCATAGTCATCTTACTGGGCTAGTAAACCATTGACCAAAGGTCTACAATTCTAAACCCTGCCATGATAACTGTTGAATTTATTCTTTTTAACCTATTGTTCTAATCAACCTGTTCAGAGATGTTATTACACAGCTCTTGAGCAGGTGAACTTGAACCTGGCCTCCCAGCCCAGGGGCAGGAACACTACCACTGCACCAAAAGAGGGCTCCTAAGAAGGATTTAAGAAAAAAATTAACCTACTGTTTTTGCTAAATCAACCTGTTCCCCAGTGTGATTACACTGCTCTGGAGCAGGTGGGATTTGAACCTAGTCTCCCGGTCCAGGGGTAGGGACACTACCACTGTGCCAGAAGATGGCCTGTTGAGTTTAAATTCAATTAATTAATTGAACAAATCTGGATTATCAATAGTGATGACCATGATTGTCGCAGAAACCCACCTGCTTCACTGATGTTCTTTAGAAAATCTCCCAAACTTCTCTGGTCTGGATTGCATGTGACTCCAAGTCTACAGAGGTGCTGACGACCTTTAACTGCCCTCTGATATAGCCTAGTAATTCACAGAGTACCAAAGCACCATTCCGTCTACATTAGGATATAACCAGTAAGAGCACCAGAGTCTCTGGATCCCATTATAGCTTCATGACTACCGTATTAAATATGTGTGATAGAATGTCCTGCTCATTCCCATGCACCATCCTTCCTCAATTGATCAATTGGCATTCCCTCCTGGTTGCACATCACTTGGAAAGCAAAAGCACAGAGTCAACACTTGGTTTGGAACTTCCACATCCATCAGAGGAGTGGCTCAGTAACATTAGCGTGGCACCAAGATTGCAAGCAGCCTCGCATAATCTCTAAACTGTTGGCAGGGAATCGGTTGCTAAACAGCAGAATTTGGAATGGGCACCAAAAGCAATGGCTTTAGTCTTCCCAATAATTAACAGGAAGTTATTTCTGCTTGTCCAGTACTGGATTTCGGAGAAGCAAAAATAGAAATTGCTGGAAAAGCTCAGCAGGTCTAGCAGCATCCGTGGACAGAAATCAGAGTTAACGTTTCAGGTCGAGTAACCCTTCCTCAGAGAAGCAGCCTGATAATTGAACAGTAGAGGACAGAGGAGAGATGGTGCTGACGGATATCTGGAGGTCATCAGCCTACATGTGAAATCCAACACAGTCTCATTAGTTGACGTGGCTGGGATGAGAAATAGGAGGAGGCCCGGAGTAGATCCTTGGAGTCACCAGAGGTCAAGGTGTGGGAGCAGCACAGAAGCCTTTGTAAGCGGTTCTCTGATGATGCTTAGATAGGTAAGAATTGAATTATGCAAGAGTGGTCCCAGCCAATTGGATGACAATCGAGAGCCATCAGAGATTAATTATATTGTCAACTACGTCAAAGGCTGTGAGTAGGATAATGAGTTCACCTTTGTGACTGCCACTTAGAATATCATTTATATCTTTGATAAGAGACAGTCAGTACTGTGACAGGGCTGGAACACAAATCAACTACGAATATCATTCTCCCACCCAATACCACATTAAACAAGAATAATACTCCTCAGTCACTACCAGATAGTACAGATAGCAGTGACTAGTGAGCCAAGGAATGAGATCTGTCAATCTTCCTCTAGGTTCCCGAGATAACAGTTGCTACTTTTTACTTCCTTAATTGTATGTAAATGTTTCATGTTCTTGCCAACAAGGGATGCAGAACAAGGAGATTAACATTCTTCCCTGACACATGCACATAATCAGAGTCAAACAATTCCAGAGCAAACTTGAAATGATAACAAGAAAAAAAGACAATACCGTGATTCTCTTTAAATGCGAGATGGAACTGCTAGATTTGAAGAACATGAGAATAATAATATAAAGAAAAATTTTTAAAAAGGACAGTAATGAATCCCTTATGTTATATTTTGAACAAAGATTTTTAATAAGTCAATTTTATAGTTGTCATTATTGGTTATTCAAGTTGCCTTGTGTTGTGTCTCTGGGAAGAATATTTTATTTCTCTGGAAATAAAAATATCCAGGAATCTGTCAGGCTGGTGGGGGGCCTCTCCCGTCAGGTGGAGGTTCGTTGGTGAGTCCCTGTCATTTCCGATCGGGAGGCCCAACAGAATTTCAGGCACATAATTGACCACCTCAGGCTGACTGAGGTCTCCAGCAGTGGAGGACTTGCTCGCCAAGGGCTTCCAGCCAACCAGAGGGCAACAGTACCTCTGCCACTCGTTGCCCTGCAGGAAACGATGTCAGATGGCCAGCAATTCAACAAGCAGAGTGCCAGGGTGCCAAACTCTGAGGGAATCCCGTACTCAATGCCCACTCCCCACCCCCCTCCCCCCCCCACTCCCCCACCCCCCCACCCCCAGGAGGCTGCTGGCAAACCTGACAGAATTTGTTGGTTGGCTTTTGGTAGGCACAGGAAAACCACAAGGAGTGCATTTAATCCCTAAATAGTGCACAGCATTATTCAGTCAGATTTTTTTTTCAGATTGGAAGGTTGTCTAGGGAACGGGAAAGTTGCGAAGAAGGACAGCACCTCTGAGAATGACACAGCCCAATTGCACTGGCCAGCAAATTTCCCTCCCTAAAGAATATTAGTGTCATTAGGACATACATGCCTTCTTCCCCTGTGAATGAAATATTTTCAAAGTATGACTGTAACAAACACAACGTTGTGTCCTCTATTCACCAAGGTACACAGATTTAAGCTGACTTGCAGAACAATCAGAGGTGAAATGTAGGTTTTTTTCTTTAAACAGCAGGTTATTCTCATTTGGGGTACATTGGTTGAAGCATTTGGGGCGGCACGGTGGCTCAGTGGTTAGCACTGCTGCCTCACAGCGCCAGAGACCCGGGTTTGATTCCACCCTCGGGTGACTGTCTGTGTGGAGTTTGCACATTCTTCCTGTGTCTGCGTGGGTTTCCTCCAGGTGCTCTGGTTTCCTCCCACAGTCCAAAGGTGTGCAGGCTAGTTGGATTGGCCATGCTAAATTGCCTGTAGTGTTCAGGGATGTGTAGATTAGGTGGGTTATAGCAGGGTGGGTCTGGGTGGGATGCTTTGAGGTTCAGTGTGGACTGGTCAGGCTGAAGGGCCTGTTTCCACACTGTAGGGATTCTATGATTCAGATTTAAATATAACTTTTGAGAAGGTTTCGATAAATTCTTGTCAGTGAAAAGTTTACCAAACTTTTTGGAGAGAATGCTGGAGTTAGACAAAGTGGTTCGTTTGTTGAAAAGAATCAGCAAAGGACAATGGGCAGAAGAGCTTCAGTCTATGCTGCCTGCCATGAACTTCAACCTTTGAACCCAACTTTCAACTCGGCTGTGGCAACATGATTGAGTCAAAGGTTGTGAGTTCACGAGGGTGCCTTCTGGCTTGGCTCCTCTGTGCACTGTCAAAGGAATGCAACACTAATTGCCAGAGATACTATTTCTTGGATGAGGTATTAAACCGAGGCCCCTTTGTCTGTTCAGGGGAACATTGAAGATCTCAGGGCACCGTCCAAAGAGGAGCACAGAATTCACCCAGTTCCCTGGCCAACATTCATTCTTCTTCCAACCATGTCATTCCTCTCACTGATATCTCAGCGTCTTTGATCTGGTTGCCATATTGATGTTTAAGACAATAGTGTCGGTGCTTCAAAAATAATATATTGATTCAGGAGGGTTTGAAGAAAACTATCCTGTAAGATCTTTTAATGACGTCATTACTTCTATCCTCCTTTCTGAGGATTGGACTTCCATCGGGTTGGCCTGCACTGATACGTAAAGTACTGCAGTGCTTTGTCGCTACCTTCTACAGGGTGGTTGGCCAGGAAATTCTCTGACTCTTACTGCTTTCATCTGAGTGTTAGAAGGATTTACAAGCTAACTATCAACCTTCTTGGTCATCGTGTGAATGTATCTTCCAGAACAAAAAGGACTGACGCAGGAATCAAATGCGGCATTTCTAGACACGAGGTAGGGATGCTACAGCTGTTCCACAAAACTGTTTTTGCTTTTGCACTAAACTTAGCTAAAATTTCCTGACTTTCTTCTCTTTCCTGACAACCTCTGCCAAGTAGTTGGAAGGTGAGTCTGTGGGACTTCCCACCGTTAATTCTCTGTCAGCTAAATGAGGAACCACAATCACGGGTAGCAAATTCGAACTTCCTAAATGTATCGGGCTATATGTTAAATTGTACCTGTTATACCTGCTGGTATAACAAAGGAGCATTCTGCAAGCACTCAGTGTATCAGGCAATATCTTATGGAGAGAGAGCAGGCATTCGCTGTCAAGGTCGACTGAAGAGTAATATTTTAAAGTTTTGATGTTTTAAAAGCAAGATATCTAACCACAGAGATAACCAGTGAGTGGGAAGGATTGTGGAGGAAGGGACAGTCAGGCTTTCCAGCATTTATAGCACAGATTTGGATTGCATTTTAGTTGTTTACGAGGGAGATCTGGTGGCACAGTGGGGAGCATGTCCCTGAAACAGAAGTTCAGATTGTACTCTAGGACTCAACCGAAGAACGTGCGTTCATAATGCAACCAGGCAAATCCTTCCTACATATGGCAGCGGCTGGCAGGAAGGGCAGGAGAGAATCCCAGGCAGCTAGATGATGGGAAGGAGGTTGGGGTCTCTACCATCATGACCACAACTCCGGACAACGTGCATGAAGCCCCATAACTCAAGCACCCTGAATGAACTATAACATACCATAACAGTCTCTCTAAATTACAGAGATATGAGACTCTTCAAGATGAAGAGTCACCAGGCTCAAAACGTTAACTCTGCTCTCTCCACAGTTGCTGCCAGGTCTGCTGAGTTTCTCCAACAATTTCTATTTCTGTTTCAGATCCCCAGCATCCACAGTTCTTTGTTTTATTTAAATTACAGTTCCACACAGCATAACATCTGTCATCTGTTGCAAACAGAAGTTGGCATGTTGCTGGTGCACACTACCCAGTCTGCAGTTTTAAATACAGTGCTGTTTTCTCTATCCTTTCACTGTTTCACTAGTGCATGGACTGTTCACACTGATATCCCTTGATGTAGAAAGTATAGCACGGAAATTGACCATTCAACCCAACTAGTCCATGTTGGTTTTTATGCTCCACACCATCTTCCTCCGCACAAGTCAAGAGTGTGATGGAATACTCCCCACTTGCCTGGATTAGTGCAGCTCTAACAACACTCAAGAAGCTTGACACCATCCAGGACACTGCAGCCCACTTGATTGGCACCACATCCACAAACATTCAGTCTGTCCACCACTGACATTCAGTAACAGCAGTGTGTACTATCTACAAGATGCACTGCAGAAACTTACTAAGGGTCCTGAGACAGCACCTTCCAAACCCACAACCACTTCCATCTAGAAGGACAAGGGCAGCAGATACATGGGAACACTACCCCCTGCCAACTTCCCTCCAAGCCACTGACCATCCTGACTTGGAACTATCCCCATTCTTTCAATGTCATTGGGTCACTGTGCTTACAGCACAGTGGGAATGCCTACATTAAAAGGGCTGCAGCGGTTCAAGAAGGCAGCTCACCACCATCTCCCGAAGAGCAATAAATACTGGCCTAGCCAGCAAAGTCCACTTCACCTGAACGAATTAAAATAAAACCTTCATCCAAACCATCAGCTTGTCATACTATTTTAAAAAATTCTTTCACGGAAGTAGGCATTGCTGATGGGTTAATATTTATTGCCCACCTTAACTGCCCTTGTGAAGGAGATGGAGAGCCGCCTTATTGAGCCACTACAGTCTGGATCCCTTTTGTTCCCCTGCCATTCCTATCTGGATTCTCTTTATATACATCTATGCAGTTTACTTCAACTATTCACAAATTTTACTTTCTAACTACTCTCTGATTAAAGAAGTTTCCACTGAACCTCCTGTTGGATTTACTGGTGTCTTTCTCATAGCTACGGTCCCTAATGTTCCAGCTGCCAAAACCAGCAGCTTGGTTCCAGTTCTAGACTGTTTTCTATCATTTTGTCCCTCAGTAAAAAAGTTGTGTTGCTTTGATTTAACAATGTGAACAAACAAATTTCAAAGGAGGAAAGGCTTTAATTCCTCCCCAGCCTCAGTCTCTGCCTTTCAATTTCTGCTCAATGTACATGAGTACAGGATGTTACTTTGCTATTAACGGCCTCAGTACATTAAGTAAGGAAGAAATACGGCCTCAGCAGTTATTGCAACAGAAGCCGTTTAATGCCAAGTAACTTCCTGAACTCTGAAGTAGATCATGATTATAAATTATGATGATGTTGTTTAAGTATCTAAAAGGGTACTGTCACAATAAAAAGTTGACAGCAAACACACTGGTGTTCAAAACACAGAAGAGTCTGTGTGTTTTTTTTCCCTCTGGTACACAGATGCCACCTGCAAGTAATGCAATGGTGTATTTTGATACAACCTTTATCTTTGCAAACAGAATTGTGGAGTTGCATAGCCTGGCCCATTGTATCTGTACTATCTCACTGAATCAGTAGCTCGCATCGTACCATTCTCCTCCCTTCTACCTTTAACACTGCACACTGGTCCTTTAGTATTAGAGTAGTAGAAAAATGTTTGCAAAGTAATTCATCATGAGGATAACATTTCTCTTAAAAAGCTAACAGCATCATTGCAGTTTTCCAGCCTATTATTGCCATACCATATTGGGGTTTTGATGGTGATTATCTGCAGTGGAATTATTTAGTTAATGTACCCCAATACTTTGGTCTACAATCTAGAGGGGGGAGAATGCGGATTTGATTTGATCTATTACTGTCACATGTACTGAGGGACGGTGAAAAGTGTTGTCTTACATGCTTTATAGGCAGATCGTACTATACAAGTGCATCAGGGTAACAAGACAGAGCGCAGGATACCACAGTGTGGAGCTGGAAGAACACAGCAGGCCAGGCAGCATCAGAGGAGCAGGAAAGCTGACTTTTCGGGTCTGGACCCTTCTTCTGAAATGGGGGTCCCAACACAAAACATCAGCTTTCCTGCTCCTCTGATGCTGCCTGGCCTGCTGTGTTCTTCCAGCTCCACACTGTGTTATCTCCGACTCCAGCATCGGCAGTTCTTACTGTCTCTGAGTGCAGGATACAATGTTAGAGCTGCAGAGAAGGTGCTTAGAGAGAGGTCAACATTAACATTAAAGAGATCCATTCAAAAGCCTGACAACAGTTATGTCTCCTCACTCTGAGCCTATATCAAAAAGAACTGTTGACTCCCAACTCACAGCTTTTAATTCCTTTGGATAGATACCCATGATTTCAGATTGGCTCTTGTTGTTTTATGTTTCATGATCAGTATGTTAATATACCTTTAAGAGACATGCTTCAGTCATTATCATAAGCATGTGACCTGAAGGTTTAAAGCCTCATACTTCAGGATCACTTGAAGCATGTCATGCCACTGGAAGTGTGATCCTCTGTTGTAAGCCAATGTCTTAATATTAGCACAAAGACTTATGCGCCTGAGGAAGGTAATATTTGTACGTAATAGTTCATCGCAATAAATGTCCATTGGATTCTTCAATACCATGAAATAAAAGTCAAGTTGCTTATTTTATAGGAGATAACATAAACATTGCTGCATCCAATAAAATAACCTGCAAACTCACACCATGAGAGCAACAGTGGCATTGGAAAAAAGACTCCAATATCTTGGTGGCAGGCATTTGGAACATTAATTGAAGACCAACTACTTGGACAACAAAGAATGTGGACAAAGTGAGAGTTCCTAAGCCTTAAGAGCATCTGTTTCTGTTTGATTCTCTCAAGCAGGCTTTTGTAATCAAAATCTTGCTTACTGCAACACTCTAACCCTAGGAGAGTCATGATTCTCAAGTGGTTACATGTAAAAATGCCAAGGTGGTTGTCTTTTGCAAGTAAAAATGCCTATTACTCTTGGTTCAAAGCCCTGACACCTGCACAATGCCCTGATGTTAACAGTCTTACCCATTATCTAAATATCTTTACGGCCTCACACTCTGCCTATCTCTACAGCTTCTTCCAGCTGCACAATATTCACATTGCTCTAATCCTCACCTATTCAGTATCCCCTCTTTTAATAACTTCACCATGTGCCTAGACCCCCAAGCTCTAGAACTGCCTCTCAAAGTTTCCTTTCCTTCTTTAAGACCCCATTAAAAACCACTCCATTGCCCATGGCCCAACTACCCACAAGTCATTAACCTTTCTTTCTGTAGGAAAGTGGGAAAATTGCAAATAATTTCGGCAAAATGCCGACTGAAAATCTATGATTATCGAAGTTCAAGTCAGGGTTAGTTGGTATAATCGGAATGAACCAACAAGCTTCCTTCCACTCCACCTACAATTCAGACCTGCCTTTTCTAAAGGAAGACTTGCACTTAGATAGCACCTGTCACATCCTCAGGGTGTCTCAAATTGCTTCATAACAAATCATATTTAACGAACTTCCCTTCTTGCTGCTAACTGACTTCGTCCGCTCTTCTGAGGATAATTAGGCAGATCAATTTTGATGCTTCAGTCCATAATATTCAAACTTCAACAGGGTCGCTTGAATATCACCTGTTTTTGACCTCAATTCCTGACTCTTTACTCACAATCGATATGCAAAATCATCCTTCTGCTCACTCTCAAAGCTAATTCCTTTTTATATAATTCCCTGCTGTCATTATTCTTTTTAAAATCATTGCCCGCACCCTGTACTGCTTTTCTCTTGTATTTCCAGAGCTTCTGAAAATATTAACCAATGATTTCATGTTCCATTCTCTTCGGAGTCATAGGACATATCTGAATGGCTCCAAGAACTTTGTAAATATTTAATTCTGCGTCTTCTTTTATAACACAAGACCCTTTGACAGTGAAATGTGGAACTTGCTACCACATGGAGTAGTTGAGAGGAATAACATTAGAGGCCTTTAAGGGGAAGCTCAAAAAAGTACTTGAGGGAGAAAGGAATGGAAGGAAATACAGGAACGTTCAGAAGAAGTAGAGTGAAAGGAGGCTCATTTGGAAGTTAAATACCAGCACAAGGATTTGGGCTGAATGGCCTGTATCTATGCTGTAAATTCTACATAAGTCATTTTGAAATGCAATCATTTTAAGCTAAGTAAACGTGGCAAGAAAAATTACATGCAACAAAGGCCCTGAAATCAGCTAAACAACCAGATCGTCTACTTCTCAGGACTTCTCAATAACCTTCTAAAGGACGGTAGCGACTCCATACCCAAAGCAAATTTAGCACGGCTATTCCAAAGCGCATTAGTTTCTGATAAAATACTTCCTTGGAACATATGTTTCTCTCCCCTATGTATTTTACATGTATCAACCATCTATTGGACATCCCTAACTAATTATAATGATCTTATTTATTAGTTTAAAATGTCTAAAATTCCCTATGAAAGTAGAAGAGTAAGAGATAATCCAATTGTAGGTTGTAAGATAATTAAACTGTATTAAAGGATGGATAGAGAAAAACTATTCCAATTGTTGGTGAGTCCAGAACAAGGGAACACACCTTAAACTAGAACCAAATCATTCAGTGGTGACCAGCATTCAGCATTTCTTCCCAGAATTGGGGTGGGACACTGGACCTCCTCACCCCACAAGCTCAGTTGAGGTTGGATGGTCAAGCGAGAACTTCAAAACTGGGATTGATAGATTAATTTCAGACAAAGGTATTAAGCATTACACAACCGAGGTAGACAGAGTTAAGGTGCAGATCAGCCACCATCATGTCTAATCAATCTAAACAGTCTTAAAGGGCTGAATGGCCAACTCCTGGCCCTATCTGCTACATAACATTTAAAATAAGTTTCAATCATGTTCCCTTTAACTCCTTCTTGTATCAAAATAAACGAACCAAAGTCTTAATACCATTACTCGTAGAGACTTTAAACTTGGCAGCAATGCCTCATTTTAATTCTCTTTGGAGCCTAAATATCATTCACTGAACCAGAACAAATACAGCACAGAATTTTGCTGATGGAACATCTATGTAATTTATTGCAGTGCTTTTGGCCTAAGGGACCACGTAGCTCAGTTGTGTCAGACAGTAGGCTAGAATGAATGCCACCACAGCATAAGCTCAATCCTGTGCAGGCTGAAATGATCCTTGAGACCTCCCTGTTTTGCCCATAGTGGGGATGTAGTATATACCATGATTGGTGAACTGCAGCAAAGGGTGAAAGCACTCTGTGCCAGTCTGCCAATGCCACACTAGCCAGATGATCTTGGATCTGTCTTGCCTCTGCAAGCATGTGAGTGGCAGCAGTATACACACTTTGACCTCTGTAATTGAATCTCTTCATGTACCTTTAGCTGTAAAAAGTGTAACGTTTGAAATCACTTACACCTTGGACTCAAACATGAGTCTACCAATGCACTGTTGGTTTCCACATGTTTTAATAGTGTGCCATCCACACCTTGTCACACCCCACTTGCTGGTACTTGAGCTCCATTACTCATGGGGTCAGCACATAAGTCAAGCATGTAATTACACCATGCAAAGTCTCTGATTTACCTGTCTGATACATTTGGGCAAGCAGAAAGCTTTGAGAAAGTTTTATCCAGTGACTGCATGAAATCAGAAACCTTCCTTTTCTTGTATATTCACTCAAAGTATGTTGCCAATGCCACAAGGACAACATTTGTTGCCCATCCCTAATTCCTCTGGAGAAGGTGTTTGACACAGCCTTCTTGAACCACTGCAGTTCATCTGGTACGGGTGCAATCACAGTGCTGTTAGGGAGGGAGATCCAGGATTTTGACCCAGTGACAGTGAAGGAATGGCGATATATTTCCAAGTCAGGACACTGCATGGCTCGGAGCGGAATTTGCTGGTGGTGTTCCAACTCTCCTTCCCAGCTTGAACAGTACTGTCAAAGGACACTCGATGGGTTCGTGAAGTCCCTACTGGGTGGGAACAGGCCATTCAGCCCAAAAATATCCACACCAACCCTCTAAACAGCATCCCACCCAGACTCGTCCTCCTACCCTTTCCCTGTAACTCTGCATTTCCCATGTCTAATCCACCTAACTTACACACGTTAGACACTATAGGCAATTTAGCATGGCCAATCTACCTAACCTACACATCTTTGGACTGTGGGAGGAAATCCACACAGGCACAGGGAGACCATGCAAACTCCACACAGGCAGTTACCCAAGGGTGGAATTAAATCCAGGTCCCTGATGCTGTGAGGCAGCAATGCTAACCACTGAGCCACCGTGTCACCCCTATTTCAGAGGGTAGTTAAGAGTCAATCACATTGCAGTGGCTCTGGGTTCACATGTAGGTCCAGACCAGTAGACATTGAACCTGATGGTTTGTTTTTAACAGCAATGGTCACAATTAGACTATTTAAGAAAGCAACAATCATTAAATTGGCATCACCTGCCATGATGGGATTTGAACACATACCATCAAACATTAGCCTGGAGCTCTGGATTATTCACCCACTGACTGTGCCTTTGCTCCACTGCTTTCTTTACGTCTCTGTCCTGAATGGTATCAAGTTTCTTGAGTATTGTTGGAGCCACATTAACCAGGCATGTGGAAAGCATTCCAGCACTTGTGCCTTAAATATGGTCGAAGGGGTTGATTAGTTCAGTTGGCTGAATAGCCACTTTTACAACGCAGAGTGATGCCAACAGCACTGGGGACAATTCCCACACTGACTGAGGTTACCATGAAGGATACTCCTTCTCAACCTCTCCACCTGCTGGAGCTATCGTGACCCTCAGTTATACTGCCACCAGTCATCTCTCATTAATGGGACAGCAACACTTTAAGACTAACGCAACTTTATCTTTAAAGGCTTTGGGGAGACGGGAGACAAGTTATTTGCCTCAACATTCCCAATCTCTGACCTGCTCTTGTAGCCACAGTGTTTGTGTGGCTAGTCCAATTCGATTTCGGGTCGACTGTAACCCCCATAGCAAGGTTTCACTTTCAGAACGAATTCAATGCGAGCAATTGGCCCAACTCTGATTTGAATTTGAGTTCAATAAAACAAATTCAATCAAGAATTCAAGAGAAATTTCTTTAGTCAAAGAGTGATTATGCTTTGGAACACACTGCCATTAGGAATAATTGATCCAATGACACAGATGCAATAAATAGTGAGTGGGTTAAGCACATGAGAGAGAAATTACAGAAGTACATGTTGACAGAATTAGATGAGAATAGGTGGGAGAACACTTGTAGGGAGAATAAACACCTGAATGGACACATTGTACCCGTGACAGGATGTTTTCCGAAGGGACAGTTACTGTAGCTGATTATTCTATCTTCTGTCAATCCAAGGAAATGCCCTTAGAAGAGGTAATGGAGCAAATCAGTTGTTTTATTGGCTAATGGTGGTTCTGTACCTCTGATATACAACAGGGGAGGTTTGTAATACTTGTAGGAGCAAAACACATTTACCACAAGAACTGCAAAAAGCAATTGTACCTTGCACTTTGTGGCCTTCAGTACTTTTACCGTCCAAAAACCACAGCAACCAAACCTCTGCTGTCTCTTGTGAGCACCTGAAATTTAGCAAATAAGGCAAGCTTCTATAGGTTTGACAGCTAATATTTGCTGGCCAGGCAGCATTCCTCTATCCAAGACTCCTCATGATTTGCCCCTCATCATACCTCAGTTACAATGGGGAGCCGTCGCTGTTGGGGGAGAGGGAAATATCTGCATCTTGGATCTTTATTTTCCCAGAACTGCTTTAATGACACAGTCTTGCCTAAACTCACAAGAGCTGAGAACTCCTGCGTCTTCTTCCCCTCTTCTTGCACTTCTAAGTCTCTGCAGTGTCAGACCTGGCCTCAAGTATTATACTCCCTTTGTTACATGCAGAGTGATGCAGCAGAGATTCACTTCAAGAGATCTGTAATATCAAACTGTTTTTGGAAGGGTTAGAATGCATCAAACAGCATTATTCATTACACTAATAAGCTAAATAGTTCCTTCCATCTTTTCTCTCACTCTACCCTCTTCTCCAGAAGTTGTAGGACTTATTGAACAAACTCAATCAGATGAAAGTGGCAATTGACAATCTCCATTCTAGCAGCAGATGGGAATAGTGGGCTAGTGTCAATTTCTGTGTTCAAGGACGTCAAAAGAGCACTGAGTCAAGCCACAGGTTTACTGGGCTGGCTAATGAAAGAAATTGAAGACACTGGGTGGGCCAGGCAGCCTCTGTGGTGAAAGGGTGACGAGGATAACCCTGAAACATTAACCCGAATGTCCGCAGATGTGACCTCAAGTGTTGTGCAGCTTCCAACGTTTTCTGACTTGGTTTCAGATTTCCAGCACCCACAGCATCTTGCTATTTGTAGGATGTTTACCAATGTTTAGGGGATCACATTCTACGACTCCATCAGTTTTTCCATGAAAACAGTACAGCAGTGGTTTTGACCACGGGTGAATCGTTAAGGATACAGAGTCAAAGGTGACAGATTATCTCCACTAGTTTTCCACAGAGCCCTGACATGCGCTTCTTCACGTAGTAATTCTAAGAATATGTTTCTACAAATATTCTGTCACAGGTATCCTTTTACTGCAGTTTGGCAAATTAATGAGAGCTATTTCCCTACAAAAAAACAGTTATTTGCTTTAGTTACACAATGTTCTAATTAATAATAATCCCGTTGATTCCTTCATTTGCACAATGTTCGAATTAATTACAGTCTTTTTCCTTGTTTTACCCAATGTTCTAATTAATTATATCTCTCCTTAATTAAAAACATTATAAAGAGCTCCTGAAAGGCTTCTTTTTCATGTAATTTTTTGTAACAGAGGCCAGGCGAATAAGAATGACATTTTTTTGAATGTGAGATTCATGCGAAAGCGTACTAATAGAACATGGAAAATGCCTGAGCAGGAGGTGGATTCTGTGCTGTTCCAGGTTTGGGGTTTTGAGGTCAGAGTTCAGGGCTGAAGCATAGATCCAGGTCTGGGCTATGGTTCTAGGGTCAGGGCCAAGTCAGGTGTTCAAGAGGGCAGGGTATTATATTATATCTCATCGTTAATGTGTCAGTAAAGTTTTAAGAGACATGCTCTAGATATCATCACTGCATTGTAACTATGACCTGAGTTTATAAATGTCTCAGACTCTATCTCAACTTGAAGATGACATGTTGATGGAAGCATGCTGCTCCTTATAACTGAATAATGTTAGCCCAGATGTAGATATCTAAATATGAATCTAATCCTAATCCCAACCCTAAATCTACGAATATAATACTTGTATATATCAGTGAGGTGTAATAAATGTCTGTTAGATCTTTCAATACCATGTTGCCCATGTCTTAGAATCCTATATTATGAGGGTTAGTATAAGTATTGCCACATCAGGTAAAGATACTCTGCTGGGGGAAAAAGGCACATCACAGGGAAGTACAAGGTTCATGACAAGATGCCAGATGGAAAAAATAGAAGCACAAGAGTTGGGATTGGAGACCAGTTTGAGGGTTGGGCTTCAGAGGGTTAGTCAGAGGTTGGAGTGGGGTGCCTGTGTCAAGGAGGATCTAGATGGATGCAGTGTTTTCTTCAAACATGGGCTCCAAATTTAGGGAAGCAAATTTCAATAAAATAAATCATCTTGTAGGCCACAGGTTGCCCCAGAATTATATCATTATTGTTAGTGCAAATGCAGTTAGTCAGCAAATTTCCAAAAGGGGTGTCCAGGAAGCCACTATGCCCATTGCTTACCTGCTACCCCATTTGGCAGATGATGCAGTTCCAGATGGAACTTCTTGCTCTTTATGTTGAGGGTCTCAGTACCCGACCAGACTCCCTTTGCAAAATCCAAAACAAAATGTAATGTAATTCTGTGAAGTACAAAAGTTAAGAGACACTAAAGCCTGCCCTGAATCCTAAGTAACAATGCATCCAGCCTGACTTACCCTCAGTTCATTCCTGATCTGGTTAATGCCTCACCCCTTCTGACACCAACTCCAATCCAATTCTACCCCATCTGAGCTGACTTGATCTAACACCCACTTTTGACATACTTCTCCCCTCAGCAGCTCCCCTCTAAAACGGGAACTCAGTCCCGCCTCCAAGGCTCAATCTTTGTCCCAATGCCCGACCCTGCTCAGGCACTCCCCAACCTGACTGCCCAACCCAATCTCACTACCTGGTATGCCACTCTATCCTGAACCCACTCCTGTCCAAACCTCCTCATCCACCTGGCACCCTAACCCTCCCCTGCCACATTATTTTGCTGCAGGTTTCTAGATTGTTCTGTCTTCGATATCTAGGTAGCTACACTTGGCTAACAATCTTCTGTTCTTTTCAAGAAAATCAGCAGCCTCATGTGAATATATTTCAATGTCTAACCACCCTGCGAACTAACTAAACAACAACAACAACAACAAAAAAAGGAAATCTATCAAGCCAGATTTTAGTTTGCAATCCAACTTGTTCAGTAGTACCATCAGCTGGGAACATAACAAAGATACAACAGGAAAGACGACAAGCAGTCTTATCTTAAAACAGCATTATCACAAGCAATTCCCCATGATTGATTTCATTATGAAACAGACTCAAGTATTCGGGCACATTGAAGATGTATTTTTAATCCCCAAAAGACATAAACAGTGGTAGTCTCCGTTTGTCAGGAGTGTCTCACTCATAAATGTCTTCTGCAATTTAAGCACTGGTTTTGGATCATGACCAATACGGGAGCAGTTCAGAATAACTGGCAGATGGAAGTTGAAACCATCGGCAGTAATATTCATTATGAACAAGATATGTACATGGTTAATACCAGATTCTTTAAAAAGAATTACAAGTTATTTATATATTAATCAATAAAGACCTTTTTATATGGTATTGCTCAAACCAATAAATGTCTTTTTTTTCCTTGGCTCGGAATTGATGGTGAGTGTGTTATTGTCCAATAGGTGCTTGGGTTGATGTTTTACCAGACTTCATGGCTCATCTGAAGACTGAGCTAGCCCAGTTCATGTGATGCTTTCCTCTCTGGCTTGCCTCCAACAGATGCTGGTTTGCAGTCAGGTGGAAAGAAACCTCTGTCAGTGGGAAGTGAAGAGTTATTCTGGGTCTCCACATCTGCGGGCACGCGCTGACTGTCCAAGGTGTCCAGGAAGAGCTTTGAGAAGTTCCAGTATCTTCTTTCCGAGGCTACTGAGCAACCTGGGCACTCAACATAACGTCGGAAACATTTGGTGGGTGGAGGAGATGACACTCACTGTGGAGCCTGCCCAATTTTCCAACTATTAATAAATGGAGAATCAGGAGGGTTCTTTAAGGGAGGAATTCCCTCCCCACATGCGTGCACACGCGCGCGCGCGCACACACACACACACACACACACACACACACACACATAGACACACACACACACCACTCCCCTCCATGCCCAACCCCTCCCAGAGCTTCCTATATTTGTCACAACCAAATGATCCATAAGGCCCCATGATCAGAAACAGGAAACTTCACATTAAATGTGACACGTTCAGTAAACACAGCCAGAGAAGTGGTGCCAACTCTCTGAAAGAGGTTTTTTTTTAAGTGAGCAGAGTTAGTATTTACAAGGTTGAAAAGAAATTCGATGCAGGGTAGAGAACAGTAGATCGAGTTACTCCACGTGAGTTCCCAACCAACAACAAATACACCCAATAGGATCAGATCGGACCGTGACACTTTGTCCCACTACAGGCTGACTAGATGATTAAGTAGCAAAGTAATTATCTTAGTTTGTGTGTGTATGTGTGTGTGGTGGGGGGTGGGTGGGGGGGAGAGGGCATGATTGTGGTCCCTCTAATAGAGACAATGGTTCCGTAGCTTGAGGGGGACACTGATCCACATTGAGAATGGGGCAGGAAAGGAGGCAAATCCCAAATCTAGCGAGCAGGAACACTTGTAGAACTCACACTTGCAGTGTTATTCTGAGCCATGTATCAGCCATCCAGGATAATCACAGTCTGCTGTCATGCTACCCTCAGCCTCACCAGATTAATCAGAGTTTAACATTTCAGGTTGAGTCACCCTTCCTCAGAACGGGTCACTTGACTTTGGGTCACTCGATCCGAAACATTAACTCTGATTTCTCTCCACAGACATTGCCAGACCTGCTGAGCTTTTCCAGCCATTTCTGCTTTTGTTTCCGATTTACAGCATCTGCAGTCCTTTCTGTTTTACTTACCAGATTAACCTCTCATTTTATCTCACAAAGTAGGAGATGGAACCTCACTATGCATTATGCAATGATAACACTGATGTTTGCAGAAGCTTGCTGTGCACAATTTTGCTGGCCATGTTTTCTATATTGGAAATGGTCATATCTCACGGATACCTCATCGGCTCCTGGGTACTTTGGGACCTCATGATGTTCATGTAAGGTGCTGTGGAAATGCAAGACCTTCTTATAGGAGCACCAGCAGGTTTTGACACATCGCATTAATCCAAGCTTTGCATCGGCTGCTAGTCACAGCATCCTCCTGACCATTAAGGAGTACAGAGCAATGTTTCACCAAGTGAGATATTTTTGTATATTGCCATTTTCTGGACCCAGTGAAAATTCCAAGCGAAGAAGTTAGTTGAGGTGAAGGATGACGTATCAGTAACTAATTCCTTCTATCTGTGCTACAAATGCTTATTCATGAGTACAACAACAATTTATGTTTATGTTTTGCCTATAATGTAATAAAATATTCCAAGGTGCTACACAGGGGCATTGTCAAACAAAGCACGACAGCTAGCCTCATAGAGAGATATTAGATCAGATGACCAGAAGCTTGGACGAAGAGTTAGGTTTTAAGGGGAAAATGAGGTGGAGAGGCAAAGAGATGGTGTGAGGGGATCCCAGAGCTTGGAGCCTAGACCCCCGAAGGCACAGCCATCAATGGAAATGCAAAAAAGGTCAAAATGAGAGACGTAGAGATGTCTGAGAGTGTTTTTGGACTCAAAGTTAGACTACAGGAGACAGAATCATAGAATCGTACAATCATTGAATCCCTACAGTGTGGAAGCAGGCCATTCGGCCCATTGAGTCCACACAGTAGGGAAGAACAAAACCACAGAGGGGTTTGAAAACAATCATGAGAATTATAAAAAGAAAATGTTGCCTAAGTAGGAGCAAAAGTATGCCAATAAGCGCAGGAGTGACAGGGGAATGGGATTTGATACAAATGAAGACACTAAACTAGTTGTGGATGTCCTTGTGTTTATGGAAAGTGGAATACGGTAGATGTGTGTTGGATATTCAGGTCTAGAGGTAATGAAGGCTTGAATAAATGTTTCAAAAGCAGCTGAACCAAGATGGGGCAAGGTCGGGAAATGTTACTGAAATGGAAATTCTGGTCATTAGCAACGATGTAAATATAAGGTCTAAATTTCACTCTAGGGTCAAGTGTAACACCAAGGTAGCGAACAGACTAGCTTAGTCTCAGAAAGAGGAGTTGAGCAGACATAGTGGCACAGTGGTTAGCACTGCTGCCTCACGGTGCCAGGGACACAGCTTCAATTCCAGCCTTGGGTGACTGTCTGTGTGGACTTTGCACATTCTCCCCATGTCTGCATGGGTGTGGTCCGGTTTCCTCCCACAGTCCAAAGATGTGTAGGTTAGGTGGATTGGCCATGTTAAATTGCCTGTAGTGTTCAGGGAGGTGTAGATTAGGGGGATGGGTCTGGGTGGGATGCTCTGAGGTTTGGTGTGAACTTGTTGGCCGAAGAGCCTGTTTCCACACTGTAGGGATTCTATGATAATCACGGATCGTTAAAAAAAAATCATTAGTACTAAGATTTACTTAATATTTTAAGGCAACAGAAGGAAATAAGTGTTTTCGGCTTTGCTTTACAAAGTGGCTCGAAGTTTTTCAACCGTCTGGGAGTGGGCGAGGAATTGGAATAAAGAGATGAAATGGCAGGTATTAATTTGGAGAGTGATATTTGGCTTGAGGGCTGCTCTGTACAAAGTGCTCCAGGGATCAATATCAAGACCATGACTATTTCTGCTCGATCCAAATGATGAGGATTCAGCAATACTGGGTGCAAAAATTCCACATTCCCTCTGGCTGAATCTAGCCTTCATCACAATCCACTAGAAAGTGGCTTGGAACCTGAATAAACTGGACGCCAACTTATTTCCAAAGTTTTTGCCATACAAATTGCATTAGGGTAACAGAACAGAGTGAGGAATACAACGTCATGGATGCAGGGAAGGTGCACAAAGAGTGAGATCAATATTAAATTTAAACTTAGAGAGATCCATTCAGAAGTCTAATAACAGTGGGGAAGAAGCTGTTCTTGAATCTGTTGGTATGTGTGTTTAAACTTTTGTATCTTCTGCCTGACGGAAGAGGGTGGAAGAGATTATAACCGGGGTGGGAGGGGGTCTTTGATTATGTTGTTTGCTTCCCTAAGACAGCTAGAAGTATAGATGGAGTCGATGGATGGAAGATTGGCTTGCGTAATGGACTGGGCTAGGTTCACAACTCTCTATAATCTCTTACTGTCCTGGGCAGAGCAGTTGCCGTACCAAGCTGTGATGGACCCAGAGAGAATGCTTTCCACGGAGCATCCATAAAAATTGCATTTCTCTGTGCTATCCAGAGGTGATGCTTGTTTCTACATGCCTTGAACTGTCTGCTCCATGCTTCAGCTCTGGCTTCCAGCTCTTACTACAGCTTGTTTCCTTTTCCCTCAGACCACACTTAATCAGTCAAGTGCAATGATCATCAGCAGTTAACAGAATCGCATCATCAAATACAGAATAACTGAAATGCCAGGCATACCCCAGCACTTAAGTCTAACCATCTCCAATACAGAACAGCAATTGACAATGCAAGCAGGAGATGGAGAAAGTGGAGAAAGTTTTAGGCAAGCATTTCCCTGGTGAGATGCCCATCTACTGGGACCATGTATCAGGAATTCACACACATCTTCCCCAGAATTTTCCTTTCAGCAATTTTGCAATGCTGTTAGTGGTGTTTCATCTCAAGCTGAATCTGCCTACTGCAGTTCTCTGATTAATTAAATTCTGGACATGCAGGCAGGGAACAAGTATCCCAGACTTTACACATCAGTACAGAGGGACCGAGAGTAGGATAGTGTTCATTTCAGGTTACCGGGTCAGAAGTCACATAACACCAGGTTATAGTCCAACGGATATATTTGAAATCACAAGCTTTTGGGGCACTGCCCCTTCGTCAGGTGAATTGAAGAGATGCACACAAGCACAGAATTTATAGGCAGAGAGATCAGTAGGCAGAGAGATCAAAGGATCATGCAAATGGTGTGAGTGCTGTGTCGCCAGGCTGAATAATAAGTCTCCGCGGGTGATCAAAAAGGTCAGACGGTGTGAGTAAAGTGTCAACAGTTGAACAGCAAGTGAAGGAATCCAACCAATTAAGGCAGAGAGATAATTACAAAAAATTAAAAATAAGGTGGTGCTGGAAACAAACCAAATGGTTGGAATAACATGATATGTGTAGGAGTCGCATGCCGAGGGTCTAACCAAAGTAATAAGTGATCAAAAACTGTACAAACTAATTAAAGTTGTTGTGATCTCTCTAATTAAGGTAGAGAGATCACAACAACTTATCAAGGTGATGGTGTCACAACAGGACAGTAAGCAAGATTGTACAAAACAGAACAATATGGTCAGGTTATTGGGCCATAACAACATGTGATCCCTTTAATCTTGAATGGAAATTAATTGCAAATAGGGTCTTACCAAGGTGTGAACAACACTAGAACAAATAGAAGCATTAAAAATAGCAGAAGTACGCCTTTCAGTCCCTCAAGCCTGCTCCACCATTCAATATGGTCATGATTGAACATCCAACTCAGTCCCCTGTTCCCACTTGCCCCTCCATATCCTTTGATCCCATTACCCCTAAGAGCAAACTCCTTCTTGACTATAACTGAAGATCATCTTAAGCACTGCTTCAAGTTCAATTGTTACACAAGTGCGCGATGATAAAATATAGCTTAGGATGCTGTCCAAATACATGTCTTCACACAATCAGTATCTGAATAAGCTTTCTGCTGGGGATCATGGATGTGAATGATCTGAAGTATACCTGTATCAGGGGTTGGCCGAATGTCATTACAATTGTTTGGAGCAGAAGGAACCGTTGCTGTTTATGCAAAGATGAGCTCAGTGAGGCAATGGTTTCCATCATTTTGTCAATTCAGAGCACAGGAGAAGGTAGAGGGTAGGGATTGAGACAGAAACTCGGTAACTTCTTTAGGAGTCAGCATGGACTGATGAGACCCTGTGAGGGTCCATTTTGTAAAGTGCCTTCCTTTGGGTTTAGTTCAACATTTTTGTTTTTGTTTTATACACAACAATCCCTCAATGGCCCCAATCATTGGAGGCTCACAATTTATTTCTGAAGTAAGCAATGGCTATAATGATGAGTTGTGTTTTTGACTAAGACAAACAGTAAGGGTGGGGAATGTTTAATGTGATGTGCTTTACCCCTGTGGTCCACATTTGCCACACCATGATATTTCTGTTCTACTGCTCCTTGGTGATGTACTGTTGGAGAGAATAAACAGAGAGCGAGCACGAGGGGTCTGTTTCAGGCCTGTTTGGGGTTTAGCTGACCACTTGTCTCAGTAGGTGCCAGACATAGACAGTCCTGCCTGTGTGCTAGGAATAGCCAGTGCTTTTTTTGGCTGCAGGGGGTTGCTTGCTTTGAGGGGCTCCTTTTTTCATTTTCCTTCACAGGAAAAGATAAACGTGGACTGAATGAACAAACACTGTGGTTTCCAGACAGCGTTGCCATGTTATGATCTTAATGCAGCTTGGCCGAATAGGAAAGTACGTCAGTGAGAATGGGAGGCCGTAGCTGGAGGAAGGCAGGGTTCTCAAAGTTGTCGTGCTGGAAAAGGTCACGAAAAGAGGAAGAGAGTAAAGCCAGAGAGGGAGCTGAACATGAGGATGAGGGTGAAATATTAATGGGTCAGTTAAGTGCCAAAGAAGATTGGTTTGGTTATGAAGAAGTTTTTGATTCCAAATGTAAACAATGACTGTGAAGATGAAGGTGATTGTTTTATGTTATGACACCAACCCATGGCAGTTGTTGTTGGCAAAGGGCATTGCCACCAGTCTTAATTTTGATATTCTGCCAAAAGGCTTGTGTGGTTAATATTGCTAGAGTGTAAACTGCTTTGTAGGTCTTAACAAGAAGAGGCATTTGTCTTAAAAACAAATGTAGTTTACTGCATGGTAGTGACAGGTACAAGTTATAATGGCTGGTTAGACGTAAAGACTACCCTTAACTAGAAATGATAGACACGACCTCATAGGGATCTAAAAGTAATCACCTTGGTTCCCCATCCAGATTGGATAAAACCTGATTCAAACACTAATATTAACCCTTTCAGGGCCATTTCCTTATCCAGCAATTTCACCCACAGTTTTTTGTTTCCCCCTTTTAGTTTATATTTATGCATTCGGGTATACTACTATTTTTTACATTCACCACCACCCTATTTTCCCCAAATCTCCAATCTCACAAATCGAAGGACTTTGGACACTTCACAATTCTTTCCGAATGTATTATCATCATGTTTAGAAGTTTTGTAAGTTTTCCTTTTGTTTGAGGACTGTTGACCTTAATTCTGTTTGTCTGTAAATCATTGCTCTACTGAAGAGGCTTTAGTTGCTTGACTGTCCTTCACAGAGGATGCTGTTTCTGCTCAACCCAATATTTAGTCCATTATCTTCCCTGGAGGACCCTTGATCTGCTGAATTTCATTCACAGAGGAACTCTTCCTTGCTACGTCAAGTAGTTGCCCCACATTATCATGTTGAGGACCTTAATCTCCTCAATATCCATCATGGAGGATGGGGAGGCAATGGCTTAGTGGTATTATGTCTGGATTCTTAATCCAGAGAGCCAGGTAATGTTCTGGGAACCCGGGTTTAAATACTGCCATGGCAGATGGTGGATTTGAATACAATAGCAATCTGTGATTAAAGAGTTTAATTATGACCATGAAATCCATTGTCGAATGTCAGGAAAAACCCATCTGGTTCACTAATGCCCTTTAGGGAAGGAAACTGCCATCCTTACCTGATCTGGCCTACATGTGACTCCAGACCCACCGCAATGTCGTTGACTCTGAACTACCCTCTGGGATGGGCAATAAATGCTGCCTGGCCGGCCATGCACAAATCCTGTGAACGAATGAAGAAGAGGAAATAAAACAGATGACTGGACTTTTAAAGCAAATACAGTGGGTCCTGATATAATGCGATAGTTCTGTTCTCGTGCAATCTCGTGTTATAAGAAAATTGCGCAATAGCCGCGCCATCTAAACTAATTAGGCAGGAATCGCATTATAGCCAATACAGGTAAGGAAAGTTCACGTTCTGCAAATAGCAGTCTAAACTCTTCCACTGCATTAACGCAAATTCGTGTTGAAGAAACACACATTATATCAGAACTGACTATAGGTTCTTCCTCAAAGTATCGTGGATTTTCAGACCAGGCAATGTCTTCTTTTCGACCCTGTGACTGTCTGTGGTCTGGCATCAATGGATTTGTACACAATTCACCTTCATTTTGCTCAAGCAAATCTTTACTCCCAGTCTGCTGGTAATCCGCATTGAAGATGGAAATCTCTTCACTTTATTGAGCTGTTTGGATGTCATCTTTAGCGCTCTGTAGATGTCTTGCTGGTGAACTGGACATTTTTACGTCCTCAATCATGGTTTGAGAGAACTCCTGCTTCCTGAGCATTATCTCTGTCACCGGATCCGACAATTCCTCTTCGATAGGCGAAGGATTGGAATGTTGCTCTAAAACATTAGCCAGCTCATCGACTGTCAACAAAGTCAATTCTGCTGCATCAATTTCATCAGTGGGTGTTTTTTTTTTGTCTGAGGAACTGCAGTTAAAGATTAATCAATGGACTCAAGTGGGTTGCATTGCTTATTGTTCCTCTGCATCCTCTGGCAAACTTTGTTGATTTTTGTCAGCTGAATTTTCTTCAATGACAACATGAATCTCAAGCATTTCTACCTGCCCTGGAAAGTCAGAAATGTCTTTCATGTTGACAACTCTCCTATGCCCACATCAGTAACCTTAGCTGATAATTTATTTTTGGGTTCCATCATAAATACAAGAAGACGATATAAACTTCCATTATTAATCTCTTTTCTGGTTGTTCTCTTCCACAAGGACGTTGAGTTCAAGACAGCATTGAAGGCTCAAAAGTGAGAAGTGTTGATTGTGAAAGTTATACACAGTTTGAACTCTCTTGCATTCTTTGTGTTACAATATTACTTAAATTGTACCCTTATACGTGAGAGGTTTTCCACATGGAGTATATAGACTCATCCTTGTAGCCTCAACCTTCTGTTAGCATGGTATCTGATCTGATAGGACACTCAATCCAGTCTCAAGCTTAAAATTAATGACAAGTCTATTAAAATGAATAAGCTCTCTCTAATTCAAGTTGGTTGAATAAATAATTTTTGTTAGGGATGCCTCCAGTACTTTTTCCAGTGGTGGAAGTACCTCTGTATTGCTTGTTGTGGGTTTCAAACAAAATGGTGGTTTCTTGTTTCCTTCTACAGTTTTTCAAATGGGGTTTCCAGCTTCACCTTGGGGAAGATGAACGTTTTCCCAATTTTCAAAGTGGAAAGCACAATATACACTTCTATCAGAGATAGTAAGAACTGCAGATGCTGGAGTCTAAGATAACACAGTGTGGAGATGGAGGAACACAGCAGGCCAGGCAGCGTCAGAGGGGCGGGAAAACTGGCATTTCAGGTCGGGATCCTTCTTCAGAAATTTCTGAACAAGGGTCCCAACCCGAAACATCAGCTTTCCTGCTCCTATATATTTCTATCCTTGTTTTTTTTTCAAATAAACCTCTATGGTTGAGCCTTTGACAAATCTTCCTGCCAAATCCATGGTTTTAAGCTGCTTACTTCCCAATGTGATCAAATTCTTAAAATACTCCTGTCTTCTTCCATCATAGTCTGTCTTGTAAATATTTTAACTTGATCTTTTGTCACAATATATCAGCTCCTCATTGTTGCCAAAGCTGTGGCATCAGTATAGACTAATTATACTGGGGATGGCATAGTGGCTCGCACTACTGTCTCACAGCACCAGGGCTCTGGGTTCGATTCCATCCATGTTTTGAGTTTGCACATTCTACCCATGTCTGCGTCTGTTTTTTTTCCCACAGTCCAAAGATGTGCAGTTTAGGTGCATCGGCCATGCTAAATTGCCCGCAGTGTCCAGGGATGTGTAGTCTAGGTGGATTGCCATGATAAATGCAGGACTACAGGGAGAGGGCAGGTGGGTGGGATGTTCTTCAGCGGGTCAGTGTGGACTTGATGGGCCAAATGGCCTGCATCCACACTGTAGGGATTCTACAATTCTAATTGACTGGCCCCAGACTTTATCACTGTAGCCGTACAGCATGGAGTGGGCTTCCTATAATGCAGGCACTAATTTCAAAGTGGGAACACCTCTTTACCCTTAATCCCTACCAGAATGTCGCTTTTTTGTCCCATCATTTAAAGGGTATTTTTTCTCCCTGTTGCCTGCAGCAAACTTTACAGGAATTCACAGAGCCTCTACACAGTTGATCTCCAGCCAAACCACAAATTGGGACTTCCCCTACAAACTCTTCTTCTCTCAACCACCAAGTGTGACCAGTCTTTTTCGGTCTTCTCCTAGACCGCACGGTCTTCCCTGCTCCTCCTACCAGGGAAGGAGGTGAAGATTCTTAAAATGCAAAAAAGTGAATGTCTACCATAACATGTGCACCAGATTGTTGGATGAACAGAAGTTTATTTGGGTGTTGAGGTTTGCTGGTTGGGTGGAAGATGGAAGGACAGACAGAAGGACCTCGGAATGGTGACTCCATCCAGTTCAGAGATTCCCATGTTTAGTGCGCATCCAATTGAATTTCCTGCCCAATTGCGCATTACCTGCCATGCACCAATGCAGAGTCATACAGCACGGAAACAGACCCTTTGGTTCAACTCGTCCACGCTGACCAAGTTTCCCAAGCTAAACTAGTCCCACCTGTCTGCGTTCGGCCCACATCCCTTTAAACCTTTCCTATTCATGCCCAAGTGTCCTTTAAATGTTGCAAGTGTGCCTGCATCTACCACTTCCTCTGGCAGTTCATTCCACATGTGAACCACCCTACGTGTGAAAAACACGCGATCAAGTTTCAAGAAAAAACACAGGCGAAAGCTCCTACAGGTGGGTAACAGGCAGGAAACTCCCGTTTGTCACACCCCATTTTCTCACTAAAAATCATCTCCTTTTGTATTATTATTTGAAAAAGAAAGGAAAAAAGAATTCAGAACAAAGAGGCTATCAACTCCCTTGTGGATCCATAAACAGCAGCAGTATTATCAGTGGCTGCCATAAACGCCGAAAATGAATGTTGTGAAAGGGTAAATGGCAGCCTACGCTTTCCAAAGGACATTCTGTCCTTTTGGCCGTGAGGCATTATTGAACCCAAATTGACCATACTGGGATAAATCCTCGCTGTCTTGAACTTCTTTTTAAAATTGGCCCGTGATTTCTCTCCCTTGTAAGTCGGTCAACAACCCAATTTGTGAGGGAGGACATCTTTGAAGATGAGTTACTCATGGCAGCATCGTCGAAGTGATTTTCCGGGATTCGCTGAGTTGAGCAGTAGCCTTGAAGACTATGCGTGGAATTCCGACTCTGAAACAAGACGATGTATAGTCCAGCAAACTGCACAATGTAAAGAACAGCAGTGTCCTGTACATTTGTAATTTGTGACTCGTATGAAGTCCTGACAAATGCAGTATCATCATGTCCTGTCCAGGATTGCTTGGAGCTTTAGCCAAAAACAACATTGGCAAGTCCACTGTAAAGGGATCATAATTCTGCTGTATGTCAGATATGGCAACAACATAAAACATTGCGCATTTAAAAGCTCCTAAAATTACTTCATGTAAGTAAGCCTATAAATAATACAAGTAAGCTAAAGAAAATGTCAACATGTTGAAAATCACAGTTACTCATGCAAGTTTAATAATTCATCTCTCCTCAAAGAAATGTCACAGTTACTGCCTTGCTAGCAAACTGAACTCCCGTCTGTAACCTGAAAGTGTGAAGTCCCAAAGAACTCATTTCCTCCTTATTTTGATTTGTTTTCTTTTCTTCACATATTCAGTCTCTTCCCATCAACATCTGTAACTTCACTGACATGTTCCACCACTTCAATCATTTTAGTTTCCTGGACATAACCATTTTCTTTACACCATGAACATCCGGTGCCAGTCCATGTTTGTCATCCACTTAAGATCCTAATGTTTCTC
This sequence comes from Rhincodon typus, assembly GCF_021869965.1. Classification (NCBI taxonomy): domain Eukaryota; kingdom Metazoa; phylum Chordata; class Chondrichthyes; order Orectolobiformes; family Rhincodontidae; genus Rhincodon; species Rhincodon typus. The sequence goes on along the minus strand of NC_063340.1, from coordinate 9,155,285 downwards.
CTCTGATTGGATGTCCCAAGCATCTATCATTGCCCTCAGTTACTCAGCTGAATTTGTTCTTCCGGCTCTATTCACATCCTCCAAACAAAAGGTGTTGCTATGGGAACATTCCTAGCAAAGCTAGAATCTTTGTGGATGTGCTGGAACATTTCTTTGTTCTCATCCAACTCAGGTTTCCACTCTCATCTCAATGCATTGGTGACTGCATTGATGCAATTTCCCACGCGTTCCAAACAGGAAAAAAGTCATTAACCTTGACTCCAATGTTCACCCTTCCCTCACTCTTATATGGTCCATCTCTGACTCTACCTTCCTTTCGTTGTGTTCCCTGTCTCTCCATTTCCAGCAAGTGGCTTTCAACCAATATGGAGGGAGGTAATGTTCTGGGGATGTGGGACATCCACTGAATTCTATTATTTCAACAGTAATCTGGAATTAAGAGTCTAATAATGACGAAGAATCCATTGTCAATTGTTAGGGAAGATCCCATCTGGTTCACTGATGTCCTTTAGGGAAGGAAATCTGCCATCTTTACCGATCTGGCTCACATGTGACTCCAGACCCACAGCAATTTTTAATTGCACCATGGGATGGCTTAGCCAGTGAAACCTAAATCCCATGAATGATTAAAAAGGAAAGCCTCTGAGCCTGCTGATTACCACAGCTTTCTTGACTGCACTGCCTCACCCTTCACTTCCTGTACAGAGTTCACACCACCCACCAGATTTCCCTGCCTCAGTCACATCTGTTCTAATAATAGTTCACTATATTACTGTCAGGGGTTCTGCATTCTTCGGAGTTTAGCAGGACAAGGAGGTGATCTCACTGAAATGTGCACAGTTCTAACGTGTCAAACAGGATAGGCACTGAGTATTTTTTGCTGCTGGCTGAGGAATCCAAAAGGCAGAGGGCACTGCCTCAGGATAGGAGACTGGTCATTCAGAGCAGAGACGAGGAGGAAAGGGCTGAAAATCTTTGGAATTCTGTATCCCAAAGGGCTGTGGAGTCTCCATCATGAAGATATTTAAGTCTGGGATAAACTTTTAGCATTTCAGGGAATTGAGGGATGTGATGCTAGCACAGGAAAGTGGAGTTGCAAGCTAAGATCAGCCATAGCAATGGAGAAACTAGGAGCAGGAGCAGGAATTCAGCCCTTCGGGCCTGCTCCACCACTTAATATGATCATGGATCAATGCTTTCAATTCTGGGAACTCCTTGGCCCACGTGCAGTCTCCTTGAAGCATCAACTTGTACCATATTCCTTCCCCTTCCCTGGATCTCTAGTACCTGTCTGCCCAGTCCCCACCTCTATTCACCTCTTTTTGAGATGCCTCAGACTTTGAAGCAGTTCCCCACCCACCTTCCAATCAGCTGTGACCTCCAGCAATGGGCACTGATGATCTGATTTGGCCAGCAGCTCTTGGGGGGCAGGTTACCACTCTCAATAAACAGCTCTTCTCTCCACTCCAACTCCCGAACTCTACACTCCCACTGACAACCCAAACCTGTCTGCCTCCCACTTTCAGCTCCACTGGAGGGACTTTGGCATTGTGTAGAAATTCAGATCAATACAGTTGTAAGTTCTTAGTACTTTTTTTAAAAATTAATTAATAGATTGTGGACATCACTAGCTCTGCCCATCCCTAATTACCCTTGAGTAAGTGGTGGTGAGCTGCCTTCTTGCATTGGTGCAATGCATACGCAGTAAGTAGACCTAGAAAGATGATAGGGAGGGACTTCCAGGATTTTGACCCAGCGACAGTGAGAGAACAGGGAAGGATGGTGAGTGACTTTAAGGGGAGCTTATAGGCATTCCCATGTATCTGCTGCCCTTGTCCTTCTAGATGGAAGTGGTCGTGGGTTTGGAAGGTGTTGTCTGAGGATCTTCAGTGAATTTCTGCAGTGCAGCTTGTAGATGGTACACACTGCTGCTACTGAGCGTCGGTGGTGGAGGGATTGGATGTAGTACCATTCAAATGGACTACTTTGTCCTGAATGCTGTCAAACTTCTTGCATGTTGTTGGAGGTGCACTCATCCAGGCAGTGGGGGGTATTCCATCACACTCCTGACTTGTGCCTTGCAGATGGTAGACAGGCTTTGGGGAGTCAGAAGGAGAGTTACTCGCTGCAAGATCCCTAGCCTCTGACCCATTCTTTTGACGTATTTATATGGCTAGTCCAGTTCAGTTGCTGGTCAATGGTCATCCTCAGGTTGTTGATCATGGGGAGATTGTTATATTATTAATGTCTGGCACTTGTTGGGTATGAATGTTATTTGCCACACATTTGATGATACATCTAAATTGTGTATTGGTTTCATTCAGTCTTTAGTTTGCTTGCAGATTTAAACCCCTTCCCTCAGCCAGTATTCAATACTGCCACCACCAACAACATTGACCCATCAGTATTTCCAAAAAAAAGAGACAGACTGTTGAATCTTTTCATCTTGCAGTCCTCAGGCCAGACACAAAAATGTCAAATTTTAAAGAAGCAACAATTTAAACTGCATGAGACAAAAGGGTGCTGCTCAGATAGCAAGTGAACTCAGTTTGGTTGAAGTGTTGCCATATGAGTACACCAGGGAACCACTGTGTGCTAAATTTTTGTTAAATTCAAAATTTGTTAAATTCAAAGCAACACAATATCTGGACATATTCCTTTCCCCTTTCCAAATCAGGGTCGTAGTGCATCATATCTTAGGCAGAATAAATTACGGTTCCTCTTGAAATTCTGTCTTGTGTCCGTCCTGATGAATACACGACGAAAGAAGGAACTAGATATAGTTTTTTAGAGCTCAAGTGTTCAAGGGTGTGGGGAGAAAGCGGGAACAAGGTACTGCAGTCAGATGATCAGCTGTGATCATATTGAATGGCGGAGCACGTTCAAAGGGCCAAATGACCTACTCTGCTCCTATTTTCTATGTTTTTTTTGTGAAAAGTTTCAACAGTGGCTTTCAGCAATATTCAGATTTGTGCCACTCATTGAATACGTACTCTGCAGATAGCATTTCAAGAGATAAGACTCTGGCTTAAGTACTTCCTCGATTGGTAGTTGTTGATAATGCTCGCAAGAGACCATTGGAAACATAATTGCAATCATAATACAGATCTGACCCGTGGGGTGTAGTGGCGAGTATAAGAGAGACGGTGGTGAGTGTGCCTGCAAGTCTGATGCAAAGTAAAATCTCGCCAGCGAAGTAACCCAGGCTGCAAACACTCTTTACACACTATCGCATAATGCCAAGATCCACCCTGGTATATTTGTTTGTCTATTCTGAATGTTTGTATGGCTAAAAATACACCCAAGATATTCCAAAATGACACTCCTATCGCAGACAGTCTTCAATGTGCTCATGCTGGGATTGCGTGCCTTGCCAACTATCCATCCCATTTTTTTTCTGGTACAGTTATAACCATTGGCAAAAAACACAATTTATTTATCTTGACTGTGCTACCCCACCCCTCTCCCCAACCAACCTTACTTCGTCAGTCATCGTGTTAAAGCTCACGGGCTGTGAGTGAGCAACCCGAGAGGGTAAGCTCTAACCACCCTGAAGCTCTCGCTGCTCGCTCCACATTTTGCTGCACAGTGCGTTTTGAAGCCGGAGCTCCATTCATGCTCTCTCCCTCATGCCCTCTCTTCAGAAAGGAAGCTGCTTGCGATTGCTCTTGCCGGTCCGGCCAAAATCAGCAAACCTGACATCTGGGGTGGGGGGGGGGGAAGCCCAGAGCAAACATTTAGCACAGGCAAGGCAACTTCTTCCAGGCTATGGCGCAGTGTGCTACCAAATTGGACCTGACACACTTGACAAAACAAATTTCATAATATTTGTTGTCTGCAATATTTCCTAGTGTAACGCTACCAGTCTCGACATTTTTAAATGCTCGTGTCAAAAATAGAACATAATAAAAATGATAACGATTTAATTGATATTTCACATGTCTATTCCACTCCAAGGTCTTAATCTCAATTCAACAGGGACTTTACCTGTCTGCTTGGAAGTTTGTCAGCAAACCTCTGCCAAAGTCAAGAGTAAGTGTGTAACTACTTCTCCACACATCCATCAAAAGAAAAGAAATACCTTACATTCATATAGCACCTTTCATAACCTCCAAACTTTCCAAAGTGCGACTAACTAGCTGGCTTGACCAACTGGTTTCTAGGCATTGGTTGAGGGATAGGTGCTGGTTAGTAAAACCAATAACACTTCCCTGCTCTTCTCTGAATCAATGAGAGGGCAGGAGGGGTCTTGATTTAATGCCTCGTCAGATTGACCAAAACTGCACCCCTCACCCCCACTCACATACTGCTGTGTTTCCTCAACATTGTACCCACATGACAACTTAGATGGCATCCTCAAATCCCCAGAATGGACTGAAATCATTCTGGCCTGCAAACTCAGAGAAGCACCAACAGAATCACAGTTGACACCATGTACAGTCAAAAAAAAAGCCAAAAGCAACTGATCAATGCTGTTCCATCCTGAAGTCAGCAGTTTCAGCTCATAAGTGATTGGTTTATGGAGGGGGCAAGTCACTTTCGGAGCTGGTACGATGACCAGACTTGCCAAAATAGTCCATGCCAGGAATCCATTGACACTCGAGCTATCTTTGAAGACCTCTGGTACAGTCAGCTTGGTTTCTCACACATATGTGTGAAAAGGAATTTCCTTTTGCAAGCCCTCACTTTACCCTAAGCTGAGCCAACAAAAACCATGGCGCTAATATTTGGAATGGGAAATTCCTACCCGTAGGAAGTACTTAGAACAGGAAGTTATTGTCCACAATTACATTGGTGGTTTGCATGTGCCCTTGCCAATGCCAGCAGCTTTCCACAGTTAGACAGAGATGAATAGGATGGTAAATGTCTGATCTGTTCACTTGGCAGTTTAGCGAAGATGTAAAGGCTGTTATCTGCTCCTTACTGAACTCTGTCAACTTTGTTCCTTTCTTTTAATAAAAAAAACCCTTGTTTTAAAAATCACCAAATTCAAATTACTGTGAGGTTCAAAAGTCCTTCCAAGCCAGCAATAATGCCATTAGTGGGAAAATACTGTAAAAGCAGGGTAAAATCATGTTCTAGTCAGTGATAGTGTGTAATGTTAGATACAGTACAGGCACATTCCACTGACCAAGGTGAAATTCAGTGATCACTTTTTGGAAAGGCACCAGGTGCAAGTTACAGAAAGGCTTTATTTTGACTGTGATAAACTTAATAGTAGACATGACAAAATCATGGCACTTTTTACTTCATTAATGTTTATTATTGGCATCTGCCACATGTTAAGGTTATATGCTACAATAGTCATACAACCATGGAATCCCTACAGTGCGGAAGCAGGCCATTCAGCCCAGTGAGTCCACACTGATCCTGCATAGAGCATCCCACCAAGACCCAACCCTCACCTATATTCCTGTATTCCATAGAATCCCTACAGTGTGGAAACAGGCCATTCGGCCCAACAAGTCCACACCCACCCTCTGAAGAACATCCCACCCAGACCCATTCCCTGCAACCCTGCGTTTCCCATGTCTAATCCACCTAATTTACACACTCCTAGACACTATGGGCAATTTAGCATGGCTAATCCACCTAACCTGCACATCTTTGGAATGTGGGAGGAAACCGGAGGAAACCCACGCAGACACGGGGAGAATGTGCAAACTCCACACAGACAGTTGCCCGAGGCTGGAATCGAACCCGGGTCCCTGGCGCTGTGAGGCAGCAGTGCTAACCACTGAGCTGCCTTGCTGCCCTAAAAAAAATGAAATTACCTTCTCTGTGGCTTATCCACCTATCCTGCACATCTTTGGACCATGGGAGAACACTGAAGCACCTGGGGGAAGCCTGCACAGACACAGAGAGAATGTGCAAACTCCACACAGACAGTCACCTGAGGCTGGAATCAAACCTGGGTCCCTGGTGCTGTGAGGCAGCAGTGCTAACCACTTGGCCAACATGCCACCCCAATTGTTAAATGTGTATTGAGTAGCCTGGAAGGAAATGGGTTTTTTTTTGGCTTCTGGCAGTGTCCAAGTTTTTAGTTCTCTGGTAATCTTTGGCAAGTTATGTCCATTGGAAATGCTGTCTAAGAGGCCCACTTCCATGTATCCTTGACCAATGAGTAGGTCTGATGTCATTCAAATTGGCTTTACAGACTGTGAGGGTTCCCATGGCAGAAGGATCGCTGAGCTTGCATGATAGAGGATCTGAAACTGGGGCATGTTCATGTCCAAAGGCATATGGGTGTCATATATCTGAGGAACTGAAAGCTCATATGCAGGTGTGTCAAGCAATTAGGAAGTTCAGTAGCATGTTGTCCTTTATCACAAAATGGTTTGATTAGGAATAAAGATGTCTTGCTGAAGTCATATAGAATCTTGGCGAGATGATACCTGGAGAGATTTTGCAGTTTGGTCTTCCTTACCCAAGGAAAGGACAAACTCGTCATTGAAAAAGCCTAGTGCGAGCACATCAGACTACATCCTGGAATGGTAGGAGATTCCTTTAAGAAGAGATTGAAGAGACTTGGTCTGTAATATCTCAAGTTTTTAAGCTTGAGAGGTGTTCCATTGAAAATTATGAAATTCTTAAAAGGTAGACGCAGAAAGAGTGTTTCCCCTGGCTGAAGGCTCAGGAACCAAATGACACAATCTCAGGAGAAGGGTCAAGCCATTTAGGACAAAGATGAGGAGGGATTTCTTCACTCAGCTGGTGAATCTTTGTAATTCACTACCCCAGACGACTATAGGGTATCTGTTCAAGAAAGAGAACATTAGATTTCCAGATGCTGATGGTGTCATGGGGTTTGGAAATAGTGCAGGAAAATGGCTTGGAGGTAGATAATCAACCATCATCCAACTGAATGGCAGAACGGGCAGAGAGTGACTGATCAGTTTTGCTCCTTTGTTCTTACATTTGTACAAGTTTTCCTTGTGCCTATTCATATTCAAATTTGCGCTTCATTGATCCAACCCATGGGCTCATGAATCTGCAGTAACATGTCCCAATTGTTTTGCACTGATAGGTTCCATAGCCATACAAACTGTTACTTATCAATTTGCACTGAGTGATCAGGAGGTGGGTTCAGGAGAAGCAATAACCCATTGCATAAATGAGGACAACTCAAAATCATTTATTCCACTGCAAAGAATTTTTTAACTTCAAAATATACTTTATTCATAAAAAATATCTTTATAGATATATCCATAGTCATAATTATAGTTCGGTTCTGTACAGTAGCATATCAAGGAAACAAACAAATATTGGAGTTTGACCCTATCCAAATAAACCAAAGGCATCTCTAACTTGAACAAAACTATTTTTAAATACATTTGAGGCAACGGGAGGGTCCAATATGGACCCCCATTTAACTTCAGCAGGAAGACCTCAGACAGTGTTTTTTTCTCCACTGCACCTTGGCACCAGCTGCCCGAAGCTTTAGTGCGTCCCTCAGCATATAGTCCTGAACCATGGAATGTGCCAGTCTGCAACACTCCGTCAGGGTCAACTCCTTGCTCTGAAAGACCAATAAGTTTCAGGCAGACCAGTTCATCCACTTCACCAACACCTTCCACGCCAACCTTAAGTTCACCTGGACCATCTCCAATACCTCTCTCTCCTTCCTGGACCTCTCTGTCTCCATCTCTGGCAACCACCTAGAAACCGATATCCATTTCAAGCCCACTGACTCCCACAGCTACCTAGAATACACCTCCTCCCACCCACCTTCCTGCAAAAATGCCATCCCCTATTCCCAATTCCTTCGCCTCTGCTGCACCTGCTCCCAGGATGAGGCATTCCACTCCCGAACCTCTCAGATGTCTTCGTTTTTCAAGGACCGCAACTTCCCCCCCTCAGTGGTGGAGAACATCCTTGACCGTGTCTCCCGCATTTCCCGCAACTCATCCCTCACACCCCCTCCCCGCAATAACAACCAAAACAGAATCCCCCTCGTCCTCACGTACCACCCCACCAACCTCTGGATCCAACGCATCCGGCACTTCCGCCATCTGCAATCCGACCCTACCACGAAAGACATTTTTCCCTCCCCACCCTTATCTGCTTTCCGGAGGGACCACTCTCTCCGGGACTCCCTTGTCCGCTCCACACTCCCCTCCAGCCCCACCTCACCCAGCACTTTTCCCTGCAATCGCAGGAAGTGCTACACCTGCCCTTACACCTCCCCCCTCACCCCCATCCCAGGCCCCAAGAAGACTTTCCACATCAAGCAGATGTTCACCTGCACATCTGCTAATGTGGTATACTGCATCCGCTGTTCCCGTTGTGGCCTCCTCTACATCAGGGAAACCAAGCGGAGGCTTGGGGACCGCTTTGTGGAACACTTACGCTCGGTTCGCACTAAACAACTGCACCTCCCAGTTGCGAACCATTTCAACTCCCCCTCCCATTCCTCAGACGACATGTCCATCCTGGGCCTTCTGCAGTGCCACAATGATGCCACCCGAAGGTTGCAGGAACAGCACCTCATATTCCGCTTGGGACCCCTGCAGCCCAATGGTATCAATGTGGACTTCACAAGCTTCAAAATTTCCTCTCCCGCTATCGCATCCCAAAACCAGCCCAGATTGTCCCCGCCTCCCTAACCTGTCCTTCCTCCCACCTATCCCCTCCTCCCACCTCAAGCCCCACCCCCATCTCCTACCTACTAGCCTCATCCCGGTCCCTTGACCTGTCCGTCCTCTCTGGACTGACCTATCCCCTCGCTAACTCCCCACCTACACTCATCTTTACTGGCTCCATCCCTGTCTCTTTGACCTGTCTGTCTCCTCTCCACCTATCCTCTCCTCTATCCATCTTCCAACTGCCTCCCCCCTCTCCCTATTTATTTCAGAACCCCCTTCCCCTCCCACATTTCTGAAGAAGGGTCAAGGCCCGAAACGTCAGCTTTCCTGCTCCTCTGATGCTGCTTGGCCTGCTGTGTTCATCCAGCTCTGCACCTTGTTATCTCAGGGTCTCTCAAAAAGTTGCTGCTCCTCCAGGCGCAATCTATGTTTGACTCGGTGTGTGTCCCAGGGAACAAGGTAGTCATGCGCTGTGTTCTGTGCCCATGTATATTACTGTTGCCACAGAAAAGCTTAGCTTGCAATCCACAACACCTCTTACTTTAGATTACCACTAATTGACGGATGTAGTGAGACAGTCAGCGAACTGTAGTTCCTGGGGAAGTTTGTGTCATCTTGCATTCTGAGTAGGGAGCAGCACTCTCGGGTGGCAATGTGCTCTCAGTCCAGCTCACACATTAAAACAGATTGGGAGCAAATGCGTACTGGTGTGCCACATTGCTAAGAGTTTGATTGGATCCGTGAACTTGTATCTCTTTATTACAATTTTTTGCAGGAAGGCTTACAACAACTGCCTCTCCTTGATATTTCAATGAGAGACAATTTTCAATTTTACTGTTTGCGCTAAAATTAATTTTTGTCAGCCTGCAGTGTAGAAACAAAATACAGGGCTCCTGATGAGATGTCGGTAGCCATACAGCCATGAAAACAGATAATTTGTGAAGTGATGACTGCTCGGTTGTATTTCTGAAAATAATGACTGCACTTAATGGATAAGTGCATCATGTAGCTTGGTACCAAACTGCCCAGAGGTCTTTTGATTCATTGCCCATGTTGAGCTATCAGATCTCAACATAGCAATTAGTGTGCTCCAGTTGTTCTCAGAACCTCGAGGCAAGGGAGGAGAGGCTGAAATCAGAGAGGAATCCTGCTTTTGATTACTATCTCATGACACTTGATCGAAAATGGGTGTATATGGATAGTGGCCATATCCAGCTGTATAGCCTCCCACAATCAAATGCCCAGGCCTAAAATTCACCATCTGTGCCCACACTTGAAGAACAGCAAACATACCAAAACCTCAGGGGTAAACCAGTACCTGTGGAATCCCATCCCTGCAAGTGCCTACACCTTCAAGCTAGGAGAAAATTTTAAAAATGAAGGCACGAAGATCTTCACCCAGCAACACTGTCAATTCCAGAACCATTTTTAGCAAGCTCCCCATAATCCATTTTAATTGTCCTGAGAGTTTTTATTACCTACTTGTTAGCAGCTGATTGAATCAATTGAACTTGTCCCGTTGCTGTATCCAATGTGTTGTCGGTGTCATAATTGCTGTAATTATTGCAAGTCCACACACATTATTTATTCGTGAGCGTAAAGATGAATTCAGTGCATAAAACTGAAAAGTTAAAGGTTCTTTTAATATTTTGCCTGATGGGAGTTTTAGTATTTATTGCTGAAGGAGTAGAATATAAAAGCAGGAAAGTGTCACTACAAGTGTACAATGCATTTGTAAGACTCTGTCTGGAGCATTGCATATAGATTTGGTCCCCTTACTTGAGGAAAGATGTAGTAACTATGGAGGCAGTTCAGAGGAGGTGCAATAGATTGATTCCAGGGATGAGCCATTTGTCCTTATGAAGAGAGCTTGAGCAGTTTAGACTTTGTACTCTCTGGAATTTAGAAGATTGAGAGAAGATCTATATAAGATGCCAAAGGGGATTCGCAAAGTAGGCATAGAGCGACATTTCCTCTTGTGCGGCATCTAGAATGAGAGGTCATAGTTTTGGGATAAAGGGTGACAGATTTAAAACAGAGATAAGGAGGAATTACTTCTCCCATAGGGAATTCACTACCCCAGACTGTGGTGGATGCTGGGACACTGGATAAATGTAAGGAGGAGATGGACAGATTTTCACTTAGTAATGGATTAAAGAGTTATGGGAAGCAGACAGGAAAGTGGCGTTGAGGCCGAGATGTGATCAGCCATGATTGTATCACATGGTGGCACAGTCTCAAGGGGCTTACTCCTGTTCCTAGCTCTTATGTTCTAATGTTTTGAAGATTTTGTAACTTTTGTGATTATTCAGGTTAGTCACGCCAAAGCAACATCTGGATATTTTTAGAATATTGCGTGATTCACTAAATTCATGCTTGAACTATCGTGCCTTTTTCTTTATAATTACCACATGTGCCTGCAGGTAAAGTCAGACATGTCCCTTTACAAGTATTGTCCGTGACTCTGTCATTGTTTAGGAATTAACAAGAAAGGAAAACCACTCATTTGTATCCAATTTGCCAAGAACATCATTTTAACCCTTAAGTGGCTACATCTTCTGGTCGCCTGAGCTTTAAGGAATGTCGGGAATTCTTGTCATCTGGGTTTCCTCACAGCAGGAAGTAGGGTAGGGAGCTGCATATTAATGAGATGAGAAATGCAGTTAATGGGGCCAGTCAGAAACAGTAATCCCCGTTAATAGGCAACTCACCGCTGTCTAGAAAGAATCTTGTCTCAACACCTGGAACTTCATTGGAAAATGCAGCCAACCTCTCCTGATGTGTGGAAGGGCCCCCACTCCTACCATGAGGGACTTTGCCAAAATCTCTTCATTGTCATCTACCTGGAAGACAATGAACAGCCGTGGGTTACTCAATCTTCACTGGCTGGTGGCAGCTTAGCACCTTTATATAAGGTTCTTAAGGGACTTGAATGAATGAATGAATGAGAAAAACACTGTCCGGCACCATTTTGAACAGTTGAAGACTAATAATATCAACAGAAAGATACAGCTTGATCAGAGTCCATCAGTTCCGAGCCAGCTCATCATCAGCGATGCCTGTGCCGCTATCCCTCCTCCACCGCCTCGCCCCGGTCTACACAGGATTAAACCAACGATGACATCGCTAATCCTCAGGCACCATCTCTTCCCGCTGGGTCAATTCTCCTCCACTACCATCTGCATTGGACCCACCAACATCGGAACCGCAGTACCTCATCAATGTCACTGTGATGCCCATTCACCGCTGCGAGCGCTGGACCCAAACAATGACGAAATCGCAGATCCTCAGGCACCATCTTTCACTGCTGGGCCTACCTCACTGATGCCGTCTCCTTTGATGTAGCAGCTGCCGAATCCAATACCAGGCCCCATACTCGTTCTGGAATCGATTTGACAGGGTAGATGGAGAATAGCTGCTCCCCTTGTGGAAGAGTCTAGAACCAGAGGGCATAGTCGCAGAGGGCTGGATGTTGAAACTGAGTCATTGAGTATATTTGAGGCTGAGATGGACAGATTTTTAATGAGTAACAGAGTCAGAGTTTATGATGGTAAGGCGGGGAAGTGGAGTTGAGGATTTTCTGATCAACCACGATCTCATTGAATAATGGAGCACACTCAACAGGCTGAATGGCCTACCTCTGCTCCTACATTTTATGGCCTCTTGATACGTGAGAAGTTGATCAGTGACAATTGAAGGAGATGCGAGCGTTCAAAAACATCTCAAATCTCTACTACCTCTGCCGGGCCAACAAGTTAACTTGCTGAAGCAGTTTACCACCAGAAAACCCTTCCAGACTAAAGTCTGGTCCAAAGAGATGCTGTTGATGCCATTTTCATGACATTCAAGTGACCACACAGGTTTTAAACCTGGAGCTCAAGAGAAAATCTGATGCTTGCATTGGCAATGAAGACATGGCAGTCGATCAAGATGCCCTGGTCCTCTCGTTAAGCAGCTACTGAGCCCCTCTGCCAATATAAATGTTGAAAAGTTCAATAATGCACACATGGAGCACGCAATTATGAAGAAAAATTGCGTTGTGGCATTCGAGAAGTGTGCAATTCACTGAGGAGGCCCTGCTTTTAATGTTGTATCTTTTGTAGAGAGAAGCAGTGGACCTGACTTTTTGAAGACGGAGAAACTGGAGCAGTAAATTGATAGAGATCTTTAAAAATTAAAAAAAAAACAAGGGAATGTAGAGAAGGTGTTTCCATATCTGAGAGGGGATGATGAGAACAGCCAGCCATAAATATGGGATAGGTGTTCATAAATTTAGTCAGGAATTCAGGGCTAAGCTCTTGGACCCAAGTGTTTAAGAGAAAGCTGGACAGAAACAAGAGGAGAAGGAACAGGAGCACATGTCGATGGGTTTAAATGAAGGAAGAGATTTGTGTGGAGAATTACCGCTGGCATGAAATAGTTGACCAGAACGGCCAGCTTCCAGCGTCGCTGCTCACTGAGAGAGTCCAAGTCGCCGTGGTAACACGCATATTTGACATTGATGATGGAGGCCCCAAAGCCCTTGGCTGACCAGGGCTCTCTCACTGCCTGTCACGGGTGATCAGAAGAATTGGCAATTAGAAGCACATTACATGTTTGCTTCGTCTTCCTTGGCCATCAAGTCCTGGTACAGGATTTTGAACCTGGGGCTTCTAGTTCAGAGGTGGGAATGTGACTCACTGTATCACAAGTATCCTTGTTCTGTGCATCACATTCAATTTAATCTCAGTTTTGGAGCAACTCAAACTTAAGTTGGAGAGGGAGGCCAACTGTGAAATATGCAACTTGGGTGGCAAGCAATGCTATGGCAACAGAAAGAATGAGAACGGCTTGTAGATCCAACAGGGGTACGCCTGACAGAGGTACAGATGGATGTACCACTCAAAACACAGCACCTTAAGCTGACAATTTATGAGGCCATTCTGTATGTAAAGGTATCAGTAACAGTTGTAACAGACATAAAAATGGGGAATTGTGTCCGAAACATTTCAGTTTGGGTTCTTTTGCTACTTAACGTGAATATGTACTCTTACCTTACACCAGTTGAAAGTTTCTCCCCGGCTACTTTACCTAAACCTCTTCTCTCAAGAGCTCGGACCTTGTTTCTTCAACCTGTCCTTCACTTCTGCAGAACAATCTATGTCAGGTGGCACATTGGCTCAGTGGTTAATACTGCAGCCTCACAACACCAAGGACTTGGGCCTCAATTCCATCCTGGTGACTGTCTGTGTGGAGTTTGCCCTTTCTCCCTGTATCTGTGTGCATTCCCTCTGGTTTCCTCCCATGGTCCAAAGATGTGCCACTTAAGTGGATTGGCCATGCTAAGTTGCCCATAGTGTTCAGGGATGTGCAGGCTGAGGTGGATTAGCCATGGGAAATGCAGGGTTGCAGAGATATGGTGGGATACTCTTCAGAGGATTGGTATGGACTTGATGGGCCAAATGGCCATCTTCCACACTGCAGGGATTCCATGAATAGAAAATTGATAGACTGGGGCTACTGTATATTTTTGATGTGTTCTGTTTCTCCACTGGAGTGTATTTAGTGCTCTGCATTTGCAGTTTTCTACAGCTTACTTCTATTCTGTCCCAGCAGTCTTCCTTCTCTTTACAATCAGCATCCTACAAAGAATCTGTGGGGGAAGGGAACAGAGACAATTTTTGCCTCACTACATTATTACCTCTTTATCATTAGCTGTGACCCATGCCACATACTTGAGCAAATTGGTTCCGTGATGTGAGAGTAACTGGTAGCTCTTTCATTATAATTGGTGGGTCAAAAGTCAGAAATTTTGGAATTCCATATTAAATTTGATCAAAATGTAAAGTTTCTCCAGTCAATGTTACTTAGCACTGTCTCATTCCAAGAAATCTGAGCATCTGATACAGTACATCTAGAAGCAAAGATCTACAGACCCATTTTTGCACATTGTTGAAGATGTGACCTGTGAAAAAGAAGCAGTTACATTACCATTTCGAGCCTTAAGCCCTGAATTTTGTTTAAATTGTGATTTTATATGTGAAATTGTTTTTAAAGTGTAAATTAAAGTCACAAATTTTTTTTTCATCACCTATATAAATATGAGTTTTATTCTCATAGTTTTGCCCGGTGGTTCCACAGCAGGGAGCTTTGATACTATAAACAGAACTGTAATAAATCATTTTGTGAATGTGACAGAATGTTCCTTCTGGTTCTTTCAGGTGTAAATAAAGTTTAAAGGATCTTTCTCCAGAATTGTGCAAGAAAATGAAACAGACAGTGAAAATGTTTTGCTGCTTTCACATAATTAACTACAAAGTGAAAACGCCCTAATCTGATTGCAACCAAACATTACTGTTTCCTTGTACACTCTGGTTACAGCTCTTGATTCCTCCCAGTGTTTTTGTCTTGTCGGTTTTTTTTTAATCCAGTTGTACTTCTGCACAGTGCCCTGGGACATCTTACTGCTGTAAAAAAGCAAAAGAACAAGAAGAGACCATTCAGCCCTTTAAATAGCTCCTTTAAGTAGCTTAACTCCATTCTTGCCTCCTCATCCCTTTATACCATTGGCTAGTAGACACCTACTGTTCTCACATTTAAAAGCTATTTGAGCAAACATCTACTGCTATCTGTGGGAGACTGTACCACATAAAAACATTGGCAAAGTCACCATAGTCTTAGTAGACCATAGGGCTGCTTTCACATTAGAGGGAGAGGGAGACAACTGGTGGTGATTTAACTTGAGGGTCACCATACCTCGGGCAAGATGAGAGGTTGAGAAGGAGAGTCCTTCATGGTAACCTCAGCTGATGTGGGAATTGAACTCATTTCTGTTGGCATCAGAAACCAGCCATCTAAGCTAACCAACCCCATTGTTGGCCACATATGTATAATGTGATGAAGTGCTGCCTAACTTATTTTATCTGAATGGCTTCACTTTAGTTTTAAGGGCATGCGTAATGGATATTTTTAATCAACTTGTTCTGATACATATGTCTGGAGCAAGTTAGATTTAAACCCAGACTTGCATGATCCAGAGGTAGGGACATTACCACTGTGCTACAAGAACCTATTTTGTACTACAATGCAAAATGTGTGTATTAATGACTATAAAATTCCTACAGTGTGGAAGCAGGCCATTTGGCCCATCAAGTCCACACTGACCCTCCAGAGCCACCCGCCACCGTACCCTATCCCTGTCACCCTGCATTTCCCATGGCGATTCCACTTAACCTACACATCTTTGGATTATTGGAGGAATCTGGAGCACCCAGAGGAAACCCATGCAGACACAGGGAGAACATACAAAGTCGCCCAAGTGGGGAAATTGAACCCAGGTCCCTGGTGCTGTGAGGGAGGAGTGCTAACCACTGAGCCACTGTGCCACCCAATGATACATGTGAAGACATAACACTGACATCAGCCATCACACACTGCTGTGACTCTTAGAAGAGGATGGAATAACCAGTTGCGCTGTATTACAGAGATACTGTGATATGTAATGTTGTGTAAAGGGAAGAGTTTATTAAAACTGGCAAGAGTCAGATAAAAAAATCAGTCTTAGGTAAGGGCAAAAACCGAGACACAGCACACTCAGAATAGAGACTGTACACTCTAGGGGGGCAGTCTTAAACTCTACAGGATGGAATCCTTAGTCCTTATTCCTATGGCTCTGTTCAGTTGTCAGTAGTGACAGATTGCACCATCATGTGCCCTTGACGTGGTCCAGTGGAAAACAGTGGTTTAAATAGTTTCTTTCCATCTATCTTGTTAATTCTTTTTAGAATTCCAGTAGCCGAAAAAGGAAATGAAAGTTGTTGTTGGAGGTACATTTTAGTATGATATATAAATTGCTGCTATTTTGGGTTTTATTCAAAGAGTCACAGAATCATAGAGTCATACAGCATGGAAACAGACCCTTCAGTCCAACCAGTTCATACTGAACATAATCACAAACTAAACCAGTCCCATATCCCTCCAAACTTTTCCGATTCATGTACTTATCCAAATGCCTTTTAAATGTTGTGATTGTACTCACATCTATCACTTCTTCAGGAACTTCATTCCACACGCGAACCACCCTGTGTGTAAGAAATTTTCCCCTCATGTCTTTTTAAAATCTCTGTCCTCTCACCTTAGAAGTGTGGCCCCTAGTCCTCCCCCATTCTAGGGAAAAGACAAGACAAAAAATATTTTCTATTACGTGACTGAATTCCCTATGACGAAAAACTTTAGTGTCAAGCACACTGTAAATTAAGCAGCTCACTGTGGGACTTCGAATTTCTTCTTAATTCGAATGACATGGGATGTCAAACATGTTCTTCTGCCTTTTGCAAGAGATACCAAACACCACAGCAACAAACCAATATATTTAAACCAGAACTAAGAGATTTGTTCATAGGTACTGAAGGTGCAAAATGTAGATTAATTTTAGAGTGTCAGTCAGGGCCAATAGCCATAGTGCCAAAGCATAGACAATGACCCCATTAAGAATTGGGAAAGACCATTATCACATCATAGAATCCCTACAGTGTGGAAGCAGGCCATTTGGCCCATCGAGTCCACGCCAACCCTCCCAAGAGCATCGCACCCAGACCCTATCCCTGTAACCCTGCATTTCCCATGGCTAACCCACCTAGCCTGCACATCCCTGGACCCTACGGGTAATTTAGCATGGCCAATCCACCTAATCTGCACATTTTTGGACTGTGGGAGGAAACCGGAGCACCCGGAGGAAACCCACGCAGACACAGGGAGAATGTGCAAACTCCACACAGACAGTCACCTGAGTGCGGAATCGAACCCAGGTCAATCGCACCGTGAGGCAATTATACTCACCACTGAGCCACCATGCAGCTCATCATCTGATGGTCCTGAACATCAATTCAACCCCATAAACCTTTTGTGCAGAATACACACACAATCTTTACTGTCTGCAGAAGGACAATACCGAGTCTCTGCATTGCAATTTCTGGACAGTAAAACCATTATCAACTCATTGGAGGCCATTGTTCTATGACTTTTGTCTAGTTAATACCATTAGGTTGTAACTGATGATGAAAACATGTGTCATCAGTGCTCATTTGAACCTCAGTGGAAAAGCACCTGGATAGTCCAATATCGGCTCCTTGCATGTATAATAAAGTCACCACTTGACTAATGAAACTGGATCCCAAGTGTTGAAATTTTATAACAGAATATTTCTCAGTTGGGAGAGCATAAATGAGGTCACGAGATTTTAAGAATTAAATAATGGAAATGCTGAAGATAGAGGTGTTTCTTACACAGCCTGGTTACAAAATTAAATTCCATTACTTTCCTGGAACAAAATTACATTTGGATAACACAAATAACAGTCCATAGTGTTTACTGCCTCTGCACCTTCCCCACACACTCAAAGCGACTTGGGTGTAGGGCAAAGGAAACAGACAATTAGATCTACAGAAACAAGATTCGGGTAAGTCCACAGTATATATTTCAAACCAAAAGCGCTTGAGGACAGAGCTATCAACTTGGAACAAGGACACAATGGAACATACTGTTGCATAGATTGACATGTCGAGCAGGCCCTCATAGATCACCGGTTTACTAAGACCTGTAAATTTTTCAATCAACTGCAACTTAATTAATGCCTAACACAAAGCCTCTGTCAGTGATAGATATGCCCCATTCAGTTGGATCACAAAGCTATTGTTTTAGCACAACTTGATCTAGGTGTTTGTGCTTAGCGATGCCCACATAGGTACCTCTGAACAAAACGATATACATTCATTGATGGCAGGTTGTCCAAACCACCCAACAGCTCAGTATCTGTGGCTCAGGGTCCATCCACTGCCAGGTTTCCTGGTACCAAGGAAACTAATGTGATGGAAACCAGAGTTCATAGATCCTTTAAACTCCTGCTGGATGGAAGTTTTGTGGTCTTCCTGTGAGATTCTTACAGTCCAGTGCCAATTTCAAATTGAGGCAAAGTACAAGTTATTTTCAAAATGTTGAATTTCACTATTTGCTTATTATAAATGAACACCAATGTAAATCTGCCATAGGACATCTGTCTATCCCATTCAATTAACCATATCTTTTCCATTTTAAAATCGTATTCAAGGGGACTGTTTTCTTATGAACATTAACTATTTCAAAATTTGATGAAATTCTGTTATCACGGTAATGCATCTTAGACATGAATATGTCCTTAGTAGGGTGTCTCCTTAGTAGGTAGAAAGATGACTAGCCTCTGAATTGTTGGAAAGATTATCATGTTATTTAACATTCTTCCAATTATTTACATTATTAATTGCAGCATGGAATCATTTCTCCCCAAACTCTGCTGTATTGTGATTTATTACATCACTACCAATGTAATCTAACCATGTACATCATTGTGTATTAACCCTTTACTCTACGATTGAGATACCAATAAGTAAGAGCTCGTGATCACTATACATTCTGCACTGAATGGTTCATAACTTGGCCACTTCCTAGGTTTGTCTCACCTGACAAATTGCTTTGCAATATCAATTTGTGCTTCATTGTATAAAACAGACAGATCCATTTGTATTGTGTTGCTCATGAGTACAGGATATCCCCCACATACTCCCACAAACAACAATATGATGATGGACAGATGATCTTTTTTTGTGATGTTAGACGAAATATATGATGTGAAGGTGCCGGTGTTGGACTGGGGTGGACAAGGTCAGAAATCACCAGGTTATAGTCATCAGGTGAAGGGGCTAAGCTCCAAAAGCTTGAGATTTCAAATAAACCTATTGGACTGTAACCTGGTGTCGTCTGATAGTTGAACTGTAAACATTAGTCAGGACACCAGGTGTATTCCCAGCTCCTCTTCAATAAAGTACAATGGTATCTGTTATATCATGTGAGAGGGCAGACAGGACATTGGTTTATGGTCTCATCCAAAGGACAGCTACTACCAACAGTGTACCACTCACTCAGTGCTGCATTGCAGTATCAGCCTTGATTTCTGTGTACGAGTTCTGAGGGAGGATCACAGGACCCGAAACATTAACTCTGATTTTTTTCTTCACAGATGCTGCCAGACCTGCTGAGCTTTTCCACCAACTTCCGATTTTGTATCTGTGTACAGTTCCTGGAGGGAGACCCAAACTTGTAACCTTCCAACAAAGAAATGAGAGTGTAATTAAGAGACCCAAACTTGTAACCTTCCAATTTAGAAATGAGAGTGTAATTAGCTGAGCTATGGCTGACACGACAGAAATAAGCCTTAAAAGTTATCGCATAATTGCAAGTAGCAGGTCAAGGCTTGTTTCCAAAGAAGCTGTGCAACAGTTTTGTATACCTCTTGGCACTTTGCATTGACCGAACCCGCATTTCCATACCAACTTTCACAACCACAGCTTGGCTTTAAAGCACTTTACCATGGATGCTCAGTAGCAACAGTGCATACTATCTACAAGATGCACTGCAAAAATTCACCAAAGATCATTGAATAGCTCTTTCCAAACCAATGACTATTTCCATCTAGAACGACAAAGACAGGAGACAACATGGGAACACCACCACCTCCAAGTTCCCTTCCAAGCCACTCACCATCCTGACTTGGAAATATATTGTTGCTTCTGGGTCAAAATCCTGGAATTCCCTCTTTAACTGCATTGTGGGTCAACCTCCAGCACCTGGACTTCAGTGGTTCAAGAAGCAGTTCACCACCACCTTCTCAAGGACAAATAGGGACGGGCAATAAATGTTAGCCAAGCCAGTGACACCCATATCCCATAAGAAAAAACACTTCTGATGCGGAATTACTGTTGAAATTTGGGCTTGTTAACACGCAATCAATTACCGCTAACTGAGATCTCACAAATAGCCATGAAAGCGACAGCAAGAATCAGGACATTTAGAGAACTGTCTTGATCTTCTTAAAACAGTGCCAGGGAATCGTTCATATGCACCCAAGAGGATAGCTGGGGCTTAAATTTTACAGTAGCAACATGTTAAAAATTAAATGCCAACTTTAAAATAATAAAGCCTTTCACAGGAGCAAAATGAAGCAAAATACAATCCTAGGTCACATGGGATTTTGTGTTGGATAACCCACAAGTTTGGTCAAAG
Organism: Rhincodon typus; assembly: GCF_021869965.1. Classification (NCBI taxonomy): domain Eukaryota; kingdom Metazoa; phylum Chordata; class Chondrichthyes; order Orectolobiformes; family Rhincodontidae; genus Rhincodon; species Rhincodon typus. The sequence continues at coordinate 9,134,628 of NC_063340.1, read as the reverse complement.
AGGTAGGTTTTGAGAAGTGGCAAAGAGGGTAGATAGGGAATTTCATAGTTTAGGACCCAGACAACTGAGAGCAAGGCCACAACTGGTGAAGAGATTAGAACCAGGGATAGTCAAGAAGTCAAGAATTAAATGAGCGCAGATATTTTGGAAAGTTGTGGGGTTGGAGGAGATTACTGAGCTAGGTAGAGTCATGGCCATGTAGGGATTTAAAAACAAGAATAAGAATTTTAAAATCAATACACTGCTTGATAGAAGGGAAATGTTGGCCAGTCAAAATGGGGCCAAAGGTGAATGGGACTTGCTCCAAGTTAAGATGCAGGAAGCAGAATTTAGGTGCCCTCAAGTTTACAGGAGTTGGAATATGGGAGACCAGACAGGAGTACATCAAAATAATTAATCAAGACATAACAAAATGAATGAGGGATTCAGTAGCAGATAAGCTGAGACAGGAGTGAAGTCAGGAATTAGGGTGTTGGAAATATGTGGCCTTCATGATGGCATGAATTCAACTCCCAGCCAAATATAACATTGAGATTCCCAAGTCGTTAGTCTGGACTCAAATCATTGCCAGGGAGATTGATGGCATTTTGAGTGGGGACATAATAGTTTCAGTGTTCCCAGCATTTAATTGGAGCAACGTTCTGCTCTTTCAGATACTGTATATATGATACATACATGGGATGCTATATATCTGACATACAACATGGAAACAGTGCCTTTGACCCAACCAGTCCATGCCGAACATAATCCCAAACTAAACTAGTCCCATCTGCCCACTCCTGGCCCTATCCCTGCAAACCCGTCCGATTCATGTACTGATCTAGGATGAATGAAAAGAGGTTGTGGTAGAGGATGTTATATAAAACACTTCTAACAGTGCTATATTCCCTTAGCTCAACACTAGAAAACATAGGAAACAGGAAGAGGTTATTCAGCCCTTCAATCTTGCACTGTTGTTCAACTAGATTGGGGCCAATTTTCTACCTCAACAGTATTTTCCTGCACAATCCCCATATCCTTTGATACCTTTGATACCTTTGAAATGTATTGGTCTTAACATGGTCCATGATTGAACTTCAACAGACCCCTGGGATGCAGAATTCACTCTCTGATGGAAGAAATTGCTCCTCACCTCAAATATCTTACTCTTCGAACCACAGGACACTTCAGCCAGGATAAATATTCTTCCTGTATCCACCCTGTTACTCCCTGGAAGAATTTGGTGTGCTTCAATGAGGTCACCACTTATTTTTCTAAACTCTAGGGAATAAATGCACAAATTCCACAACCATTCCTTCTAGGCCAATCCTTCCCATCCGAGGAATCAGTCTTGTTGAACTATCAATACAGCAACTATATCCTTCCTTAGATAAGGACATCACAATTCCAGGTGCAATTTCATCAAAGTTCTTTATAAAAGCCATAAGACCTGGGGAGGTGACAGTCTAGTGATATTATTGGTGGACTGTTAATCCAGAGATCCAGGTAACATTCTGGGGACTTAGGTTTGAATTCTGGCACAGCATATGGCAGAATTTGAATTCAATTCCAAAAGAATCTGGAATGAAGAATAATGATGTCCTTGAATGCTCTGTGAATTGTCAGGAAGACCCATCTGGTTCACTAATTTCCTTTGGGGAAGGAAATTGTTGTCCTTACTTAGTCTGGCCTGGGTGTGATTCCAGACCCACAGCAATGTGGTTGACTCTGGGTAATTATGGATGGGCAATAAATGCTGGCTTAGCTAGTGATGTTCTCATCTTGTGAATGAATTGAAAAAAAAAGTTCCTTAGTTCAGTGCTCAAATTATCGTAACTATGGCCAAGATACCATGTGCTTTCCAAATTGCTTGCAACACCTGCGTGCTGGTTTTAATTTTAATGGAGAAGGGCACTCAGGTGCCTTTGAATATCAACACTAATATAAAGTTGACAATAACAGCACTACTTTTGCTTTCAAGATGCATAGCTTGACAGACTCGACAGATCTATCTTGTTATAAAGGGCCCTGTAACAAAAATGTTTGCTCAAACCAGGCAGGAGTAGGATTGGTTGAGCAATCCTGGATGCATATTAGAGCTGCTTATGGGGACTGGACCAGAACTGGCTGCCAGGCTATCTAATCCTTTAATAGCTTCTTAAAACTGTCAATTAAAAAATGAACTCAGTCACCCTGCTGAGTTAAGTGCTTTTGGGGATTTTAAAACTTAGCCAAACAATCAAAATGGACTGTGATAACAGTCTTTGGAAGATGGCATCAATTAATTCCATTGGAATTGCAGGGACTGATGGTAATAGTTTCCTTTTCTAAGCTGTGGTGCCAATCAAAGCAGGGCAGGAGGTGGGGTTTATTTCTCACTAATTGGCAGCTGCAACCTGATTTATATTTCCTGTTTTAAGGGGTTGGATATCTACATAACTTCAGATCATGACACAGAAACAAACCTTACCTACCCCTAAACAGCATTTATGATTTCCCCGTAAGTTGATGACTCCCACCTTGCCGGTTAAAGCCCTCGGAACATTGAAAATGGAGTTTGCTTAAACTCAATATTAAGTTCAAATAGCCCTGCTGATTCTTCACACTGCCCCCTGTTGTCTGAAATGGGGCCAGGCCTCTATGGATGGCTCCCACCCGCCATTTCTAGAGGTCTCCAGTGTCAGTCAGGCTCTGAAAATCTGGTCCTCCATCTAGGGACTTGGACCCAAAAACTTCAGGCTAAAAGGTCAAGAGTGCTAGCACTAAGCCAAGGCTGACACCTGTAGGGTAGAGTTTGAAATACAAGACTCCATGAGTGGCAATTTTGGGACGTTTGCTTGTGTTACATGATAATGCCCCAATGTGTATTCCAGGTCTGATGGATTAGTATGGAGTATGTGAGCCTGTGAGTTTCAGTCCTGCTCCAGGACTTGTTGACTGTAGAAGATCCATTTGCGCATCAGTTGACAACAGGCATGCTAATCATTCTGTGATATTCCCCAAAGGAGGACAAAATCATGTGTGAAGACACATTTTCTCATTCGTACTTCAGTTTCCCCTTTTAAATTCCAATCTTCCCTATTTCCTCACAGACTGTCGGTATGCAGAAGTATTGACCTATAATCATTGTATTTGAAACAGGTCCAAGTATTACTTGGCTACCCTAGATTGGATGGTAAGAGTGAAATAACTCTATGACGGCCAATATCCTGTCACCAAGTCACCCTTTATTTACACGTACATAGCACTTGACATTGACCCAGCTTGCTCAGAGCCGGCTCCTTGGGAACAAAACCTCTGACACTCCCGTTTATATCTGTCAGCCAGGGCTCCCTGATTGGCCCAGGTTAACAGCCCCAGTCAGGGAACTCATATTCTGTGAGGTCCACCTAGCTGGCCTTGTTCCAATCACTACAAGACAGTGACTCTCTGAAAATCAGCAGTTTTCTTCAAGCATGCCAGTTGATAGCCGTGCATGAATCTTCATCAAGTGAATCTTGCTTTGATGAACTTATGTCTTTCTCTGCATTCACAGTTTGAACACCATAGAGCTTTGGTTCATCATTTGCACTTTCATCTGCATTTACTCAACACTGCGAAGCATTGCTTCCTGAAGCTCACTGCAAAAAAAACACAATCGAGTCCCAAATATTCCTGTTGAATGGACCTGGAGCCTAGATTCTCAGTAAATCTATGGGAAGATCTTCACAACTGAACTGTAACTACGTAACCTATTTTGTCAGCTTACCGAGGCATGTGAAAGCAAAATGAACAATTGGATTATGCCATTGTTTCAGTTATGGGGCTAAGATAAAGCCACTACATGGAGGAACAAGTGGAGCTTATTGGATGAATGCATCACATACTCAAGTAAAGGAAAAGTTATCATCGTCCCAGAGGAGCATAGGGAGTAAAGAATCCCAGAAGAGATGCCAGTTTGATTCATGGTGTCTATTGAGTTACTTTTGACTAACTGGAGGTGATAGACAATCTCAGACTTTTGCATCTTTGGAACCTAGAAATGGAAAATCAACGTGTGTATGTGCTCTTGTTACTCCAGGACACTAAGGACATGATCATGTTTAGATGCGTTGGTCCCTTAGCCTGAATAACTGGCAAATGTCCACTTTCCAGGGACACAAATTAGCAGATATTGACAGTTTGCTGTTGCCCACGTAGGTCTGGTACAATGGTCATGCTTGAAGAGGAGGAAACACATTGAGTGGTGAACAACAAAGCTGAAAGGCAAAATAAAAGTACAAGGCTTTGGGGTAGCCTTCAGCAAACTGCCTGTCAGTAAAGTGAAGGCAGACTCTCAAACATTTATCTGGTGCAGCATTTCCCTTAAGAGCCGCAAATAGTATCAGCATTGAATTTAGTTGATGGTTCTCTGTCGGTTCTTTCAAATCGTTCTCCACCACAAGAAACTAGTGGATTATTGTTGAAGAAATACTCATGCCAACAGTAGGATTAAAGTTCAGCTCGCTGCACCTGGGTTTTATTTTACTGTCTTGCACCTGTTCTCCCTCTAATGGGTAGAATATTACATCCATTTCCTTCTCCTCCTCTACTCTACTCATTGACAACTGTCGCATTCTTGCTATAATTGCAAATAATACTGCTCATTTTTTCTCTCTGCTACTCCATCACTGCCTCGTGATTTTATTCCTATTGTTTTTTCATTCTCGACACACACAGATGTTTTGAATAAGCTGTTGTAGAACTGAAACACTCGACTGCAGACCTTGACCCCTCGTACACACATCCGAATTATAGCTCTTTTACCGAAGAGGGTTTTCTCTTAAAGTCTGAGGCAACAATTGACCAGAATATTGTAACCTAATCTTTTTTGTTAAAATGAAATTTGAAGGGTTTCTGGACTCAGAAATGATTGCAGACCAATCTGGTTACAGACACCTTACATTTATGTGCATAATGTTGGGAGCAACAATTCCTTTGGAGTTCAGTGTGTGACTAAGCAATTTATTTCAAAATAATTGGCATGTTCTTTCATCTTTCTATCTCCCCCCTTAGAGCCTTTGCTCTGTGATTTGGAACATCAAAACTAAAGGGAGCAAATCTTTATGCATTTATATTAAAATTGTTGATATCTGCAAAAATTAACTAAGTACGCGTTGCTACAGGTTCATTGCATTGTATATAGATGGAAGTCAGCAGGGCAGACTAATTAGCAACAAGATAATGCTAAAATTGGGACTTATCCACCATATAATAAGGCTGTTGTAAGCAGACTTGTAAGGCAAAAATGTGTCCAGAGGCACTTAGGCTCATCTGGAGAAATGACTTTCACTGGCCATTTTAAACAACAAAGTTAAGAGTCAAAGAGTTCTGAATAAGACTCATACTGGAAATCATCATAGAATCATAAAATCCCTACAACGTGGGAGCGGGGCATTCAGCCCATCTTGTCCACACTGATCCTCCGAACAGCATCTCACCCAGACCCACCCCCACCCTATACCTGTATCCCTGCATTTCCCATGGCTAACCCACCTAGTCTGCACATCCCTGGATACTACAGGGCAAACTTAGCACGGCCAATCCACCTAACCGGCACACCTTTGGACTGCGGGAGGAAACCAGAGCACCCGGAGGAAACCCACGCAGACACGGGAGCATGCGCAAACTCCACACAGACAGTCAACTGAGGGTGGGATTGAACCCTGATTTTTCCTTTTCGCAGATGCTGCCAATCCTGCTAAGTTCTCCAGCACTTTCTGTTATAATTTTAGAATTGAAGAACTATTGCCTGGCTATTAATAGGTTGTGATGTATGTATTTGCCAACTCATTATATTGTAATGAATTTTGCTGCCACTATCTCGGTAGGTATAGGAATCTGCACCATCTACTTGTATGTTTACCTTGCCTTGAAGAGAATTCAGTTGTAAGAACTTGATGTACTGTGTGTATATTATACAATACTATAAAACAGTAAACTGATTGTATTTAGTTTAAATCTTCTCCCTATAGTTCCAATTACGCAGCAATTCAGTGGGAAATATTCGCTTCAGTTTTTAGAACGATGTTTTTAATACCTATCTATTTGCCAAAAGATTTGTGGTGGAAACTGACCACAAATCACTGGAGATGATTTCACAAGAAATCATTAGCTAGTTCACCGCCACAATTGCAGCGCCTCCTGATAAAGACCCAAAGTTATGACTATGACATTAGCTACAAGCCAGATGATCTGCTGGGCACATGGCAGCATCCCAGCCAACCTGGTGAAAACAGAAAATATACCCTTGAATCTGCAAGTTGACCTCATTGACACCGAACTTGAAAATGCTCTCCAAACCGACCTGGTACATTTTGCAAAATGTAAACACCAACAGCTACAGGAAGAAACAGCAGAGCATTTAACATGACAGAAACTACGGAAAAAACTTTGTCAAAGGATGACCTGATTCAATTCAGCATGCCCACAAACACTTGAGATCATCTTAGCCTTTTCAAGGTGTTCTAGGAACTTCCCAAGGAGTCACATTTAAAAGACAGCTGGTCATCGTACCAGAATCCTTGCTGCTGATGCTGTTCAGCAAGGCCATCGCTCACACTTTGGCATAGATTGGACAAGTACACTCCTCAGTTTGAGTCTGTTTATTGGCTGAGCATCAGCAGCAACATCAAAAACCATGTGAGGCATATCAGGAGAATACACCAAGTCAGCATAAAGAACCACTGATTCTATATCAAGTATCTGACCATATTGGTCCAACATCTTCCATGTCCATGGAAATGACCAGCTCATCATCATTAACAGCTTTACCAAGTATCCTGTCATTCAGACAGGAGGGATAAGATATATGTGCATTTAGAAAGATAGGGTTTGATTAGGAATAGTCAGCATGGCTTTGTGCGTGGGATATCATGCCTCACAAATTTGCTAGAGTTCTTTGATGAAATGATCAGGAAGATTGATGAGGGCAGGGCAGTAGACATAGTCTACATAGATTTTAGTAAGGCCTTTGATAAGCTTCCACATGGTAGGCTGCTCTGCAAGGTTAGATCACACGGAATCCAGAGAGAGCTGGCAAATTGGATACACAATTGACTTGATGGTAGGAAGCAGAGAGTAATAGTGGAAAGATGCTTGTCGGAGTAGAGGCCTGTGACTAGTGATGTGCCTCAGGGGTCGGTGCAGGGTCCATTGCAGTTTGTTATCTATATCAATGATTTGGATGAGAATGTACAAGGCATGGTTAGTAAGTTTGTGGACGACACTAAAATAGGCAGTATCATGGACAGTGAGGACAGTCATCAGAAATTGCAGCAGGATCTTGATCACCTGGGGAAGTGGGCTGAGAAATGGCAAATGGAGTTTAATATAGAAAAGTGTGAGCTGCTGCATTTTGGAAAGTCAAATGAAGGTAGGAGTTTCATGGTAAATGGTAGGGCCTTAAGGAGTGTAGTGGAACAGAGGGGCCTTGGAGTTCAGGTGCACAGTTCTCTGAAAGTGAAGTCACAGGTAGACAGGGCAATGAAGAAGGTTTTTGGAACTCTGGCCTTCATCAGTCAGGGCATTGAGTACAGAAGTTGGGAAGTTATGATGCAGTTGTACAGGGTGAGGCCGCACTTGGAGTATTATGTTCAGTTTTGGTCACCTTGCTACAGGAAGGCTGTCATTAAACTGGAAAGAGTGAGGAAGAAATTTACAAGGATGTTGCCAGGACTCAAAAGACTGAGTTATAGGGAGAAGTTGGACAAGCTAGGGCTTTTTTCTTTCGAGTGTAGGAGACTGAGGGGGGATCTTATAGAAGTGTATAAGATCATGAGAGGCATGGATTGGGTGAATGCACTCAGTCTTTTTCCCAAGGTGGGGCATCGAGGACTAGAGGAATCAATTTAAGGTAAGAGGGGAAACGATACATGGGAGCCTGAGGAGCAACTTTTTTACACAGAGGGTGGTACGCATATGGAGTGAGCTGCCAGTGGAAATGATTGAGGCAGGTACATTAACAACATTTAAAAGGCATTTGGTTGAATACATGGATAGGATAAGTTTAGAAGGATGTGGGACAAGTGCAGGGAAATGGGATTAACGTGGATGGACATTGGTTGGTATGGACCCGTTTGGGCTGAAGGGTCTGTCTCTGTGCTGTAGGACTCTATGACTCATCAAATGTACAATACATCGTCGAACTGCCATGCAAACTCTTAACTCCAGTTTTAGTTCATTTGGCACCCTGAGAGCGGTCATTGCAGGTAATGGTCTGTAATTTTTCGTAACTTCCTCTCCACGTTAACATGGGTTCAATGGCCTAGCTGGATTCACACAGTCAAAAATCCAACCCTCAAATGTAGAGAGACCAAGCAAGATTGACACATTGCAATGTTACATTTGAGAGCAACATCTCCGAGAAAAATCACCGGCAGAATTCACCTTTGGCATTGTAGTACATAACACGTCCTCAGAGTACTTTTTTATAATTAAAAAACAACTTGTAAAACTGAAAGAGATGACCAAGATGCACAATAAAAGGGCAAGAACAGAATTGCCAAAATGATGGGTGGGACAAGTTTTCTTGCAGCATCCCAGAGAGGGTGCATGGCAAACAGCCGAGGGGAAAAGTATGGGCTTAGAATCAAAATCCCATGACATCCATGATAGTACAATGGTTAGAATTGACTGATAACATATCAGGTATGTTCCAGTTTCCCAAGTGCCTCCCTGTCTTGTTGTGTCATGTACAAGATCCCAAAAACAAACAGGGAATGACAGACAATATCACTGATGACTATAGGTAATTCACTGCTCCTCCAGCCAAAGTTACCATTGTGTGAACTGGATCAATCAACAAGTTCTCTAAACATCGATCATAAAATCCCTACAGTGTGGAAGCAAACCATTTAGCCCACATCAACCCTCCAAACAGCATCCCACCCTACCACACCTCCCTACAACCCCATATTTCCCATGGCCAATCCACCTAGCCTGCACATCTTTGGACTGTGGGAGGAAACCAGAGCACCCAGGCATGGAGAGAACATGCAAACTCCACTCAGATAGTCACCCAAGGCTGGAATTAAACCTGTATCCCTCATTTTGTGAGGCAGCAGTGCTAACCACTGAGCCACCAGGTCTCATCACAGAAATGCAAAAGCTCATCTGATACTGAAGGTAGTTAATCTTAATTTTGGAAAACAGGGGTTCATTGTATGTATTCCTTACCTTAAAGTCAGATCAACTTTGAGGACTGCATGTACTGTGTGTATACAATGTTATGACTGGCTGTCAGTTAGCCTGCTATGAGTTTGCCCCCTACACACACACACAGAAACAGTTGCTTTGCTGTAATAACAAGGTGTAGAGCTGGATGAACACAGCAGGCCAAGCAGCATCAGAGGAGCAGGAAGGCTGATGTTTCAGGCCTAGACCCTTCTTCAGACCCTGCTTGGCCTGCTGTGTTCATCCAGCTCTACATCTTGTTATCTCAGACTCTCCAGCATCTGCAGCTCCTACTATCTCTGCTTTTCTGTAATGTCTGCTTCATAACTGGTAATATGGTTTGTTGTTTTAAATAAACTAACCCATGGAGTTAATTAATGTCTATGGACAATTGATTATTAGACCATAGGTGGTAGAGGAAAAACTCCCCTACTCTAACTGGAGAGTAATTAACAAGACATAGCTTATTGTATGTAAAGACATTGAGGAATACCAGATGTTACATCTCACTGCTTCAACATCCTAAACTGTACTTCTCACAAATTTGTAGGGCATCATCATAATGAGTGCTATTTTTGGAACCCCTCAGTATTAATGCACCGCAGACAGAGTTTCTCAAGCAAAAACATAAATTACTGGAAATACTTAACAGGTCTGGCAGCATCTGTGGAGGGAAAGCAGAGTTAACATTTCGGGTTCAGTGACCCTTCTTTAGATTCTGAATTAGGGTTACTGAACCCAAAACGTTAACTCTGATTTCTCTCCATAGATGCTGCCAGACCTGCTGAGCTTTTCCAGCAACTTCTGTTTCTGTATCTGATTTACAGCATCCACAGTTCTTTATTTAGAGTTTTCTTAAGCATAGCTTGCTCTCTGATGTTGTAGTGTGACTCACCTCAGTGTCTAAGCTGAAATTTGAGAGATGACCATTGACATGGTACCAGCCTGCCAAATTATACATTCTGGACCATCTATTTCTTCTGAAAACACTTGAGATTTTTTTTGACATTCTTAACTGCTCTACACCTTTAACTTATTTCTGCAGGTTCCAAAGAAGAGTGAAACTGGACTCAAAACATTACTGTTACTGAATTCCCCACCATAAACATCCTGGGGGTTACCATGGACCAGAAACCAAACTGGACTAGCCATTTAAATGACTTAGCTACAAGATCAAGTCAGAGGCTAGGAATCTTGCAGCGAGTAACTCACTTTCTGACTTCCCAGTCTATCCACCATCGACAGGGCACAATCAGGACTATGATGGAATGCACTGCACTCCTTTCACGTCACCTATTAAATCTGTGTCGGAACTTGATAAAGTTTTATTGCTGCGGTGTGTTCAGGTATCTATCATATTTGTTGTGTTGATTGCCGTGCCCTGGTCTTTTCCTGGCACATGCAAGGTTTGGCTGTTATCACTATTTATTAGCACTTTGTGATTTGAACTGGGGACTTGTTGAAATAGCAATAAGGCCATTGCTTTAAAAATTCATGGTAGCCAGCTATTGTCCGTAGTTATTTTTATTTCCACATGTGGTACAAATAATACTTCAGTTTCGTAATTTTACAGCTTGGATGATTAAAGGATAAATAATGTAGCATGTGTTTGAACTCTCAATGGCTCTTATTTTTACTATGTCTGATATATTATTCCCAATTTAGACTGTGCTTTAACCTGAGAGGCCTGTGCTCAGGCACATTAACCTGACTAAAGGCAAACAACCTGCAAACTATAAGAAATCTGTGGAAAATGAGAAGAAATGTTCTTCCTGTGAGTGCTACGCTCCAAGAAATGTCTGTTTTCCGCATCTCATCCACTCGTTATTCCTGTGTAGAACTATATGAACTAAACAGCGGACTCCAGAATCATTTAATGATACTAACAGGCGAAGGCATTGCAGTTTATCTTGAACTTAGGAAAACAAAGCAGCATCTGAAATTGGGGCGGCACAGCGTCTCAGAGGTTAGCACTGCTGCCTCACAGAGCTAGGGACCAAGTCTTGATCCCACCCTTGGGCCGCTATCTGTGTGGAGTTTGCATATTCTTCCTGTGTCTGTGTGGGTTTCCTCCGGGTGCTCCGGTTTCCTCCCACAGTCCAAAGATGTGCAGGTTAGGGTGGATTAGCTGTGCTAAATTGCCCCATAGTGTCCAGGGCTGTACAGGCTGGGTGGGTTAGCCACGAGGAATGCAGGGTTACAGGGATAGGTAGGAGGGTGAGTCTGAGTGGGATGTCCCTTGGACAGTGTCTGTAACTGCTTGGCCTGCTTCCGCATTGTAGGAATTCAATGAAATTGTAACAAGTCAAGATCAGACAACAAAAATTTCATGATGCGGAGATGCCAGTGTTGGACTGGGGTGGACAAAGCCAGAAGTCACACACCAACAGATTACAGTCCAACAGGTTTATTTGAAATCACAAGCTATTGAAACGCTGCTCCTTCATCAAGTGAAGCAGAGGGAAGTGCACAGGCACAGAATTTATATGCAAAGAGATCAATTACCTGGAATAATCTTGTAATTGATCTCTCTGCATATAAATTCTGTGACTGTGCACTTCTCTCCACTTCACCTGACGAAGGGGCAGCGCTTCGAAAGCTTGTGATTTCAAATAAACTTGTTGGACTGTAACCTGACGGTGAGTGACTTCTGCCTATGAAAAATTCGGAATTCGCAAGATAGCAAATCCACACAAATGATATTTGTGATAAACCAAAGGTCTGGACTGGTAACTCGGCAAAATCCGGATTTGTGCAAGCTTGTGACATGACTGTGCAGACCGGTCGGAGCGGAGTCAGGCCACACTCCGGGATTTCGCACAGCAGCATGGGAACACCAAAAAAGCCCCGTTTGACTGCATTGACAATGTCGCGGGATGTATCGCACTCAGCCAAATGCGGCACGCAAAGCAGAAAAAGTAAAGGTGGAAAGCTGGAGATTTTTAGAGGGGATTTGAGGAACTGTGTTTTCACGCAGAGAGTGGTGTTGGGGTCTTGAATGCACTGCCTGGGAGTATAGTTGAAGCAGATAAACTCATACCTTTAAAAAGTACTCGGATGAGCGTGCAAATATGTAATATTCAAGGCTATGGGCCAAGTGCTGGAAAGTGGGATAAGTGAAGATTTTATCAGAGATAGTAGGAACTGCAGATGCTGGAGAATCTGAGATAACAAGGTGTAGAGCTGGATGAACACAGCAGGCCAAGCAGCATCATAGGAGCAGGAAGGCTGAC
>NC_063340.1:9104780-9121824 GCF_021869965.1 Rhincodon typus | reverse complement strand
TCGGACCTAGACCCTTCATTTCTGATGAAGGGTCTAGGCCCGAAACATCAGCCTTCCTGCTCCTATGATGCTGCTTGGCCTGCTGTGTTCATCCAGCTCTACACCTTGTTATCTAAGTGAAGATTTAGCGTGGCTTAGGTGGTATAGGCTCGATGGGCCGAAGGGCCTGTTATGCGCTGCATGATTCTATGATAACTGAGATTTTTCAGCTCCCAATATTTTTCTATGTCTTTTACTGTACAAGGTGAACCAAAGTGAGGCTTAAACAAATTGAAAATAAAGACATTCTGGAAGGATAAGGGTATCTGATAGAAGCTTATAGGACTGAAAGGCTTGGATAGAGTGGCATAGCCTCAGGGTGAAGGGGTGACCCTTAGAACTGAGATGAAGAGGAATTTCTTTAGCCAGAGGGTGGTGATTCTGTGGAACTCATTGGCTCAGTAGGCAGTGGAGGCCAAGTCATTAAGTGTCTTTAAAGCAGGGATAGATAGGTTCTCGATTAGTAAAGGGATCAAGGATTAAGGGGTGAAGGCAGGAGAACAGGGTTGAGAAACGTATCGCCCATGATCAAATAGCGGAGCAGACTTGATGGGCTGAATGGCCTAATTCTGCTCCTTTACCTTACGGGCTTATTTTTCATACATTTACTGCTTTAGTGCATCTTTATTTGGGATTATTTGTTTCCATTCGTAAAAATCTTCAAATTCAGTCCAATTACAATCAAAAATATGATGACTGTGTTTTTGTTTTTGCTAAGGAACACTGTTTACTGATGCAATCTGCAATAGCTGTCAAAGTTGGGAAGTTAAATCATGCAAGCGAGTGAAACGTGACTGAAGACAGTGAAAAGCTGGAGGCAAATAGGGCTCTCTTCGGGTTCTGTCAAATCTCTGTTTAACGTGTGTTTGGAGCCAGATCCACTGCCATCAGACTCACCACAATTTCACTCAAATCTCTTTCCTTTCCAAAGTGTCTTGTGATTTATAGCTGTACCTTTCAAGTCCCGAATTTGATTAAAGCATTTGGCCTTGTTTGTTATCCCAAGGCCTGGCGAGTTGTGGGCTTAAGCTCCACACAGACATTGCCCCAAAGTATCGTCATCTTCAGAAGTAACCCGCTCAAGATAGTCTCCCCCTCCAATCAAGTCTAGACTCATGAAAAGGAAGTAAAGTTGGCAACTGGAATGTCTGCAGGACAGGGTTTAACACTTGCTGGGTTCTTGGAAAGAAAGTCAACAGAATCCTCCTGTGTCCAACTAATCTCAGAACACCCAGACGAAGCATTTGGAAAAATATCATCTTTCCCAGGCAGGAAATGCAGGTGTTACACTAAAGGGCTGCTAGGGGAGCTGTTTGGAACCAACGACTGGATTTATAACTCAATTTTTTTTAACAAATTTATGCTTCATGATTAAAAACATGTTGAATGCCGATTTAATTACCACCTCTCGTGTTTTCACTTCAGCTTCCTTGCAGTTAAAGGGTTTCATATGCATTCATTGTGAGAAGAATTTAAAGTGTAATGAGTCAGACTCTATCACAATAACAGATGATAAAACGTACTTAAATAACAGTTGACGGTCTGCATTTTAGATATTAGATATTGAATGTATATTTTCACCCTGCTATTGATGTTCAGTCATCCTCTGTGAATACTGTATTCGAAATAATTATCAAGGATTATATTTAGCAAGATCACACATACGAAAGGAGAATCAGAGAGTGGCAGAAATGTCATTAGTACTGAAAGAGGCCATTTGGCCCTTTGTGACTGTGCTTGCACTCTGAATGAGCAATTCGCTGTGTGCCATTTTCCATCTATCACTCGTTGTCCCCTTGAGAAGGTTGTGGTGATCTGCCACATTGTATCACTGCAGTCCACACATTGAAAGTTGACCCACAATGCTATTAGGGAGGGAATTCCAGGATTTTGAACCAGCGACGGTGAAGAAACAGAGATATATATCCAAGTCAGGAGGGTGAGTAGCGTGGAGGGGACGTACAGGTGCTAGTGTTCTCATGTGTCTGCTACCGTCGTCCTTCTAAATGGATGTGGCTATGCATTTGGAAGGTGCTGTCTGAGGATCTTTGGTGAGTTTTTAAGAGTCCATCTTGTAAATAGTACACACTGCTCCTACTGAGCGTTGGTGGTGAAGGAAGTAAATGCTTGGGGATGTAGTGTCAGTCAAGTGCACTGTTTTGTCCTGGATGGTGTCAAGCTTCTTGAGCATTGTTGGAGCTGTATCCATCCAGGCAAGTGGGGAGTTAGGGATAGGTGAAAGCCTAGTGGTATTATCGTGAGACTATTAATCCAGAGACCCAGGTAATGTTCTGGTGATCTGAGCTTGAATCCCGCCACAGCAGATTGTGAAATTTGAAATTGATAATAATCTGGAATTAAGAGTCTAATGAAGACCGTGAAACCATTGCTGATGGTCAGGGGAAAAACCCATCTGGTTCACCCATGTCCTTTACGGAAGGAAATCTGCCATCCTTACATGGTCTGGCTTACATGTGACTACAGACCCACAGCAATTTGGGCAATTAGAGCTGAACAATAAATCATGGTCTAGCTAGTGACGCCCACATGGAGGAATGAATTCTAAAAGACAGTATTCCATCCAACTCCTGACTTGTCCCTTGCTGATGGTGGACAGCCTTTGGGGAGTTAGAAGGTGAGTTACTCACTGCAGTGTTCCTAGTCTCTGACCTGCATTTTTAGCCACTGTGTTTATGTGGCAAGTCCAGCTGAATCTCTGGTCATTATGGTAATCCCTCCAGGATGTTGGTAGTAGGGGATTCAGTGATGGTAATAGCATTGAATGTCAAGGAATGGTGATTAGATTGTCAGTTATTGGAAGTGGGATTTGCCTGGCATTTCTTGCACAAATGTTACTTTCCAGTTGTCAGCTCTGGATATTATTCAGATCTTGTTGCATTTCAGAAGGAGGGAAGTCTTACTGCAATTGTACAAGGTATTGGTGAGATCACATCTGGAGTATTGCATGTAGTTTTGATCTCTCCACCTAATAAAGGATATACTTGCCATCAAATGAGTGTAAGTGGATATTTACTTGGCCGACACCGTGGATGACAGGATTTTCGTTTGAGGAGAGATAAGTTTAGAAGGTTGAGAGGGGACCACATTGAAGTGTATTAAATTCTAATAGGCCTAGACAAATTAGATGCAGGGAAGATGTTTACCTTGGTCAGAGAAGTCCAGAACCAGGGAACACATTCTCAGGATACAGGGTAGGCCATTTAGGTCCGAGATAAAAAAAAGTATTTCTTAACTCAGAGGGTGATGAAGCTGTGGAATTCTCTACCACAGAAAGATGTGGAAACTGGGTCATTTGAGTACATTCAGTCAGGAGATTGATGCATTTTTAGATATTAGAGGTATCAAAGAGTATGGAGAAAAAGTGAGACAATGGTGTTAAGATCGAGGATCAGCCATGGTTATATTGAATGACAGAGCAGGCTCAAAGGCTGAGTAAGAAGACAAGTGCTAGGAGCAGGAGTAGGCCATTCAGCCCCTCAGGTCTGCACCTCCATTTGAAACGATCATGGCTGATCTCATCTCAGCTGTACTTTCCTTCCTGCTCTCCATAACCTTTCAACCCATTACTAACTAAAAATCCTAAAACCATGACGTCTCATTCTAGATTTCCCCCACATAATGAAACATCATTTTTACATCTACTTTGTCAATACCTTTTCGTATTGCTAATACCTCAATCAGATCATAGTATCCCTACAGTGTGGAAGCAGGCCATTCAGTCCATCAATTCCAAACCAAAACTCTGAAGATCACTGCACTCAGACCTAGCCTCCCTACCCTATCCCTGTAACCCTACATTTTCCATGACCAATCCACCTAGCCTGCACATCCCTGGACACTACGGGCAATTTAGCATGGCCAATCCAGCTAACCTGTACATCTTTGGACTGTGGGAGGAAACCCACGCAGACAGAGGGAGAATGTGCAAACTCCACACAGGCAGTCACCCGGGGCTGGAATAGAAGCTGTGAGGCAGCGGCACTAACCACTGAGCCACCGTGCCGATGACAGATCTCCTCTTATTCTACAAACCCCAGCGAGTTTAGGCACAAACTGCTCAGTCTCTTCTCGTGAGAGAAACCCCTCATCTCTGGAATCAATGCAGATAACCTGCTCTGAACTACCTTCGATGCAACTCTATCCCTCCCCAAGTAAAGAGGCCAACAATATATATGATGGCCAACTCCCGTTCGTAGTTTCCGTGTTTCTAAACACACTTTATGAATACTGCTTCCCTGACAACAAGTCGCAGGGTGTGATTTGAACTCAGAGGACAGGACAGTACCAGCGCACCACAAGGATTCCTGTCAGCATTCTCTAATGAGATGACTAATTGAACCATTCCATCTCATTTGCACTGACACAAGTGGAATCTCACAGCACATTATTCAACATAACCTGCTGCATTACAACTACAAACACACACACAAATACCCATATCTAATATTATTTCCTCCTCATAAATCTAATTCTACAAATATATTGTACCACACCATAAAAAAATAAATCAAAACCTATCAGATTCTCCTTTAACGGTAACAATGTGAGGTGCATAATGTATGGTGCTCAATGAGTTATGAGCCAGCAACATAGGATGTCAGGAGTCACAAAAGCAAAGCTCTGATGATTTATTTTTGTGAGGCGTGTTCTTGTCTGAAAACACTCATATTTTGCAGTTTCTCCTCTTTTTTTCTTCTAACTAAGACACTTTTAGAGAGGGGCTGAAGCTATCTGGTTCTGGAAAGAATGCAACGGAAGATAAGATAAATGAGAAAGTAACTTGAAGCTCAGGGTTTAAGTACCAGATGGTGGAAGGAAGGAAACTGTGAAGGAATAACATAATTCTTGGTTTGAGATCTTGGGGAAAGAATTTGGCTGTTAACAAAAGCCTTGACTTAAGGACTCTCTTTCTTGTTTACCAACCTCTCCATGGCCTTATACCCTACTTCTATAGTTTACTCCAGCCATAAAACTCTCTAAGAAATCTGCAATCTAATTCTAGCCTCTGAGTAATCTGATGATAATTATTCCACCATTGGTGGACATGCCTTCTGTTTTCACAAATCTAAGCTCAGAAATATACTCCTTAAACTACCTTAATCCTCCAATTTCCTTCCCTGATTCAAGAGTGCCTTAAAATTGACCTCTTTGGCCAGGCTTTTGGCCACATCTGACCGTGTTGTTCCCTTCCATGGCTTAATGTCAATCTTTGTTTATAATGCTCATGTGACCTGCCCCCGGAAGTTTCATTATCGTAGAGGTGCTATATTGATGCAAACTGTTTATGCTATGAAATGGTTGTGATGCCAATACAGTAACAAGGCAAGGAGACAGACCTGCAAGTTATAGTCAAGGATGTAAAGGGTTATGGAAACAAGGGCAGATAGGTTGGAGAGTCTGGATATTGATCAGCTCTGAACTAACTTGTGGGAGATCTTTTCTAATGTGAGGTCTGCATTTCTGTAAGCAAACAACAGGCTCTATTGAACATAATCACACACAGAGGATGGTAAGATAGACATCTTACTCCAGTCCCCAGTTCCATGTGATTTGATGTCACTATGCAGTAGCTATACGCATAGTAAACATAATTCCCTTTACTCTTCAAGACTAGGCTGAAGGGACTGAACAACCTCAAACTATGCATGTATTGGGAACTGAGAAGGAAAAATGTAAAAACACCTGATGAAAAAAAAGAAAAGACTTAGTTCCAACTCATGACAAATGGCGACAAATTTAAGAGATAAATCCCCCGACAAAAAGATCCACCACTCCATTTGGCCACAGCTGGAGTATTGTGTGTATTTCTGTTCACCATGTGAAATGTGCTTGAGTCACCGTAGACTTACCAGACCATAGCGCTGCTCTCTCATTACGTAGAGAGACGACTGGTGGTAGTTTAACCTGAGGGCCACCATACCTCAGACGAGGGGAAAGGTTGAGAAGGAGAGTCCTTCACGATAACCTCAGCCAGTGATGTGAGTTGAACCCACGCAGTTGGCATCAGACTGCTTCACAAACCAACCGTCCAGCCAAGTGTGTTAAACCGACTGCCATCGCCACATTATAGGAAGGATTGACTACCGAGGATAGGTTACGGAAGTGATTCACCAGGATGTTGCCTGGCCTGGAGTAATTCAGCTGTGAAGAGAACCTGAATAGGCTGGGGTTGTTTCCTTTAGAGCAGAGAAGGCTGAGCAGGGATATGATTGAGGCCTTTGAAGCCCTCAGGGACACAGACAGCATAGATAAGGGAAAACCTTCCCTTCTGTGTAGGAACTAGGGAGCACAGTTTCCACGTAAAGAACAGAAGGTTTTGAAAGAATTTGGAGTAAATGTTTGCTCACTCAAAAAATGGTGGTTATCTGAAACTCAGTGCCTGAAAGGAAGGTAGAAACAGGAACCCTCAAGGCATTTAAGAACTATTTTGGTGAATATTTGAAATGCCAGAGCACAGAAGACCATAAAGCAAGTGCTGGAAAATGGGATTAGATTAGGTGGATATTTGATGACTAGTGTGGACTTAATGGGCTGAAGGGCCTCTTTCTGTAGTGTAAAACCTCTTTGACTCTATTATACCACTTAAGTTCTACTCTTATTGAAGAGCTTTACTCACATGAATGTGAAAAGGGGCCTGAACCATCACACAGACTAGATTTCCCACACCATTCAAGCTGCTGCTCAGAATACTTCACATTATCCCTTAAAATATTAAACACAGCTGATTGTTTGGTGAGTCTGGAGGCCAGATCTTCATTACTTATTTTCCAGAAATGTTTGGGTTCCAAACACACAGGGAATCCAGACCCTCCACCAAAAACTGCGGTGTTTAAAGTTTTGCCCAATGTTTCAGACCTGTGACCTTGTGTCAAAGTGTTCTGAAAGAAGATTGTTGAATGGAAATGTTAATTCTGTTTCTCCGCCTCTGAGGCCTGCTAGGACTGCTGAGCATTTCCAGATTTCCAAGAAAGGTGAGGTGATGGCCTAGTGGCATTATTGCTGGACTTTTAATCCAGAGACCCAGATAATGAACTTGGAACCTGGTTTCAAATCCCACCATGGTAGATGGTGGAATTTGAATTCATTAAAAAAATCTGGAATTAAGAATCTAAGGATGACCATGAATCCATTGTCAATTGTTGAGGAAAAACCCATCTGGTTCACTAATGTCCTTTAAGGAAGGAAACTGCCATCCTTACCCGGTCTCGCCTACATGTGACTCCAGACCCACAGCAATGTGGTTGACTCTTAAGTGCCCTCTGGGCAATTAGGGATGGGCAATGAATTTTGACTGGCCAGCAATGCTCTCACATCATTAATGAGTAAAGGAAAAAAAAAGTTTCCAGCCTATTCTGTTGGTTAATGACTCTGGAAACATGAAGATCCTGCAGACCAAGAGCACTCCAAAATCCCCAAGCAAATTTTACACAATGGGACATGATGACATGTGGAACCTGCTGGCTATACTTGTTAAGAGTGTAGGCCATAGTCTAGTGGTATTATCACTTGACTATTAATCTAGAAACTCCGGAAATGTTCTAGGGAGCTGGGTTCAAATTCTGCCATGGTGGTATTTGAATTCAATTAAAAGTTTGGGATTGAGAGTCTGATGATGACCATGAAACTATCGCTGATTGAACCAGAAAGCCTATATGTTTCACTCAGGTCCGTCAGGGATTGTAACTGCTGGCCTACTTGTGACTCCAGATCCACAGCAATGTGGTTGATTCTTAACTGCCATCTGGGCAATTAGGAATGGACAATAAATGCTGGCCTGGCCAGTGACGTCCACATAAAGAAATTTCAAAAAGAAGAATAGAAGTAAACCCCTGTGAGAAATTTCACACAGCCTTTTATAGAGTCCCTACAGTGTGGAAACAGGCCCTCTGGCCCAAAAAGTCCACACTGACTGTTGGAGCATCCCACCCAGGCCCACACCCCTATAGCCCACCTAATCTACACATCCCTGAACACCATGGGCAATTTAGCATGGCCATTCCACCCAACCTGCACATCTTTGGACTGTGGGAGGAAACCTCCACAGACACAGGGAGAATGTACAAACTCCACACAGAGAGTCATCTGAGGGTGAAATTGAACCCGGGTCCCTGGTGCTGGGAGGCAGCAGAACTAACCACTGAGCCACCATGCCACCCCAGCTTTGATTCAAGAAATCTTTTCCATCGGTGGAATTCTCTTCTCCAGAGAGTAGAGATGGGTCATTGAATACTATTGAAGCTGAATTGGATAGATTCTTGATCAACGAGGGAGTCAAAAGATAGACAGGAAAGCAAAGTAGAAGCTACAACCAGTTTAACCAGC
Source organism: Rhincodon typus (assembly GCF_021869965.1). Taxonomy (NCBI): domain Eukaryota; kingdom Metazoa; phylum Chordata; class Chondrichthyes; order Orectolobiformes; family Rhincodontidae; genus Rhincodon; species Rhincodon typus. The sequence goes on along the minus strand of NC_063340.1, from coordinate 9,113,442 downwards.
ATGGTGGAGTGGATTCAAGGGGCTGAATGGCCTAATAAATTAGTTGTGAGTTCAGTCCTGTGACTGCACAGGGTTTTTCAAAGAACTCCACACGAGTGAGAAGAGGTACAGTGCACGTTTGCCTACAAGGAAGCATGTGTGTATCAATCAGATGGATTGCAGCTGCTTTCTGCTGAAGTCTTTGCAGCATTAGCTTCCCCCTTTAATTTCCACGATGGTGATTTAGGCGAAGGTGTTACCCACCAGGCGAGCACAGCTGAAAGCGCATTGTATCTTTCATCTCCAATGCCATGCCCATGGTTTAACTGCAGGCCAAAATGTGGCGAGATGCACAAATGTACCTGACATGTTATGCAGCTGCAACTTAACAGGGCTTGCACTAGCCTTCAGCTCAACAAATAAATGTGGTCCCTGCTCCAATTCTTTTTTCTATAAGAACTAGAAGGAGTAGGCCATTCAGCCCCTCTAGCCTGTTCCACTGTTTAATTCAATCATGACAGATCACTTCTAGGCTTCAACTCCACTTTCCTGCCTGTACACTTCAACCCATTATTAATTATAAATCCGTCTGTCTCCTCCTTAAATTTATTCAGTGTCCACCACACTCAGGGGCAGTGAATTCCACAGATTCATGACCCTTTGAGAGAGGTAATTCCTCCTCGTCTCTGTTTTAAATCTGCCAGCCTTTAGCCTAAAAGCAAGACCTCTCATTCTAACTGTGTCAGAGCATCACAGAAAATAAAAAATAAAAATTGAAAGAACTGTGGATTCAGAAAATAGAAACGAGAGTAGGCCCTACAAGCCTGCTCCGCCATTCAATATGATCATGGCTGATCATCCAACTCAGTCCCCTGATCCTGCTTTGTCCCCCATACCCTTTGATCTCTTTGTGAACAGGCACCTCAGGTTTCCTGGAGAGCGAGCTAAGCAGAGGGCTCATTGAAGACTGTTGAACCTATAACTTTATTTCTTTATTTTTCTCCTTATCCTATGAAAGTAATGCTTAATTTTTTTAACTTTGTTTGTTTTAATACTTTGCACCTAGGTGCCTTTGTACCTAAGATGGTGCTGCCTGGAGTGACATACATTTTTCACTGTACTCCTGTACTTGAATGCACATGACAATAACAAATAAATCTAAATCTAAACTCTATTGACATCTTTCTTGAAAGCCTTCAACGTTTTGGCCTCAATAGCTTCCCATGGCAGACAATTCCACAAGCTTCCACCACTTTGTGGGTGAAGAAATTCCTACTCATCTCTATCCTAAATGCCGACCCCCCTATCCTTTGACTGTGACACCTGATTCTGGATTTGCTGATCAATGTGAACATCTTTTCTGCATCGACCCAGTCTAATCCTGTTATAATTTTACAGGTTTCTAAGCAATCCCTCTTAATTCTTCTAAACTCTAGTCAATATAGTGCTAACCAAAACAGTATGCCAGTCACACTATCTCAGGGTTCAGTCTAGTAAAAATTCATTACATTCCCTGTATAGTAAGAACATCTCTCCTCAGATAAGGAGACCAAAAATGCACATAATACTCCAGGGGTGGTCTCACCAAGGCCCTGTATAATTGCAGCAAGGCATCCCTGCTCCTGTACTCCAATCTTATGAAGGTTAGCATACCAATTACCTTCTTCACTGCCTACTATTTGTGTACTTTCAACGACTTGTGTACAAGGACACCCAGGTCTCGTTGCAACACCCTTTTCCGAACCTATTGTCTTCAGATAATAATCTGCCTTCCTGTTTTAGCTACTAGGAGATAGAAAGGACTACAAATGCTGGAAAAAATGTGGAGTTGATAAAATGTGGAGCTGGAGGAATACAGCAGGTCTGACAGCATCCGAGGAGCAGGATAGTCAATGTTTCCGATCTGGCCCCTTCATCAGGACTTAGCTACTAGAATGACCTTTCATTCTAGTTTATGTCACTATTGTTAACACTGATGAACACTAGTGTGACTGAACAGACTTGATAGCAATCCCCAACTTTGAGTTTGACATGAGGACAAAGAACAGAAGCAAACACATTTTAACTTTAGTGAGTAAGAGCATTAGATTGCCAAACATAATTTCACTTTCGCTTTAACTGACAACGGCCTGGCTGATTATCGCCTATTGCCTTCACTTGATTCGCTTTTATTGTAGGAATAGTATTTTATTATAAAACATAAACAATATATTTGAATATGTCATGATTAAAATGTTTAAATATGTTATTATTGCAGGGATAGAGGATTTATAACCTGGGATTGGTCACTCTGCCATTCGATTTGATCTGGTTGTGGTCTTTAAATATCATTCCTGACCACCTGCCATAACCCTTTCTCTATCTAAACTCTATCACGTTTTGCTTTGAATAAATTCAATGCCTCCACTGGAAAAGAATTCTACAGACTAACAATTTTCTGACAGGAGAATTTTGGAGGAGTTCCTCTTCTTTCTATCTGTAAAAGGAGGCACTCATGCTCTTAAACGCTGTCTGCCATGTAGTTCTAGTCCCACCTTTACAAAGGGAACATCCTTCGGTCTACATTCCATTAAGCCCTGGCCCAGATTCTTATATATTTTGATCAGGCCATCTCTTAGTTTTCTACTCTCTTATCAGTACAGGCCCACTCTGTCCTCATCATGGGTGTCCGTTCCTATAATGGGAATTATACAGGACTGATACCTTCAATCCATGAGAGGAAGTGGATTTATATTTGATTTGGTTTGAACCAGAATTCCAGCCTAACTCTGGGGGTCCAGTCACAGTATTTTTTTTTTTAAATCGTTCATGGGCTGGCATTTATTGACCATCTACTTAAAGTCATAGAGTTGTAGAGATGTACAGCAAGGAAACAGACCCTTCGGTCCAACTTGTTCATGCTGACCAGATATCCTAAATTAATCTAGTCCCATTGGGCCCATAGCCACCTAAGCCCTTCCTATTCATGTTCCCATCCAGATGCCTTTGCAATGTTGTAATTGTACCAGCCTGCACCACCTCTTCCTCTGGCAGTTCATTCCATACACACACCATCCTCTGAATGGAAAAGATCCCACTTCAGGTCCCTTTTAAGTCTTTCCCCTCTCACCTCAAACCTACCAATAGACCAAGAGAAAGAAACAGAAGGAGTGAAGAAGCTTCAGTTGGAGCATCCTACTCATCTGCCATCTTGACTGGAAGAATTGTAAAAGTCATTGCTCAATTTAGGAGTACGGTCTTAGCCTGCTCAAAGCCCTCTTTGTTAGCAGAATGGTTTAGGATTGATATATGCTGTCTGATGTCAAGCTGTTTCTGTTATCACTAGGAGTGACAGTAAATTCATCACAGCAGCAGGATTAAAGACAGTGCTACAAAATAGAATGGGACAAAGATGAGAGGACTCCTTTATTTCTGTGAATTGTACAAGATTTAGTTGAGCTTCAATCAATCAACTGAACTGGAGGGCTGAATTCAGCCTGGAAATAATAACAGAGGATGCCAGTAGGTGCTAGACATTTTCCCTTGTGCTGTTGCACTTTAGTTCAGAATTCCCAGCATTTTGACTGCCTCAGTGGAATGGTGCTTGCGGTTATTGGCTTTCTGTTATTCCATACTACCTTGAGATACCATAAATTGTTTAAATCTGGCAGAGGATGACATCCAGTTAACAACCCACTGCCGAATTCTATGGAATTGATCGTAGTTTTGGAAAAATTAGAATCTGTGTAAGAGAGTCGAATCTGATAATATGGGGATCTAACGATAGACTGCTTGAGGGAGGTATTTGACAAACAGCCCCAAATACAAGTCACCCTAGACCTGTAAAAGGTCTGATTTGTTTTCTCATGAATCCCACTCTTAATCGAATATCAGCCGATTGAGTGAGCCAAGCCCCATGGGGCAGCACGGTGACTCAATGGTTAGTACTACTGCCTCACAGCGCCAGGGACCAGGGTTTGATTCCAGCCTCGGGCAACTGTCTACGTGGGCTTTGCGTGTTCTCTCTGCATCTGTGCAGGTTTCCTCCTACAGTCCAAAGATGTGCAGTTTAGGTGGATTGGGCATGGGAAATACAGGATAAAAACCAAAAGAACTGCAGATGCTGTAAATAGGAAGCATATAATGCGGAAAAAGGGCGGTGAGACCCAAAGGATTGGGAAGTCTACAAAGATGAACAAAGGACAATGATAAAAGAAATAAGGAGGGAGAAGATTAAACATGAGGGTAAGCTAGCCAGTAATATAAAAAAAAGATTGCAAGAGCTTCTTTAGATATATAAAGGGCAAAAAACGAGGCAAATATGGACATTGGGCCATTGGACCATTGGAAAATGCTTCTGGAGAAGTAGTAATGAGGAGAAAAGAAATGGCTGCGGAACTGAATAAGTACTTTGTACCAGTCTTCACAGTAGCAGACATGAGTAATATTCCAAAAATTCAAGAGAATTGGGGTGGGGAGGCAGAGGTGAGTATGGGGAACATCACTAAGGAGAAGATACTAGAGAAACTGAAAGGTCTGAAAGTGAATAAATCACCAGGACCAGATGGGCTACACTCCAGAGTTCTGAAGGAGATAGCTGAAGAGATAGTGAAGGCATTACTGGTGATCTTTCAGGAATCGTTGGAGTCGAGGAGGGTCCCAGAGGACTGGAAAATTGTGAATATAACCCCCTGTTTAAGAAGGGAGTAAGGCAAAAGATGGGAATTATAGACCAATTAGCCTCACCTCAGTCGTTGGTAAGATTTTAGAGCCCATTGTGAAGAATGAGATTTCTGAATACTTGGAAGTGCATGATAAAATAGGGCAAAGTCAGCATGGGTTCATCAAGGGGAGTTCATGCCTGATAAAACTGTTAAAATTCTTTGAGGAGGTAATTAGCAGGTTAGACCAAGGACAGGCAATGGATATAATGTCTCTGAACTTCCAGAAGGCCTTTAACAAGGTGCCACCCGGGAGGCTGCTGAGTAAGATAAGGGCCCATGGTTTTAGAGGCAAGGTGCTAGCATGGATAGAAGATTGACTCACTGGCAGAAAGCAGAGAGTGGGGATAACAGGATCGTTCTCAGGATGGCATCTGGTGAAAAATGGTGTTCCACAAGGGTCAGTGCTGGGACAATAGTTATTCACTTTATACATTAATGATCTAGATGAAGGAACTGAGGGCATTCTGGCTAAGTTTGCAGATGATACAAAGTTAGGTATTGAGGAGGAGGGGAGGCTGAGGAAAGATTTAGACAGGTTAGGAGAGTGGGCAAAGAAGTGGCAGATGGAATACAATATGGAAAATTGTGAGGTCATGCACTTTAGTAAGAAGAATAAAGCCATGGGCAATTTTTTAAAAGGGGAAAAAATTCAAAAATCTAAAATGCAAAGTGACTTGAGACTCCCAGTCCAGGTATCTCTTAAGGTAAACTTGCAGGTTGAGTTGATACTTAGGAAGGCAAATATAATGTTGGCATTTATCTCAAGAGGATTAAAATGTAAAAGCAGGGATGTACTTCTGAGACTTGATAAAGCTCTGGCCAGACCACATTTAGAATATTGTGAGCAATTTTGGGCCCCATATCTCAGGAAAGATGTAATGGCCCTGGAGCAGGTCCAGAGGAAGTTGACAAGAATGATCCCAGGAATGAAAGGCTTAACATATGAGGAAAGTTTGAGAACTCTGGGTCTATACTCGATGGAGATAAGAAGGATGAGGGGGGGGATCTAATTGAAACATTCAGAATACTGAATGGCCTGGACAGAATGGATGTTGGGAAGATGATTCCCTTGGTAGGAGAGACTAGGACCCAGGGGCACAGCCTTAGGAGTAAACAGAAGACCTTTGAGAACAGAGATAAGGAGAAACTTTTTTAGCTAGAGTGTGGTGAATCTATGGAATTTACTGCCACAGAAGGCTGTAGAGGCCAGGTCATTGAATACATTTAAGACAGAAATAAGTAGGTTCTTGATTGTCAATGGGATCAAAGGTTACAGGGAGAAAACAGGAAAATGGAGTTGAAAAACCTATCAGCCATGATTGAATGGTGGAGCAGACTCGATGGGCCTGGTTTTTGCTCCTATGCCTTATGATCCCAATGTTATCCTTTGTCATTTAAGATCAACGACATTTTCACAAGATAAACAAAGCCATACCTGAATGTCAATACCTTTGCTAAAACCATGGGTGTGAGTATGGTTTATAACACGGTGTAGATCTTTTGTTTCTGGTAGCAGCAATTCCCCAGTGGTATTGAGTGGTTAATATTTATCAATGGCTGTCCATGCATACCATATACACCGTAACATCTAATTATCTAACTGCATCTCGGTGTGCATGGTTTGAACAAGATTAAAAGTAAACAGGTCTTTTTATAGATAACAATCAGAACTCACAGCCTTCTCTGTTGCCCTGAATATGATGTTGAAACACTTAATGATTTGTGGGTGGTTTTTGTAAAAATATAAATGTAGACAGAATTTTGCTGAGTCAAGCAGAATGCTCACCAATTACAGGCACATTTCACAAAGGAAACATTTATTAAATATGGGGATTCCAAAACTTTGGTTGAATGGTATTTTCCGCCCTCAAAGCATAGTTTAATGAAATTTCAGTCGATTATTAGTATTGTACCTTTTCCAAACTGCAGGCTGTGTAAACAAGGAAACCTTTCAGTGCACACTATGGCTCAAAGGCCTAAAAGCCATCTTGTTTGATGCTGTGATGAATGCAATAGAGGAAACAGATTAAAGTTGTGTGAATTTTTCTCCTGATAGATTTAGAAACTGTGATAAACGACAGTTGCAATACCTGTCACACCTAATACGGCAACCAATCTTTTTCTCGTTAAGTTTAAAAGTATGACGTCAGTTTGTTCTGTTGCCTGTTAATGTCATTGTTGTTTCATGTGCTTTTTCTGGTGACCTGTAGCTTTTGCAGCATTATCTCTGCTGACCGTACCTCTTTCAGGTGGGCAGTGTGCTTTTAATTACACTATAAGCTAGAAATGTGAGCAACTGTTGTCTGTTACTTTGTAAGTGACATTATTTAACACGGTCAAGATGGCCCGACCTCAAATAAAGGGAACTAATTCAAGTTAAAAAGAAAAAGTCACTTCAGACTTGAAACATTACCTCTGTTTCTCTCTCTTTCCACAAATTCTGTCAGCCTCTCTGAGTTTCCCTGGCACTTTACAAATTCATCGAGTAGGCCGTCCAGCCCTTCAAACCTGCTCCAACTTTCAACACAATCATGACCAATCATCCAACTCTGTAACCTCTTCCCACTTTCTCTCTGTAAAACATTATTTTCGTTTTGTTTCATTCTGGAGTATTTTGACTTTATTATACTAACTAAAGAGGGTGCTTTTGAAGGTATGAACAGTAAAGATCATAATCATAGAATCCCCACAGTGTGAAAACAGGCCATTTGACCCATCAAGCTCACACCAACTTTCTGAAGGGCATCCCAACCAGACCCACCCCACCTGTAAATCCCTGGACAATTTAGGATGGCCAATCCATCTAACCTGTACATCTTTGGACTGTGGGAAGAAACCACAGCACCTGGAGGAAACCCACACAGACACGGGGAGAATGTGCAAACTCCATACAGACAGTCACCCAAGGCTGAAATTGAACCTGGGCCCCCAGAGCTGTGAGGTAGCAGTGCTAACCACTGAACCACCACGCTGCCCATTTTGTTTCTATGTTAAAAATAAGTTTCTCAGGAAGATTGTTCCTTCCAGATTGAAATCAATCCTTGAACAGAAGCCGAGCCAGAGATGCCCACATCCCACGAGTGAATTGAAAGAAAAAATCATTTTGATCTTCTGACCTATAATTGGCCAAAATATCGGAAGAGAATTTCCAGGTCTTTCACCTTGGATCAGCTGGGTGAGGTTTGGTGGGGAAGGGGGAGACAATGAAGACTTGAATCGCAGAGGAAGATGGCAATATGTTCTAACAACAGATCTTTCCATTTAGAGCTTATACAGAGAAGGAATTGACAATGAGCCAGGGAAAGAGATCCAAGGACAAGTGACCTAAAGCTTGTCAAAGGGGTAAGTTTTAAGGAACATCTTAAAAGGAAAGAAAATAGCAAGAGAGTTTAAGGAGGGAATTCCATGCAGAACATGAGGCTTCGATGCCTGAAGATAGAGCCACCACAGGATGGGATGAAGGAGGTTAGAGATGGACAAAAGATAAGAACGCTAGTGTCCTGGAGGGCTGTGAGACTGGAAGGTGACGGAAAACCAAATCTAAGGGAAAAGGTGAAGGGATTCCTTGGCATTGGGGGACAGCAGGAGACAGTCCTGTCCACACTCCAAGAGCAGTGTGAAGTGGGGATGGGCTTGGGTGGGTGGCTTTCCAGACTGGAGGGTTGGGAGGTGTATGGGTGAGGATGGTGATGGGGAGCTGCCCATAGCTAAGAGGGGAAAGGGAGACAGTGGTATTACTCGAACTGTCAGAACAAGCCAACAGGAGGACAGGGCAATGCATATGCACAGGTGTTTGTTTACAGAGCATACGTTAAGCAGCATTTTGACAGATTGACAAAGATTGGAAGGACTGTGCAGCAGTCAGTGTCACTATGAAGTGATGGCTACAGGTAGTCAGTGTCACTGTGAAACAGACTGAGAACAGCGTACAGGGTCAGTGTCACTGTGAAACAGACTGAGAACAGCGTACAGAGTCAGTG
>NC_063340.1:9089993-9104770 GCF_021869965.1 Rhincodon typus | reverse complement strand
CAGACTGGGAGCAGAGTGTACAGAGAGTCAGGGGCACTGTTAAACAGGGTAGACAAACAGGAGGCTGGAAGAACACAGCAGGCTAGGCAGTATCTAGAGGAAAGAAGCAGTCAACGTTTTGGGTATTACCCTTCTTTAGGACTGGATGTGGGGGTAGGGGGAGCTGCAGATAAAGAGGGAGGGAAGAGGGTGTAGTGGAATGGTGGTGATAGGTGGACACCGGTAGTAGGTACGACCTGGTTGGTCGATGGGAGGGATGAATCCAGTTGGTGGCTGGAAGGGAGGGTCAGAAGGTGGAATGGAAGGGAGGAGGTGGGGCTGGAAGGGGTGCTGGGGAATGGGTGGGAAGGTTATTTGAAATTGGAAAATAAATGTTGAGTCCTCCAGGCTGTAGAGTGCCCAGGTAGAAGATAAGGTGTTTTTGTTCAAATTTGCGAGTTGCTGCAACACAGGAGGAAGCCGAGGACGGACATGTTGGAGGGAGAGTTGGGCTGGGATTTGAAATGGACGGTGACCAGGAGGTTGGGTTGGCCATAATGGGCTAGGCGAAGATGCTCGGTGAAACAGTCACCTAGTCTACATTTGGTCTCACCGACGTAGAGAAGACCACATCAGGAGCATTGGATGCAATAGTCTAGGTTGGAAGAGATGCAAGTGAAGCTCTGTCTCACTTGGAAGGACTGTTTAGGGCCCTAAATGGAGGTGAGGGAGGTGGTGTGTGGGCAGGTACTGCATCTTTTACGGTTACAGGGGAAAGTACTGGGCGGGTTGGTGCAGAGTGTGGCACAAACTAAGGAGTGGCGAAGGGAATGGTCCTCGCGGAAGGCAGAGCAGGGTGGGGAGTGGAAGATGTTCTGGGTGATGGGGTCTGATTGGAGTTGGCTGAAGTGTTTGAGGATGATACGTTGGATGCAGAGGCTGGTGAGGTGGAAACTGAGGACAAGGGGGACTCTGTCTTTATTATGTTTGGTGGGGGGATGGTTAAGAGCTGTGGAGCAGGGAATGGAGGAGGCGCGGTGGAGGAGGAGAACTGAGGAAGGTTCACCGGACCTGAAACGTTAACTCTGATTTTCTCTTCACAGATGCTGCCAGACCTGCTGAGCTTTTCCAGTGACTTTGTTTTTGTTACCCAAATGTGAAGCTGACTGGGCAAGAGAGAGGAGGAGCTTGTACTTCTGAATCTTGGCATTCAGCCTGGCAATGTTCAGTGTTGTGTCTTCTTCTGACATACCTCCTTCCGAATCTGTAAGGCAGGGTGCCAATTTCCCCTTGTCTGCTATGTCCAGGGTGCATGTCTCCAATCATAGAGGGTAGCTTCAGACCGGCAATGCTTGGCTAGGTGCACAACAGCTTTATAATTATGGCACAGGTGCCAGGGATCCTGAGATAGTCCAGCAGTAATGAGAACTTTTGGCTATGGCAACTGGGAGAACCAGATTGCCATTGGACAAGTAAGGCACCATATGGGCATGGTAGGTCATTAATGAGATGTGTTTGGGATGGTCATGTGAGAAAATTCACAGAACAAAACCAACGAAAATGCTCTTTTGTTGATTTCTGCTAAAAGTCAGCTCAGAATTTCTAAACTGCTGTAGAATTGCAATAAAATCAAGTGGACCTTTTTGAACGAACACTTTTGACATTCAAGAGCCAGAGAGATGTCAAATATAGAGTCTTAATCTGAATGCCCTGTTTAATTTGTGTTTGGTTTAAGTTGCCATCATGTCAGTTGTGTCTCAGTTGGCCGCACTCTCGTCTCTACTTCAGACGTTTGTGGTTTAATGTCCCAGCCCAGGATTTGAGCACAATAATCTGAGCAGGAGCTCCAGTGCAATACTGCAGGGCTGCTGCACTGTTCGAGGTTAATCTACAAACTCTGTATAGTGGACTTGAAAGATGTATGGCCTCGAATCACAGAAAACCTGCAAAGCAGAAAGAGGCCATTCAGCCCATTGAGTCTGCATCGCCCCTCCGAAGAGCATCCCACCCAGATCCATCGTATCCCTGCATTTCCCATGGCTAATCCACCTAACCTGCACATCCTTGGACTTTGGGAGGAAACCAGAGCACCCAGAGGAAACCCACGCAGACACGGGGAGAACGTGCAAACTCCACACTGACGGTCGCCCAAGGATGGCAATCAAATCTGGGTCCTTGGCGCTGTAAGGTGGCAGTGATAACCACTGAGCCACCGTGCCCTCCTGTGCCTCACACCCTCCCCACACTTCCTAACAGAACAATGTTCAACCAAACCAGAGTTCAAATTGCGTTTTGACTTAACGTTGGCCCTGGAGGTTCAGCCAAAGGACATCTCAGACAATTCTCTAAAAGGGTACAATCATCCATTCCCATAGTCTACAGGAACATACTATAATAACAATTCATGTCTCATTTGCTGCGGGAAGCTTCAAATATATCGCAAGGTCGTGTGGAAAGTTCTTAATGCAGGAGGCTAAGAATGAGTAGATCCTCCACATATGGAATTTTACGACAATTCATAGTGGTTACATGGTCACTGTTAGATTTTTAATTTCAGAGCATTTGTTTGAAATTGAATTCAAATTTGATCATTTGCCATGGCAGGATTCAAACCCATGTCCCCAGAACATTAGCCTGAGGTTCTAGATTGCTCATCTAATGACATTCTTCTCAATCCTCCTTATAACCTTAAATAGAAATAAATTTTCTTTGTGTAAATTAGCTGAACCTTCCCTTGTCTTGTATATCCCTATAAGATTGCTTTCCAATCTCCAAGAAGACAGCACCAGCTTCTCCACGGTAACACAATCACTAAAATCCCTCTTTCCACTTTGTAAATCTCCTCTGCACTCTCTCAGGAACTCTGGCACCCTTCCTAAAGTGGGGAGAGTACAAATGCCTGACTGACAGGTGAAACTCTAAAAATAACACGGGGCTGTGTTCAGATCCAACTTGGAAATGTCTCCGGGGAGAAGAGAAAAGACTTTCATTTGTATAGCGCCACCCAGATTTTCCAAAAGCATCTTACAACCAATGAGGTACTGTTTTTGTAGTGCTGTCACCATTGTAATGTAGTAAAAGCAGTAGCTGGTTATCACAGACCAAACTACACAAACAGCAATGCAATGATGATCAAATGATCTTGTGATGTTGATTGAAGGATAAATCATTGAGAACTAAGTTAACTGTACTGGTGGTCTTCAGCAGAGTACCATGCAATCCTTTCACTCCATCCAAGCAGGCAAATGGTTTTACATTTTATCCAAAAGACAGTGCAGTCCTCCCTCAATACTGCATTGAAATATTAATCTGCTAGAATTCTTTGAGGAAGTAACCAGCAGGTTAGACCAAGGAGAGCCAATGGATGTTATCTACCTGGACTTCAAGAAGGCCTTTAACAACGTTTGAGGACTCTGGGACTATACTCATTGGAGTTTAGAAAGATGATGGGGGATCAACTTGACACTTTCAGAATACTGAATGGTGTGGACAGAGTGGATGTTGGGAAGATGCTTCCATTGGTGGGAGAGACTAGGACCTGAGGGCACAGCCTTAGAGTAAAGGGAAGACTTTTTAGAACGGAGATAAGGAGAAACTTCTTCAGCCAGAGAGTGGTGAATCTATGGAATTCACTGCCACAGAAAGCTGTGGAGGCTGGGTCATTGAGTACATTTAAGACTGAGGTAGATAGGTTCTTGATTATCAAGGGGATCAAGGGTTACGGGGAGAAAGCGGGAGAATGGGGTTGAGGAATTTATCAGCCATGATTGAATGGTGGAGTGGACCCGATGGGCCGAATGGCCTAATTTCTGCTCCTATGTCTTATGGTGTTATGGCCTTAATTCTGACTTTAGTGCTTATGCCCTGCAGGGGGTCTGGAACCCAGTGATTTGCAATTCAGAGGTCATGCTACCAACCAAACCACAATAAACAAAATAATGAGTATAAGGGTAAGAACAGAAAATGTTAAAAATTAAAGAGAAGCAAATTTCAGAGCTCGAGCACCTATCTGTAACTAGCATCAGTAATTAAATAATGCACAAAATGAGGCAGAATATTATCAGAAACTATTGTGTCCCTTCGGCCTCATATGTTAGATGCTGCAGAGGAATCAAAGATTATCCATAAACCAAGGAGGGCACTTATTTTTGCAGAGCCTCGGTGTGCCTGTTGTATAAAAGAGGAAGCTAGATTAGAGCAGCTTTTCTCAAGTACAGCGCTGCGGCAGCAAATATCTCACTGCTAAAACAATAGTGGACTCTTCCCAAGTTTGACTTCCAGAACCTGCTTGACCTCCATCCGTCAATTTGTAAATAATTTGTGGATTCAGAGTCCATAGCAAAGTCAAAATACTGTGGTTGGTGGAACTCTGAACGAAGGAAACAAAAATGCTGCAAAATACCCTGGAGACATTTCCAATGAAACTGGTCAGCATTCTTCAAATTAAGCATGCTTTTCTCTCTCCAGAAATGCTTGCCAAATCAGCTGAGTGTTTCCAGAAATTTCTGTTTCAATTTTGATGCTTAATTATCATCCATCTTTAACAATATTCGAAAAACTGGCAGCTACCAGTCTAAACTTTAGCCTTTGCCATCCATTTAATTGCTGAACTGTCAAATTTTATTCCATTCAGTGATTTAAGATTGTGTTTGATTTTAAGCTGATAGTATCGAGAATGCCAAGATACAGGACAGCTTGTGGGGAATAGATGCCAATCCAGTAATCGAGGCAGGGGTATTGAGTAAGTGGGATTTTGACAGTGCAGATTCACAGGAATATAAGGCAGTTTGAGCCTGAAACAAACAAGATGGGAAAAGCCACCGACAGCAACATGTTAAAAAAACTCTCGACGCATCCAACTCTGACAGGCAATTAGCGGACGGGGTCAACCATCAATAGCTACAGGACTGTAGCGCCAGTCTTTAATTCCATATCCATAAACTGGCCAATGCTACCTCAATCATTGCTCCGCATCAAATAAATGTCTGTTTGCTGAGCTTGATAAAATCTTCATTTCTGACTTCCAGGACTGCTTGACCTCCATCCATCAATTTGTGGATAATTTGTGGATTGAGACCATCTGTAGAACCTTTAAAAAATTTTGATAATGTTTGAACCTGCATTAAATATTGGACTTATTTTTCAGATTTTTTTTATTGGACATAAATAATTAGGCAAGTGCTGACAAAATAAATTGTTTCTGGATGATGCGTGGATCTGGACGGTAAATCAGCCTGAAACTATAGGCCTTCTGTTTTTTGCTAATAGGGTTCTATTGTTTCTTTCATGGCTTTTCATTTCTCACAGGGTTGCTGCTTTGTCATTTGTGAATCTAATGTCAAAATCACTGAGTAAGTTCAAAATGTTTTACCTCCAAATTGGTAAGTATTAGCTCGTTCCATGTCTCACCAAGAAGAATAAGTGTTGTATTAAATGTCAACAGCAATCTTAAAGGTGCAAACCATGGAGTGGCTGCGTCCAACAGCAAACAGATTTGCAGATATTTAAGGCAGATTCTTCAATGAAGTAACCTACCTGAGGATATTTGAAGTGATGGAAGGTGTTCTGACAAACCATTATACTGGTTTGCAATGTTTCATGATATTTTGTCCTGTACTCATCCAGACAAATGAACAGCATTACATCATACGCTTGACTTTTGCCTTGTAGATGGTGGACAGGCTCTAGAGAGTCAGGGGAGATGAATTACACACCGCAGGATTTTATTCATTCATAGGATGAAGGCATCGCTGGCTAGATTAGTATTTATTGCCCATTCCATTGGGTAGTTAAGAGCCATAGAGTCATAGAGATGTACAGCACAGAAACAGACCCTTTGGTCTAACTTGCCCATGCTGACGAGATATCCGATATAAATCTAGTCCCATTTGCCAGCATTTGGCCCATATCCCTCTAAACCCTTCCTATTCATATACCCATCCAGATGCCTTTTAAATGTTGTAATTGTACCAGTCTCCACCACTTCTTCTGGCAGCTCATTCTAAACATGCATCACCCTCTGTGTGAAAAAGTTGCCTCTTAGGTCACTTTTAAATCTTTCCCCTCTCACCTTAAACCTATGCTGTCTAGTTTTGGACTCTCCCACACCAGGGAGAAGGCCTTGAGTATTTACCCTATCCATGTCCTTCATGATTTTATAAACCTCTGTAAGGTCACCTCTCAGCCTCCGACACTCGAGGGAAAATAGCCGCAGCCTATTTAACTGCTCCCTATAGCTCAAACCCTCCAGCCCTGGCAACATCCTTGCAAAGCTTTTCTGAACCCTTTCAAGTTTCACAATATCCTTCCTATAGCAGGGAGACCAGAATTGCACTCAATGCTCCAATAGTGGCCTGACCAATGTCCTGTACAGCTGCAAAATGACATCCCAATTTCTATACTCAAATGCACTGACCAATAAAGGCAAGCATACCAAATGCCTTTTTCACTATCCTATCGACCCACAACTCCACTTTCAAGGAACTATGAACCTGCACTCCAAGGTCTTTTTGTTCAGAAACACTCCCCAGGACCTTACCATTGAGTATATATATATCCTGCCCTGATATGCCTTTCCAAAACGCAGCACCTCACATTTATCTAAATTAAACTCCATCTGCCACTCTTTGGCCCATTGGCCCATCTGATCAAGATCCTGTTTTACTCTGAGGTAACCTTCTTCGCTGTCCACTACACCTCCAATTTTGGTATCATCTGCAAACTTACTAACCATACCTCCTATGTTCACATCCAATTCATTTATATAAATGCTGAATAGCTGTGGACCTAGAACCGATTCTTGTGGCACACTGCTGGTCATAGGCCTCCAGTCTGAAAAGCAACCCTCCAGTTATCTAGTTTTGAGCGAGTTCTGTATCCAAATGGTTAACTGTCTCTCTATTCCATGTGATCTATCCTTACTAGCCAGTCTACCCTGAGGAACCTTGTTGAATGTAGACAAAAAGGAGGCTGGAAGAACACAGCAAGCCAGGCAGTATCTGGAGGAAAGGAGAAGTCAACGTTTTGGGTATTACCCTTCTTCAGAACCTTGTTGAATGTCTTACTGAAGTCCATATAGATCACATTCACCATTCTCCCCTCGTCAATCCTCTTCATTACTTTTTCAAAAAACTCAACCACATTGCTGCGGATCTGGAGTCACATATGGGCCACACCAGGTAAGGATAGTAGTTTCCTTCCCTAAAGGGTATTAGTGAACCAGATGGGTTTTACCAACAACTGACAATGGATTCAAGGTCATCATGAGGCCTTAATTCCAGATTTTTTTAAATTGAATTCAAATACCACCATCTGCCTTAGAAGCATTCAAACCCATGACCCCAGAACATTTACCTGGGTTTCTGGACTGGCAGTCCAGCAATAATGCCACTAGGCCATTGGCTAGGATTCCCAGCCTCTAACTTGCTCTTGTAGCTGCAGTATATTGTGGCCAGTCAAATTCAGTTTCTGCTCAATCCTCTTGCGAACATGCTGGTAAATAGAAATAACAGGGGGCATTCTATTCATAAAAACTGTCTTCTGGTGGGTGCTCACTATGGCCATCCACTATATGTCCTGGGGAAGAATCAGTGCATTCAAAATACTGTTGCTATTGATGTCAATGAAACCACTCATGGTTTCTAGGTTATTAACCCCAGCAATATCAGTTCTTTGTTAGAAATCAAGGTTTGAGTGGGGAGGACGCTGAAGAAAGGGTTTTCTGACCAGGCAAGGTGGTTGGAGTACAAGCAGGTCGGAGTCCCATGAAAGTTAGGAACCTAAGTGCACAAATGACTCCAATTGTGGACAGTCAGTAGTGTGGCAGGAATGGTAAAGTAGCCATGGTCCTAAAGGAGCACAGTTACTGGAGAAAGAGAAACGGCTGGTGGTGAGTTTAACTTGAGGGTCACCGTGCCACAGATGAGGGGCGAGATTGAGAAGGCAGGGCCTTCATGGTCACCAGTGCTGGAATTGAACTCATGCTGAGGTTACCATGAAGATCCCTTTCAAATAAAGGCCAACATTCCATTGACTTTCCCCATACCCTCTGAACTTGGATGCAAGCTTTGTGATTCATGGGTAAGGCCTCCCAAATCCCTCTGTTCTGTAGCTTTCCATTGTCGATTGTCATGAAACAATCCATCTGGTTCATTAATATCCCACAGGGAAGGAAATCTCTGGACCCTGTCTGGCCTGGCCTACATGTGTCTTCAGACCCACAGCAAAGTGGTTGACTGGTTTAGTTTGGGATTATGTTCGGCATGGGCTGATTACACCAAAGAGTCTGTTTCCGTGCTGTATGACTCTATGACTCTTAACAGTGCTCTGGACAATTCAGGATGGGCAATAAATGCTGGCCCAGCCAGTGATGCCCATATCCAAAGAATGCTTATTAAAGTAAAAAGATGCTTATTGTCACTGGGGCCTAGCCACTTCCTATTAATAGCCAGCGCTCCAGGATAGCTGCAAGGCCTTGCCCATTGCTGCAGCCACGTTCCATCTTGTTGAAAGGGGGTTCCCTCTCCACACTGGTGGTCCAGTGACTGAAAAGGATTGTTAATTAAAATGTTTAAAAGTTAGAGAGAGTGAGCCTCCACTTTGAGCTGTCCTCTCTCTCTCTCTCTCGCCTGTTGCTTCTGAAATGCTCATTAATTTGAGTGCGAGCCCCGTCTGGTCACTCACCGGCCAGCTCTGCCGGGTTACTGTTTGCTCCACACAGTGCGTGAGGCTGTGCTCCCTATTTGATCTCGGCTCAAAAGCCCAAATTGTACCCTTTATGTCAGCTGGAGAACTGCAGCAGAGACAGCCAGGGGATTGACCCGCTCAGCCTGATCGTGAGTAATGAAAACAGGGGCGATGCGTTCTTTGGTTACAAATCAGGACTGGGTGTTTTTATGAGGTTTCTGGTATAAACCAGCAGCTTCGAAGAACAGGCACATTGATGGAGGACAGCAAGAAGCAGAGAGGGAGACGTAGAGAGAGAAAAACGTACCTCTGAGTAACTAAAGGAAAATTTGGGAAGCTGAATACAAACTTTTGGAACTTTGTTGTCCCCTGCTGAAATTAATGCACCACCCGTCTAATTAAGACATGATATATGGTGACATTGTAATAGAATACCACTCTCTCTTTTTATAACTTCAATAATTAATGGTTGATGTATCAGCCAGCCACTGGTAACTATAACAACATAATCCTATCATTCTGGTAGGACTTGTTACTGTGAGTCTTATAGCCCTCTGGAGCTTAAGCCGTTGTAAAAATCACATGAAACACACACACAATCTGCTGGTGTTTGCATCCTGCATTTGTTGTATATGTAAGTGCAACATTAATTAAGCCTGCAACGTCCCAAGTGAGGTAGTGACTTCAGTTTCGGGATGGATTCCTGGAACTCTGCAGAGGCAGAAATGGGGACAACTCTGTCACTGATGTGATATCAGCCACAGCTCAAAATGAGCTACCCCTGACTAGAGTCACAGGGCATGGAAATACGCTGCCCACAATGAATTGTTGAACCACATTCCACACAGTGAAGTTCCTTCCTAATAGATGAAAGCCCACATCTGTATGCAAGACAATAGGCGCACTTTTCAGGAAACTTAACCAGCTTCCTCTTGTTCCCTGCAGCAAGAGTGAAGCCCCTTTCAACTGAGCCAGACCGGGTGCAGGTTCTGAATGAGTTAAAATCAAAACCCTGTAATGGCAATGCCACATGCTAGGTGCAGTGCCTGCCTTCTCTATCACTGTGGTCGCTGTCAATCAGCCTCGAGCCAGGATCGAAGGTGAGAAACATCATCAGATCAGCTTACCGTGAAGAATGCTGATTGCTCACTACTTGTTCAGGGTGGTTGGAAGGATTCAATGTCCAGGCGAGGGTGTTGACTTACTGCAAAATGTTAGCAGGAGGTAATAGCAATGGGTTCAGTCCAGATTTATAATCTCAGGTTGCAGGTTGACGCTGTTTGCATCTAGCAATGTAAATGATTAATCTACATATACATCAGCGTTGTTGCTATCATCACTATAGTCTTACACAGGACATAAGTAGTAGCATTTCAAACAGTTCAGGGAGGTTTTGTTGAAACTTCTTCATATTGAATGAGGACATCTGTATTTCTGAATAAAATCCAAAGATGTGCAGGCTAGGTGGATTGGCCATGCTAAATTGCCCCTAGTGTTCAGGGATGTGTAGATTAGGTGGGTTATAGAGGGATGGGTCTGGATGGGATGCTCTGAGGGTTGGTGTGGACTTGTTGGGCCGAAGGGATTCTATGATTCTATGAAATTGCTCCTGTTAAACACCATTTTACATCCACATTGGCATCATGCAAAAGTACTCAGCTCATTCAAACATACTCCATTTCTGATATATCATTCATTATTTAAGTAAAGGCAAAATACTGCAGATGCTGGAGATCTGAAACAAAACACAGAAGATGCTGGAGAAACTCAGCAGGTCTGCTAGCATCTGCGGAGAGAAACAGAGCCAATGTCTTGAGCCCTGTATGATTTTCTTCAGAACCCACGATTCATTATCCATGACACACAAATCAAGCATCCTTTGCACATTCCAATCATTGATACATTCCTGTTCTAGCCATTGCCTGATCTGGAAAGGTGAAGAATCATTTTCCCAATTCTGCAACTTGGTCCCTGAGACGCACTCCTGAATACATAACCCTCCTCATCACTAATACCAGCCACTGTCATCACTTTGATATCACACATCTCCATCCCTGTTTCAGCTTACCTGCTGCTGATACTCTTATCCACACTTTCGCTGCCCTTGGACTCGACCAGTTTGCGTTATAAGAAGAGGCTGGTTAGGCTGGGACTTTTTCCACCAGAACGTAGGAGGTTGAGGAGTGACCTTATAGAGTCATGGAGATGTGCGGCATGGAAACAGACCCTTGGGTCCAACACATCCATGCCGACAACATATCCTAAATAAATCTAGTCCCATTTGCCAACATTTGGCCCATATCCCTCTAAACCCTTTCAATTCATATGCCAATCCAGATTCCTTTTAAATGTTGTAATTGTACCAGCCTCCATTACTTCCTCTGGCAGCTCATTCCATACACACACCACCCTCTGTGTGAAAAAGTTGCCCCTTAGGTCCCTTTTAAACCTTGGTTGTCTCACCTTAAATCCCCCAGTCTGTGGAGAGACCTTGTCAATTTACCCTATCCATGCCCCTCATAATTTTATAAACCTCTATAAGGTCACCTCTCTGCCTCCGACGCTTCAGGTAAAATAATCCCAGCCTGTGCAGCCTCACCCTATACTCAAACGCTCCAACCCTGGCAACAATCCTGTAAATCTTTTCTGAGCCCTTTCAAGTTTCACAATATCCTTCTTATAGCAGGGGGACCAGATTTGCATGTAGTATTCTAAAAATGTCCTAACTAATGTCCTGTACAGCTGCAACATGACCTCCCAATTCATATGCTCAATGTACTGACCAATAAAGGCTAAGGTTTATAAAATCATGAAGGGCATAGATAAGGTGAATGACAGGTGTCCTTTCCCTATGGTGGGGGATTTCAAGACTAGGGTGCATTTTTTTTTTAAGATGAGAGGAAAAAGATTTTAAAAAGACATGAGGGGCAACTTTTTTACACAGAGAGTGGTTTGTGTGTGGAATGAACTGTCAGAGGAAGGGTGGATACAGCTACAGTTACTATGTTTAAAAGACATTTGGATAAGTTCATGAATAGGAAAGGTTTGGAGGGATATGGTTCAGGTGGGACTAATTTAGTTTGGGATTATGTTCGGCATGGACTAGTTGGATCAAATGATGTTTCCTTACTGAATGACTCTATGCTTGTTCTGATGGTCTCCTGACTGCTCTCCTACCCTCTGGTAACTTGAGACCATTGAGGCTTTGCTGCTAACATCCAAAATCACACCAAATCTCACCCACTCCATGGTTTCTAGCCTACATTGCCTGCAAACATTAGTAACACCCAAATGTTCAATCACTTATCTTTGATCAGGAATCTCTTTGTGGCCTAGACCCTCCCTATCTCTTCCCTCTTCCTTCTAAATGTCTTTTCTCCATTTGTTCTACTTTTTTTTTAACTTTTCTCCCTTTGTTACTCCTTTTCCTGCTAACCTGTTTCCATGCCCTGATTTACACTTTGGGGGGAAGCTAAGGTGGCAACATCTCCCACATCAACATGAAGCTCAAGATGATCTGAACATCAAGGATCATCTGAACAGGCTCTCATCAGTCTCCCACAAGTAGCCAGGGACTTTGGGGAGGCTGGTGCTGGTGGGAGATAAGGCTTCTGGTTAGAACCCAGTGTCAATAGATTGAAAGAGGGAACCAGAGGCCCATTCTTGATGTGTGGAGCCTTCTAAAGTATGCCAAACTCTGCATTCCCCAAGAAAGGTCAGCTCTTGTCCATGTTATGTCTCAGATCTATGCAGACATAAGAACATAAGAAATAGAAGCAGGAGTAGGCTATCTGCCCCCTCGAGGCTGCTCCACCATTCAATAAAATCATGGCTGATCTTTTCATGGACTCAGCTCCACTTACCCCCCCGCTCACCATAACCCCTCAATTCTTTTACTGTTCAAAAATCTATCTTTGCCTTAAAAACATTCAACGAGATAGCCTCAACTGTTTACTGGGAAGGGAATTCCACAGATTCACAACAGTTTGGCTGAAGAAGTTTCTCCTCAGCTCAGTCCTTAATCTGCTCCCCCTTATTTTGAGGCTGTGCCCCCTAGGTCTAATTTCACCCGCCAGTGGAAACAACCTCCCTGCTTCTATCTTATCCATTCCCTTCATAATTTTATATGTTTCTATTGGATCCCCGTCCCCCCTCATTCTTCTAAATTCCAATGAGTATAGTCCCAGTCTACTCAATCTCTCCTCGTAAACCAACCCTCTCAACTCCAGAATCAACCTAGTCAACCTCCGTTGCACCCCGTCCAGTGCCATTACATTCTTTCTCAAGTAAGGAGACCAAAACTGTACACAGTACTATAGGTGTGGCCTACCAGCACCATATACAGCTGCAGCATAACCTCCCTGTTATTAAAATCCATCCCTCTAACAATGAAGGACAATATTCCATTTGCCTTCTTAATTACCTGCTGCACCTGTAAACCAACTTTGTGATTCATGCACAAGGACACCCAGGTCACTCTGCACAGCAGCATGCTGCAGTTTTTTTACCATTTGAATAATAGTCCATTTTGCTGTTACCCCTACTAAAATGAACGACCTCACATTTACCAACATTGTACTCCATCTGCCAGACCTTTGCCCACTCACTTAACCTATCTATATCCCTCTGCAGAATTTCAGTGTCCTCTGCACACTTTGCTCTACCAATCATCTTAGTGTCATCTGTGAACTTTGACACACTAAACTTGGTCCCTAACTCCAAATCATCGATGTACATTGTAAACAATTGCGGTCCCAACACTGATCCCTGAGGCACTCCACTAGCCTCTGATCACCAACCAGAAAAACACCCATTTATCCCCACTGTTTGCTTTCTGTTAGTTAACCAATCCTCTATCCATGCTAATACATTCTCCATTACACTGTGCACCTTTATCTTATGCAGTAGCCTTCTGTGCGGCACTTCGTTGAATGCCTTCTGAAAAATGACCTAAGTTTCCACTTGCTTAGCTGGGAAGTTATTTACAGTGCTTTAAGATATATGTTCCATACCTCTCTAGCTTTTAACTCTTTTCTACAGCTTTGAGTACTGAGTCCACAACCAGATGTAACCAGTCAAGTGCAGTGAGCATCAATAGTAAGTAGATTCACTTAAACAAACATAGGCAACTGAACACAGACTCCTCTTCCCACAAGTAGGCCAAGGCAGGGAATCCATTATTATGTATCGAGGGAAGCTCCAATTACCCACCCAGTTTTGTCACCAGTGCCTGGACTGTACCGTACAAAGAAAATCTCCCTCCCATCTGTGAGAAGTAGAAGTTAAAATCAGACTTGCAAAGGGATGCAATATGAAATTCTCGTCTGCCTGGATGCTTGACATCCACCAAAGGGATGAATTTAAATTGTACAGATCACTTCTGGGTGAGGTTATCACCTGTAAAATCTCAATGCAGTCGCTGTGCTACAATGGCAGATCTCCCTCACCTGATTATCGTAAGTCCCAAATTCATCAAATGGTTTAAATGAGCAGACATGCATAATTTACAGGCTGTAATACCTTGTTTTGCTTCTGAAATACTGATGCGCCATTTCTGTATTCAAAGTCCCAAAACAAAGCTCCAACCCAGGTGTGTTGTCAGCAACATGATCAACAGAATGTGGTTGCTAACGTTTTACGGTTTTAAAACCAAACATAAAACCTTGAAAACAAATACGATAACACTGCATTGTGAGCGAAAATGCTATTTGCCAACTGCAAACAGTATCATGTCATCCAAGACTGACAATGCTGTGTACACATCCTGTCAGTGTGGAACAGTTATCAGCAATGTATCCACTTGACTTCAATAAAAAGAAACAGGAGAGATGTCAAACAGGGTGGTGGCCATATTGGATGTATAGCGCAGAAAGAGGCCATTTTTCTCAACCAGTCCATGCCAGTGGCTATACTCCACTCAAGTCTCTTCACATCTTTTTTCATCTAAATATTCTACTTTAACTACCTGATCCCTCGTCTCTCATCTGCTTATTCAGTTTCCACATAAGTGCAAAATAAAAACCAAAAGAACTGTGGATGCTGTAAATCAGGAACAAAAACAAAGTTGCTGGAAAAGCTCAGCAGGTCTGGCAGCATCTGTGGAGGAGAAAACA
>NC_063340.1:9081194-9089593 GCF_021869965.1 Rhincodon typus | reverse complement strand
TCTGTTTTCTCCTCCACAGATGCTGCCAGACCTGCTGAGCTTTTCCAGCAACTTTGTTTTTGTTCCACCTAAGTGCAGTTCTCACATAGAAGCATAAAAAGAAAAGTTCAGGAACAGGCGATTTGGCCCTTCAAATCTACTCCAATAGCAACACGGCATCAATGGTCAAAATCCTGGAATCCCCTCCGTAATGGCATTGTGGGTTGACCCACAGCAGATGTACTGCCGTGGTTCAAGAAGGCAGCTCACCACTACCTTCTCGGGGTAACTAGGAATGGGCAATTAATCCTGGGCAGCCAGCAATGCCTACATCTCACAAATAAATCCAGTTCTATACCCTCTTCCCACTTTCACTCCATATCCTTTCATCCCTTTATTCCTAAGAACTATGTCTAAACCCTCTTGAAAACATTCAACCACTTCCTATGGCAGAGAATTCCACAGGCTCACCACTCTCTGGGCAAAGAAATTTCTCCTCACCTTAATACCCGGTATCCTTAAACTGCAAACTCTGATTTTGGACTCCCCAGTTATCAAGAGCATCCTTTTTGTTGAAGGAACCAACAAGAGGGAAAAGCAGACTTGACCTCATCCTTACCAATCTGCCAGGTGCAGATGTATCTGTCCATGACAGTATCAGTAAGAGCGACCACCAGTCCTTGTGGAGATGAAGCCCCGTTTTTACATTCAAAATAACTTCTATCGTGTTGTGTGGCACTATCATCGTGCTAAATGGGACAGACTTCAAACAGATCTAGTAACTCAAGACTGGCCATCCATGAGGCGCTGTGGGCCATCCACAGCAGCAGAATTATACATCAGCACAATCTGTAACCCCATGACCCAATATATCCCCCACTCAATCATTATCACCAAGCCAGGGGATCAACCCTGGTTCAATGGAGAGTGCAGGAGGGTATGCCAGGAGCAGCACCAGGCATTCCTAAAAAACTGATGTCAACCTGGAGAAGCTAGCAAACAGGACTACTTGTGTACCAAATAATGTAAGTAGCAAGTGATAGATAGACCTAAGCAATCCCACAACTAACGGATCAGATCCAAGCTCTGCAGTCCTGCCACATCCAGTCGTGAATGGTGGTGGACAGTTTAACAACTCACTGGAGGAGGAGGCTCCACAAATATCCCCATCCTCAATGATGGAAGAGCCCAGAACGTCAGTGCAAAAGATAACGCTGAAGTTTTCACAGAATCTTCAGCCAGAAGTGCCGAGTAGATGATCCATCTCGGCCTCCTCCAGTGGTCGAGCATTATAGATACCAGTCTTCAGCCAATTCAATTCACTCCATGTGATATCAAAAATTGTTGAAGGCACTGAATACTGTAAAGGCTACGGGCCCTGACAACTTTCTGGCCATAGTACTGAAGACTTGTGCTCCAGAACTTACGTCTCCCCTAACCAAGTTCTTCCAGTACAGTTACAACACTGGCATCTGCCTGGAAAATTGCTCAGGTATGTCCTGTACTTAAAATAAAGGACAAATCCAACCCTGCTAATTACCGCCCCATCAGTCTACTCTCGATCATCAGTAAAGTGATGGAAGGTGTCAGTAACAGTGCTATCAAGCAGCACCTGCTCAGAAATAACCTGCTCGGTGACACCCAGTTTGAGTTCTGCCAGGCCCACTCAGCTCCTGACCTCATTACAGCCTTGGTCCAAACATGGACAAAAGAGCTGAATTCCAGAGGTGAGGTGAGAGTGACAGCCCTTGATATCAAGGCAGGATTCAGCAGAGTGTGGTATCTAGGAGCCCTAGTAAAACTGGAATCAACGGGTATCGGGAGGCAATCTCTCCGGTGATTGGAGTCATACCTGACACATAGGAAGATGGTTGTAGTTGTTAGAAGTCAGTCATCTCAGCCCCAGGACATCTCTGCAGGAGTTCCTCAGGGTAGTGTCCTCGGCCCAACTATCTTCAGCTGCTTCATCAATGACCTTCCCTCCATCATAAGGTCAGAAGTGGAGATGTTCACTGATGATTACACAACGATCAGCACCATTTGTGACTCCTCACACACTGAAGCAGTCCATGTTCAAATGCAGCAAAATCTGGTCAGTACCCAAACTTGTGCTGACAAGTGGCAAGTAGCATTGGCACCACACAAATGCCAGGCTATGACCATCACTAATAACAGACAATCTAACCACCGCCCTTTGCCATTCAATGGTGTTACCATCACTGAATCCCCCACTATTAATATCCAGGGGATCACCATTGACCAGAAATTCAATTGGACTCCCTACATAAACACAATGGCTTTTAGTGTGGATCAGAGGCTAAGAATACCGTGGCAGATAAGACCATAAGACCCATCTGAATGAACCTACCTTTGAATTCAGTTCTCACAAATATGACGAAGAAGGTATGCAACTAACATGGATTATAAGGAATGTCCTTAATACCATTTGGCCCATTGAGTCTGGTCCACCATTCAATCATGGCTGATAAGTTCCTCAACTCCATTCTCTCGCTTTCTCCCCATAATCCTTGATCCCCTTGAAATATCAAGAACCTATCTATCTTAGTCTTAAATGTACTCAATGACCCGGCCTCCACAGCCTTCTGTGGCAGTGAATTCCACAGATGCACCACTCTCTGGCTAAAGAAGTTTCTCCTTATCTCCGTTCTAGAAGGTCTTCCCTTTACGCTAAGGTTGTGCCCTCAGGTCCTAGTCTCTCCCACCAATGGAAACATCTTCCCAACATCCATTCTGTCCAGGCCATTCAGTATTCTGAAAGTTTCAATTAGATCTCCCCCTCATCCTTCTAAACTCCAATGAGTATAGTCCCAGAGTCCTCGAACGTTCCTCATATGTTAAGCTTTCCATTCCTGGGACCATTCTCGTGAACTTCCTCTGAACCCGCTCCAGGGCCAGTACATCTTTCCTGAGATATGGGGCCCAAAACTGCACACAATACTCCAAATGTCGCCTGACCAGAGCCTTATAAAGCCTCAGGAGTACACCCCTGTTTTTATATTCAAGTCCGCTCAAAATAAATGCCAACATTGTATTTGCCTTCCTGACTACTGACTCAACCTGCAAGCTTACTTTGAGAGAATTCTGGACTAGAACTCTCAAGTCTTTTTGCACTTCAGACTTCTGAATTTTCTCCCCATTTAGAAAATAATCCATATTTCTATTCTTCCTACCAAAGTGCATGACCTCACACTTTCCCACATTGTACTCCATCTGCCACTTCTTTGCCCACTCTCCTAAACTGTCCAGATCCTTCTACAGCCTCCCCACCTCCTCAATATTACCTGTCCCTCCACCTATCTTTGTATCATCTGCAAACTTAGCCAGAATGCCCACAGTTCCTTCATCTAGATCATTAATGTATAAAGTGAAATGTTGTGGTCCCAGAACTGACCCTTGTGGACATCACTTGTTACCAGCTGCCTTCCTGAGAAAGACCTCTTTATCCCCACTCTCTGCTTTCTGCCAGACAGCCAATCTTCTATCCATGCTAGCACCTTGCCTCTAACACCATGGGCTCTTATCTGACTCAGCAGCCTCCTGTGTGGCAACTTGTCAAAGGCCTTCTTGGAGTCCAGGTAGATAACATCCATTGGCTCTCGTTGGTCTGCCCTGCTTGTTACTTCCTCAGAGAATTCTAGCAGATTTTTCAGGCATGACCTCCCCTTGATGAAACCATGACTTTGCCCTACTTTACTATACACTTCCAAATATTCAGAAATCTCATCTTTTACTCATAGACCCTTTGATCCAACTTATCCATGCCGACCAGATATCCTACATAAATCTAGCCCTATTTGCCAGCATTTGGCCCATGTCCCTCTAAACCCTTCCTATTCATGTACCCATCCAGATGCCTCCCAAATATTTTAATTGTACCAGCCTCCACCACTTCCTCTGGCAGCACATCCTATTCACGCACCAAACTGTGTGTGAAAATGTTGTCCCTTAGGTCCCCTTTATATCTTTCCCCTCTCCCCTTAAACCTATGCCCTCTAGTTTTGGACTCCCCTACCCCGGGGAAAAGACCTTGCCTATTCACCCTATTCATGTCATTCAATTTGACCAAATCACACACTGAAGCATCTCTGCATCCTCGTCCCTGTTCACCCTCCCACCCAGCTTTGTGTCATGTTCAAACCTGGAGATATTACGTTTATTCCTTCATCTTGACTTTTCTTCAACCAATCCCTGTGGCGATGAGATGAACATTCTTACCACTCTTTCACTAAAGTTTCATCTGAGTTTATTAATAGATTTCCTGCCACCTGCTAAATGTGGACAACTTTTAGTTATGCTCTTCCCAACAAGAGGAAATTTTCTTTTTCTATCAAGACTATCAAATTTTTCATAACGTGAAAGGCCTCTACTAAGACACCCCTCAGCCTTCTGTTTTTGAAATCGTAACCACTGTCTTTGCACCTTCATGCAAACTCAACATTTATACTTTTTCAGGGTTATCTTCACCCTACAACGCTGTGGATGCTCAGTCATTGAGTATGTTAAAGACTGACAATGGATGGGTGTTTGGACAAAAGGCACCAGAGGGCAGACCAGGAAAGTAGCATTCAGGGAAAGATTAGCCATCAACTGCTTGCTTTATTGGAATTGGGGGTGGAGCAGACTCAAAGGACCATATGACATATTTTTATTGTTATTTCTTGTGTTTTCTTGCAAGGTGATGACCTCTCAATGTCCGAAACGCTCTAGTTCCTCACTAGTCCTCTTTAGTCATTGATTGCTAATGGTAAAAAGATAGAAATTGCTGTTTCCACTAATTTGAAACAACAATCGAAATGTGAACAAGAGTGTGAGTGGGGAAATCTCACCTACGAAATGATCTCACATTGATTTTTCTGTCCATGGTCTGTCACTGTTTATAATTTTTTTTTAAGCAAATTCAGGGAACAAGACCTTAGGTAGAATCTTATAGTGCCCTCAATGACATGGACACGGCAAGAAAGGTGAGACAATTGTGTGAAAAATCAGGCAAAGCCTCTCTTGATGTCAGGAGCAACTGAATGCAGTATTGCTCTCTTAGCCTTCAAAGAGCATCAATTTGACTCTTCCTCAAAATAGAAGTTCTGGAGAAGGGCCACTGGATGCAAAACGTTAACTCTGATTTTTCTCCACAGATGCTGCCAGACCTGCTGAGCTTTTCCAGCAACTTCTGCTTTTGCTCCAGATTTGCAGCATCCGCGGTTCTTTCAGTTTTTATTTAAAATCTGACCCCTGCTTGATTTTAGAGAACCAAATCATTCTGAGAGTTGATTCCTATTGGGGTGCGATATCTCCTGAAGGTTGTTTTCCTGTTTTGAGCAATCATTTTATTTTGCTAAAAGCATAGTTCATTGGCATTAAGGACATTCCTTATAATCCATGTGAGTTGCATACCTTCTTCATCGTATTTGTGAGAACTGAATTCAAAGGTAGGTTCATTCAGATGAAGATTAAATATCACAGGGGTTTATTTTGTGTTTTCAAGTCTGACAATTACAAAATTAATCACAATGTACAGTTTTAATTCAAGTCTTTTTTTTACATATTTATTGTTGTTGGCTAGGCCAGCATTGATAGCCCATTCCTAAGTGCCCAGAAAGAGGTTAAGCGTCAACTGCATTGCTGTGAGTCTGGAGTCACACATAGGCCAGACCAGGTAAGGACAGCTGTTTCCTTCCCTAAAGGACATAAGTGGACTAGATGTATTTTTCCAATGATTGACAATGATTCCATGGTCATCATAATAATCATTAGCCCAGTTTTAAATTGAATTGAAATTCCACCTTCTGCCATGGTGCGATTCAAATCCAAGTCTCTAGAATATTACCTGGGTTTCTGGATTAATATTTTAGCGATAATGCCACCAGATCATCACCTTCTTGTTGTTAAATCCATAACAAAAGGCAATTATATTCATATGGCACCTTCAATGTAATGAAACATCCGAAAGGCACTTCAAAGGAGTGTTTTAAAACAAAATCTAACACCGTTCTGTCTATGTTATTGAAACTCGCAGAATACTCTGAGGCCTGGATAGAGTGGACATGGAGAAGCTATTTGCACTCATAAGAGACACTAGGATCCAACGGCACAGCCTCAGAGTGAAGGTACAACCTTTTAGAACTGAGTTGGGGAGGAATATCCTCAGCCAGAGGCTGGTGACTCTGTCAAACTCATTGCCACAGAGGGCTGTGGAGGCCAAGTCATTGAGTGTACTTAAGACAAAGATAGACAGGTTCTTGATTAGTAAGGGGGTCAAGGATTATGGGGGGGAATGGAACTGAGAAACATTTCAACCATGTTCGAATGGCAGAGCAGATTCAATGGGCCGAATGGCCTAATTCTGCTCCAACATCTTCTGGGCTTACTAGGTCAAATGACCAAAAACGTGGGCAAAGTTGTAATTTTGAAATGGTTTCTGAAATGGTCAGACAGCGTGTTAGAAAAGGTTCATATAAGAAACCAGTTGTGTCGCTGTAAGAGCTTATAAAGATAGGGAGGGGTGAGGCCATCAAGGTATGTAAAGACAAGGATGAGAATTTCACACACCAAATGAATGTGGAAAATATCAAAATCAGCAGCAACTTTATACAGCTAGAATATCATAATTTGGCAAAAATTGAAACATAATGCTTTAAATATGCCCCATCAATACTGGCTCCACGTATAAGCGTTGCTTCTGTGATCGTGCATTTAAGAAAGCGAATACAGCAATCGGCATAAAATAGAAAACTAAAATGCTACAGATGCTGCCTGATCTGCTGAATGGTTCCAGCATTTTCCTGTGTTTTTTTATTCGCTTTTACAACCTACTGGTGGCATAGCGAGTATGTTAATGGGAAGCATCTTTTATCAAACCACTGCTATGCATCTCTATAAAAACATTGATCTTGTTGGGAAAAAATGTTTTCTTTAAGCGACCACATGAGGTCAGGTTTACCACTGACTGTTTCAGCCATTAACATGAATGATTTGAGCTATTTTTGGCACTCAGTACAGCCCAGGTGGCCATCTGGCCTGATTCACAGACAATTTTGGCCGAATTCCTTTGCATCTGGGAGTGGCGACCCTCCTGCTTCCAACTAATTGGATCGCATTGTCTCTTTTTCATTCTCAACTTTCCACTCGTCAAAAAAGGTTGCAAACATCCCATGCGTCGCACTGCAGAGTTTCAATTAACCCCCTTAATCCCGATTGGATGTATGCGGTTTGGGTTAGGTCCGACACCCAACCGTGGGCCCATTAGCACATTGTCATAAAACGAAAAACTGTTTTGACGGGCTGTAATTGGTGCTAAGTGATATCGAACAATGGTTCCCTTGTAAGTAGCAAATCCAAGGGCTGCCGCTCAGGGCGTGCAGGGATGGACAATGGAGCTGTTCTCATAGCGCAATCAGCCAGATTTTCACTGGAGATAAATATGAGACCATTGCTGTCATTCAAGGTATTAGACATGTGGGGTGATGTGGGGACAAGTAACAGAGCTGGAGTTTGCAAATGGGAATCAGGTTCAGTTATTGGAAAGGTTTATGTAATTAAGGGACTTTGCTCCTTCATAAATTTGTCTGTAACTTTTTTTTTCCCCAAATGTGACCGTCTCTTATTTTTTTAACCGAGCTGCGAAGCCATCTCCTTAAAGAACCACACCAAAGCATTATTCTGCTAAACCTTAATGAACAGCTAGCAGCATGCAAAGTAACTTTGGAATTGACATACGGCGATTGTAAAACAGTGGAATCTGCAACCCAACAAAAATGCAAAGAGATTTTGGATGATAGTCATAAGAAATGACACTCGCTCTTTCTTAAAGTATCATGACTGTGAGTTTTGATAACACATTTTCTGGTCAGCTAATTAAACGATGCCACTGTTCTAAAATTCTCATCCCTGGTTTCCCTCTGTGGCCTCTCCAAAACCTTCTTTCATCCTGCACTCCCCCCCACCCCATCTCTGTAATCTACTCCAGGCCCACAATGTTCCAGAGATACCGGTATTCCTGATTCCAGCCTATTGTGCACAGGAACATGTGAATTAGGAACAGATGTAAGCCATTCAGCCCCTCAAGCATTCCCCTCCATTCAAACATTTCAGCTTGATTTTAATCACTTGTATGCTTCAAGTGGCTGAGTTCCCAATCTTCACTCCCTATACTACTCTAGTTCCTTAAAGGCATAAGATACACCTTAACGAGATAGTAGGAGCTGCAGATGCTGGAGAATTTGAGATAACAAGGTGTAGAGCTGGATGAACACAGCAGGCCAAGCAGCATCAGAGGAGCAGGAAAGCTGACATTTCGACCCTTTTTGAATTTCTGAATTTTGAATTTTGAATTTTGAAATTTCTGAAGAAGGGTCGAGGCCCGAAACGTCAGCCTTCCTGCTCCTCTGATGCTGCTTGGCCTG
>NC_063340.1:9065136-9081094 GCF_021869965.1 Rhincodon typus | reverse complement strand
GGGTTCTGAAAAGATTTACCAGGATGTTGCTGGGAATGGAGGGCTTGAGTTGTAAAAATAGCCTGGAAAGGCTGGGACTTTTTTTCACTGGAGCATAGGAGGTTGAAGGGTGACCTTATTGACGTTTACAAAATCATGAGGGGCATAGATAAGGTGAATGCCCCCTTGGGTGGTGGCAATTCAAGCTAGGGGGCACATTTTTAAAGTAATAGGAGAAAGATTTAAAAAGAACATGGGGAGCAACTTTTTTTACACAGAGAGTGTGTGATTCATGTGTGGAATGAATTTTTAGAGAACATGATGGATGCAGGTACAGTTACAAGCCTTAAAAGTCATTTGAATAAGTCCATGAATAGGAACGGTTTAGAGGGAGATGGGCCAATTGCAAACAGGTGGGACTAGTTTAATTTGGGAACATGGTCGGCATGGACTGGTTGGACCAAAGGGTCTGTTTCCATGCTGTATGACTCTATGACTAATTGACCAGGCTTTTGGTCACCTGGATTTAATTATTGCTGGTGAGACCATATCTGGAGTACCGTGAGCAATTTTGATCCTCTTATTTCAGGAAAGATATCAGTTCATTGGAGGTATTTCAGAAAAGGTTCACTAAAATTATCCCCAGTATGGAGGGATTATCATATGAGCAAAGGTGAAACAGGTTGGGACTGTACTCAATGGAGTTAGAAGAATGAGAGGTGATTTCATTGAAACACATAGGATTCTTAAGGGGCTTGACAGGGTAAATGTTGAAAGGATGATACCCACTCATGGGAGAGTCTAGGACCAGAACGCATAGTCTCAGAATAAAAGAGCGTCAATTTAAGACTGAGACGAGGAGGAATATCTTCTCTCAGAAGGTTATGAGTCTTTGGAACTCCTTGTCACCCAGAGCTTTGGGGAAGTGTCCTTGTGTATATTTAAGGCCGAGATAAATTTTTGATCAGTTGGAGAATTGAAGGTTACAGGGAAAGGGTAGGTAAGTAGATGTGAGGAATGTCGGATCATCCATGATCCTAATGAAGGGTGCAGAGGGTTTGAGAGGCTAAATGGCCTGTTCCTCTCCTATTTCTTATGGTCTTTTGTGATGCAGTATATAACTTTTTTGTCCTGATTTCTTTCTTTAATTCTTTCAAAACTGCAGCGGTCATGAGAAAGTCCAACACTTGTTGCCCATCCTTTAAACGTAATGACTTGACAGGCCATTTCCGAGGGCAGTTCAGTGTCAACTTTAGAATCATAGAATCCCTACAATGTGGAAAGAGGCCATTAAGTCTGCACTGAACCTCCAAAGAGCATCCTAACCAGGCCCACAACCCCCACACCCCATCCGCATAACCCCACATCTAGCACGGCCAATCCACCTAACCCACACATCTTTGGACTGTTGGAGGAATGCGGAGCACCCAGAGGAAACAACACAGGCAGTCATCCAAGGCTGGCATCGAACTTGAGCCCTTCGCACTTTGAGGCAGCAATGCTAACCACTGAGCCACTTGCCATATTCACTATGTCACTGTGGAGTGATATGTCAGCCAAGTGGTATTATTGTTGAACTGTTGATCCAGAGATCCAGGTAATGCTCTGGAGACCAGTGTTCAAATCCTGCCGTGGCAGATGATGGAATTTGAATTCAATAAACATCTGAAATTCAGAGTCTAATGATGATCATGAATCCATTGTCAATTGTAGGGGAGAAAAATACCCATCTGGTTCACTAATGTCCTTCAGGGAAGGAAACAGCCATCCTTACCTGGTCTGGCCTACATGTGACTCCAGACCCACAGCAATGTGGTTGACTCTTAACTGCCCTTTGGGCAATTAGGGATGGGCAATAAATGCTGACCTAGCCAGAGATGCTCACACCTGTGATTTTCTTTTAAACAAATCAGGTAGAAATGGAAAATTTCCCCCAGAAGACATTAGTGAGAAGGAGTGACCTGTTTGTTTCCTCTCCACCTATCCTCTCCTCTATCCATCTTCTATCCGCCTCCCACTCCCTCCCTATTTATTTCAGAACCCCCTTCCCCTCCCCCTTTTCTGATGAAGCGTCTAGGCCCGAAACGTCAGCCTCTCTGCTCCTATGATGCTGCTTGGCCTGCTGTGTTCATCCAGCCCTGCACCTTGTTGTCTCGGATTCTCCAGCATCTGCAGTTCCTACTATCTCTGGGACAATCAATGACAGGTTTAGGGTCATCATTTCTGAAAGTAGTTTTCAATTCTCAACTTATCAGTTGAAGCTATACTCTATCAGTTACTGTGGTACTTGAACTCCTGTCACCAAAACATTCATCTGGATTTCTATGCTCCTATAACCAATGAAATTGCCTTTGTACTACCATCTCCTTAGTCTATGGAGCACCTTCAAATGTTTTTATCTGGTTGGAGGCAGATGATAAGTGCAAGCTTAAATACAAGTAAAGAAATGGGAAAATCTTACTCAAACTATACATGGTAATTGTTAGATCATAACTGGAATATTGTAAACCTTTTCGCACCTGGAGAAAAAAACATACTGACACCAGGAATGGAGGGATTACTTTATGAGGACGGGTTGAATAGATTGGATCCATGCCATTTTTTTTTAGAACAATGAATTTAGAAGATTGAGAGGCAACCTTTTTGAAAGATGGAACATTCTTAGGAGGTTTCATAGGGTAGGTGCAGAAAGGTGATTTCCCCTTGTGGGAGTGTCTAGGTCTAAAAGGTGTAATCTCAGAGTAAGGGGCTGTACATTTAACAAAGATTTAAGGAGGAATTTCCTCTCTCAGAGGATAGAGTATCTGTGGAACTCTTTACCGCAGAGGGCTGTCGAGATTGGTTCATTAAGTATATTCAAGGCTAAGACAGATTTTTAATCAATAAGGGAATGGAGGAAAAAGCAGGCAAGCGGAGATGAGGATTAACAAAGGGAGCTGTACCAGCCAGGAGAGAGAAGCTCACAGAATACCCTACCTACTTCACAGAGACTCCACTCAGTAATTTGACATGTTGGGTGTGGCTATGCTGCCAGAGGGTGGACTTGTCACATCCTGTGACCATGTGTATCTACCCCATCCCAACCTCCTAAATGCTGGACCTGACCACCACTGATCCCCAGAAAGGAATCTCAGAAAGCCACCACCATGCAAAATCTCCACCCTTTGGCCCCTTCAAGAGCTGCTCTCAGTTGATTTAACTTTGAATGAATGAGACATGAGATGGATGGGTTGTTCAGCAGACCAGGTGGTGCATGTAAGTTTCCTCTGTGATGATAGTGGCCAGAATGTGTGCACTGGGGGTTTGGATCTTTGGCTGGTTGGTTTCACCAATATGCACGGTAGCATCAATTCTGGGTGAACGTAGCATTCTGAGCAACTGAGCAAATTCCTTATCACCTGCTCATGTTCCCCAAATATGCTCAGAACTGGAACAAACCTTAAAAGGCGGTTACTGGGTGACAAAACTCTCTCTGGACCTGATGGCGACATCCCCGGGGAAAGCAGAGCTGTTGTATCAAAGGCCACAAGACAAACAGATGTGGCACTGGACATGCATTCATCATGTTCAAGGGTTAGTTCAATGGTACTTATGGAAGAAACTGTCCATGATGTCTCATCTGATGAGGAGGGAAGATGGTGAGATACCCCCAAGCAAGCCCAACCATTTCAACACACAGATTCTTCAAGGACTCACTTAGCACTTACAATGGACCAACGTCATTCATAACATCACTCACAAGAAGTATTTATCTTGTGAACATTCTATGAGCTGTTTGAACGCATTGATATCCTTCCCTAAATTAGGAGGCTGTACTATGTCTCTAATCAATTGAAACATAATCTCCCTACTCTGGGATTCAATTGCCCTGAAACAGATCTACTTGTAAAGCCAATTATCATTGTCCTACATTCTTGTGTGAACAGCAACAGATTTTATTGAAAATAATTATGGACAGAAGATGGTAAGACTGGACATTTTCTGAAACCTTACAGACTTGGGATTCAGTTCCATGTGACCTGACACCACTATAATGTAGCTCCTTTAGCACATGCTTAGTAACGATACTTAAAAGTATAATTAACCCTTTGCTCCACACTAATGCCATTGATGGCAGAAATGATGGGGAGTCTTTTTTCCTGTTTCTTTAAACAGCAAGGATTTCTGACTTTCATCTGAAAATCATCACTTGAACCGTTTTAGACACTTTCAATGAAAAAGTTAAGGTTATATAACCCCTTCTACAACCCATGAAACAGTGTAGGTTGGTTCCATTGGATGTTAATAAGAGAGGTGTCCATGTCAGGGGTGAGATCCCAAATGAACTGCTGTCTGGAAGTATGCAACCAACTCAAATAGTCATCTCACTGCATTTGAGCATCACATTGGACACACAGTCTAATTTCAAAACATATTTTAGGCTTCTCCTATAGATAGCATAGAACCTTGCAGCAATTATAACACACGAGCCAGTCCAGTGCACAGTCTCCCAATGTTATAAATGAACTGTAGGTAGGGGGAAGGTGCATGTGCAGCAGACCCTCATTATTAACTTGATGAGAGGTGCAGTAAGGCACAGCAAACAGTATACAGCCTACTCCTGCTCTTGGTTCTTCTCTTGTGTTGTAGCATGCAATTGTTGTATGTTTGATTATGTGACTCTGGTAACTGATCTGTACTGACTGTCCTTGATTGGTTAATCCTGGGTGTGGACTTAGAACAAAGTGAACAGACATTAGTAGAAGCTGATCTATAAGCATCATAGTCGTAGAATCATACTCATATAGCAAGGAAACAGACCCTTCAGTCTAACTAGTCCACACCAAACATAATCCCAAACTAAACTAGTCCCACCTGCCTGCTCCTGGTCCATATCCCTCCGAACCTTTCCTATTCATGTATCTATCCAAATGTCTTTTAAATGTAACTGTACCCGCATCCACCACTTCCTCAGGAAGTTTATTCCACACACAAACCACTCTCTGTGTAAAAAATTTGCCCCTCATGTCTTTTTTAAATCTGTCTCCTCTCACCTTAAAAATGTGCCCCTTGCCTTGAAATCCCCCATTCTGGGGAAAATGCAACTACCATTTACTCTATCTATGCCTCTCATTGTTTTATAAACTTCATAAATCAGGTTTCAAGGTTGCAGGAGTGTACCGGCAGGCAGGAAGGTGGTTTGAAGTGTGTCTACTTCAATGCCAGGAGCATCCGGAATAAGGTGGGTGAACTTGCAGCATGGGTTGGTACCTGGGACTTCGATGTTGTGGCCATTTCGGAGACATGGATAGAGCAGGGACAGGAATGGTTGTTGCAGGTTCCGGGGTTTAGGTGTTTCAGTAAGATCAGGGAAGGTGGTAAAAGAGGGGGAGGTGTGGCATTGTTAGTCAAGGACAGTATTACGGTGGCAGAAAGAACATTTGATGACAACTCGTCTACTGAGGTAGTATGGGCTGAGGTTAGAACCAGGAAAGGAGAGGTCACCCTGTTGGGAGTTTTCTATAGGCCTCCGAAAAGTTCCAGAGATGTAGAGAAAAAGATTGCAAAGATGATTCTGGATAGGAGCAAAAGTAACAGGGTAGTTGTTATGGGGGACTTTAACTTTCCAAATATTGACTGGAAACGCTACAGTTCGAGGACTTCAGATGGGTCAGTTTTTGTCCAATGTGTGCAGGAGGGTTTCCTGACACAGTATGTAGATAGGCCAACAAGAGGCGAGGCCACATTGGATTTGGTACTGGGTAATGAACCAGGCCAGGTGTTAGATTTGGAGGTAGGAGAGCCCTTTGGTGATAGTGACCACAATTCAGTTATGTTTACTTTAGTGATGGAAAGGGATCGGTATATAAAGCAGGGCAAGAGTTATAGCTGGGGGAAAGGCAACTATGAGGCGATGAGGCAAGATTTAGGATGCATAGGGTGGAGAAGGAAACTGCAGGGGCTGGGCACAATTGAAATGTGGAGCTTGTTCAAGGAACAGCTACTGCGTGTCCTTGAGAAGTATGTACCTGTCAGGCAGGGAGGAAGTGGTCGAGCGAGGGAACCGTGGTTTACTAAAGAAGTTGAATTTCTTGTCAAGAGGAAGAAGGAGGCTTATGTAGAGATGAGGCGTGAAGGCTCAGTGAGGGCGCTTGAGAGTTACAAGTTAGCCAGGAAGGACCTAAAGAGAGAGCTAAGAAGAGCCAGGAGGGGACATGAGAAGTCTTTAGCAGGTAGGATCAAGGAAAATCCTAAAGCTTTCTATAGGTATGTCAGGAATAAAAGAATGACGAGAGTAAGATTGGGGCCAGTCAAGGACAGTAGTGGGAAGTTGTGCGTGGAGTCCGAAGAGATAGGAGAGGTGCTAAATGAATATTTTTCGTCAGTATTCACGCAGGAAAAAGACAATGTAGTTGAGGAGAATACTGAGATACAGGCTATTAGACTGGACGGGATTGAGGTTCATAAGGAGGAGGTGTTAGCAATTTTGGAAGGTGTGAAAATAGATAAGTCCCCTGGGCCGGATGGGATTTATCCTAGGATTCTCTGGGAAGCTAGAGAGGAGATTGCAGAGCCTTTGGCTTTGATCTTTATGTCGTCATTGTCTTCAGGAATAGTGCCAGAAGACTGGAGACTAGCAAATGTTGTCCCCTTGTTCAAGAAGGGGAGTAGAGACAACCCTGGTAATTATAGACCAGTGAGCCTTACTTCGGTTGTGGCTAAAGTGTTGGAAAGGATTATAAGAGATAGGATTTATAATCATCTAGAAAGGAATAATTTGATTAGGGATAGTCAACACGGTTTTGTGAAGGGTAGGTCGTGCCTCACAAACCTTATTGAGTTCTTCGAGAAGGTGACCAAACAGGTGGATGAGGGTAAAGCGGTTGATGTGGTGTATTTGGATTTCAGTAAAGCGTTTGATAAGGTTCCCCATGGTAGGCTATTGCAGAAAATACGGAGGCATGGGATTGAGGGTGATTTAGCGGTTTGGATCAGAAATTGGCTAGCTGTAAGAAGACAGAGGGTGGTGGTTGATGGGAAATGTTCATCCTGGAGTTCAGTTACTAGTGGTGTACCTCAAGGATCTGTTTTGGGGCCACTGCTGTTTGTCATTTTTATAAATGACCTGGATGAGGGCGTAGAAGGATGGGTTAGTAAATTTGCGGATGACACCAAAGTCGGTGGAGTTGTGGATAGTGTAGAAGGATGTTGTAGGTTACAGAGGGACATAGATAAGCTGCAGAGCTGGGCTGAGAGGTGGCAAATGGAGTTTAATGCGGAAAAGTGTGAGGTGATTCACTTTGGAAGGAGTAACAGGAATACAGAGTACTGGGCTAATGGTAAGATTCTTGGTAGTGTGGATGAGCAGAAAGATCTCGGTGTCCATGTGCATAGATCACTGAAAGTTGCCACCCAGGTTGATAGCGTTGTTAAGAAGGCGTACAGTATGTTAGGTTTTATTGGTAGAGGGATTGAGTTTCGGAGTCATGAGGTCATGTTGCAGCTGTACAAAACTCTGGTGCGGCCGCACTTGGAGTATTGCGTACAGTTCTGGTCACCGCATTATAGGAAGGATGTGGAAGCATTGGAAAGGGTGCAGAGGAGATTTACCAGGATGTTGCCTGGTATGGAGGGAAGGTCTTATGAGGAAAGGCTGAGGGTTTTGAGGCTGTTTTCGTTACAGAGAAGAAGGTTAAGAGGTGACTTGATAGAGACATACAAGATGATCAGAGGATTAGATAGGGTGGACAGTGGGAGCCTTTTTCCTCGGATGGTGATGGCTAGCACGAGGGGACATAGCTTTAAATTGAGGGGTGATAGATATAGGACAGATGTCAGAGGTAGGTTCTTTACTCAGAGAGTAGTAAGGGCGTGGAATGCCCTGCCTGCAAAAACAGTAGACTCGCCCACTTTAAGGGCATTTAAATGGTCATTGGATAAACATATGGATGATAATGGAATAGTTTAGGTTAGATGGGCTTCAGATTGGTTTTCACAGGTCGGTGCAACATCGAGGGCCGAAGGGCCTGTACTGCGCTGTAATGTTCTATGTTCTATGTTCTATGTTCTATTAGGTCACCTCTCCACCTCTACGCTCCAGTGAAAAAAGCCCCAGCCTATCCAGCCTTTCTTTATAACTCAAACCTTCCATACCAGAAACATCCTGGTAAATCTCTTCTGAACCCTCTCCAGCTTAATAATATCCTTCCTATAACTAACTGATTTGAACTGGACACAGTATTCCAGAATGGGCCTCACCAATGTCCTGTACAACCTCAACATGACTTCCTAACTCCTACACTCAAAGGACTGAGCAATGAAGACAATTGTGCCAAAAGCCCTTTAACCACCTTGACGATATATGATGCAAACTTCAAAGAATTATGTACCTGCACCCCTAGCTCCCTCTGTTCTGCAACACTGTCCAAGGCCCTACCATTAATTGTATAAGCCCTGCCCTTGTTTGTTGTACCAAAATGCAATACCTTGCATTTATCCAGATTGAACTCCATCTGCCATCTTTCAGCCCATTGACCCATTTGATCTACATACCTTTGTAAACAGTGAAAACATTTTGTGATTGCAGAGACATTTCAAAGGTCTTGTAATTAAACCTTGCACACTTAGAAACTGGTGCCATCATTGCATTGCAAAAAGATGCATAAAATATACAACAGGCCGCATTAGGTTACCACTACCCCTCTGATGCTGAACCCAACTCAATTCTTCCCTGCCA
This sequence comes from Rhincodon typus, assembly GCF_021869965.1. Lineage (NCBI taxonomy): Eukaryota > Metazoa > Chordata > Chondrichthyes > Orectolobiformes > Rhincodontidae > Rhincodon > Rhincodon typus. The sequence continues at coordinate 9,072,399 of NC_063340.1, read as the reverse complement.
GTTCTGCCACTATAGGTCACACACAGTGAGGGCTTTAGGCCCTCCTTAGAGTGGAATCCTACGCCAGAATTTAGCCTCACAGTAAGCTTGTAACACCATCATCAGTCCATGATCAGTGCATTGTCTTCACCATCAACTAGAACAACCATCCCCAGCCAACATATAATATCTAACAGGCATAAATGTTACAACCGTAATGTCATAAATTTTCAAGGCTACAATCTCATCACAATAATCAAATAGCAAATTAGAAACTGGTCACACCACACAGTTTATGTCACTTTGTGAGTCCCTCAGTCACTGCTGCTCAATAATCTCACCTTTGTTGAGATCTATAAACCTTTCCTATCTCGTTTGTTCCATCATTCTACCAACTCACTCTCCACCCGCACAAAAAAACACAGCAATTATTTAACATACAAAAACTCCTGAATCTCTTTGTAGTAAACACAACCCTCCAGTGCTGTTTCATTTGAAGCCATTCATTTATGCCTCAATAATCATGAGTTGGTTTAATGTGAAAGGAGATCAAAGCTTATCCATTGCATAAACAAATCATTGAGTTTCCTGTAACTTTTAAGGATCTCGAAACCATTTATCAGATCGTGGGGCAAATCGGATTTTTACTGGGAAGCAGAAAATGAACAAAAAAATAGCTTAACCTTTGAAATATGGTACCATTTTAACACTGCACTGTAATAGATCAGGTTACTGCCTCACAGCTTATTCAGAGAATGTTATCAATGAAGAAGTATACTTTGTGCTTTGTTCTTTATCTCGATGCTTGATGAAATGTTCTACACTAACTAATGTAAGGATCGTGTTGTGGATATCATTTTGTGGATCAAAGCAAATCTGTTACGCTACTGGTTAACCTGTCAAGTGCTGGCAACTAGTTTGAACATCTACCCTCTCGTTTGTGAAATGTCTGTAAATATAATCCTCTGTATCACAGACTGGCATCATGCAGATCTGGTGAAATTAACTGAATATGAAGGTATTTAATCGTTCCAAAATACTGAGTTGAATCCAGTTCGCTACCTTGGGTCAAATCATGACTGGCAGCAAGGGGTGGCAAGGTGGCTTTGTAGTTAGCACTGCTGTACAAAACACTGGTTCGGCCAGTCTGGAGTATTGTGTTCAGTTCTGGTCGCCTCATTACGGGAAAGATATGGAAGCATTGGAAAAGGTGCAGAGGAGATTTACCAGGATGTTTCCTGGAATGGAGGGAAGGTCTTATGAGGAAAGGTTGATAGAGCTAGGTCTTTTCTCTTTAGAATGACAAAGGATGAGAGGTGACTTGATAGAGGTGTACAAAATGATCAGAGGGGAGATATAGTGGAGACGTCAGAGGTAGGTTCTTTACTCAGAGAGTGATAGGGGCGTGGAATGCATTGCCGGAGAGGGTAGTGGAGTCGGCCTCATTAGGGGCATTTAAGCAGCTATTAGATAGGCATATGGATGATACTATAAGGTAGGGATGGAGGTTAGATAGGCCTTATGTTTAGGGTAAAAGTTCGGCACAACATCGTGGGCTGAAGGGCCTGTATGGTGCTGTACAGTTCTATGTTCTATGTTCTATGCTGCTTCACTGTACTGTGGACCTGGGTTTGATTCCAGCCTCAGTTGACAGTCTGTGTGGAGTTTGCATACTCTTCCCTGTGTCTATGTGGATTTTCTCTGCATGTTTGTTTTCCTCCCACAGTCCAAAGATATAAACTATAAAGACAGGCTAGAGGAAACTGGGCTGCTTTCTCCGGAGCTGCTTAGGGGAGACTTGATAGAAATCTTTAAAACTATGAGATGCATAGATAGGGTTGAAGGTCAGAGTCTTTCTCTCAGAGTTGAAATGTCTAATACTGGGGACACTCATTTAAGGTAAGAGGAGGGAATGTTCGAAGGAGATGTGAGGCTTGTGTATTTTTACACAGGCAGTGGTAGGTGTCCAGAACACGCTGCCAGAGGTGGTGGTGGAAGCAAACATGATAGGTGCGTTTAAGGGGTTTTTAGATAAACACATGAATATGCAAGAAATGGAGGGATGCGGACCAAGTGCAAGCAGAAGGGATTAGTTTAATTTGGTGTCATGTTCGGCACAACATTGCGGGCAAAGGACCTGCTGCTGTGCTGTACTGTTCTATATTCTATGTGCAGGTTAGGTAGATTGACTATGCTAAATTGTCCTGTAGTGACCAGGGATGCGCAAGCTAGGTGGATTAGTCATGGGAAATGCAAGGTTACAGGGATATTGTCAGGACGTGGGAATGGGTGGAATGCTTTTCGGAGGGTCGGTGTGGACTTGATGGGCCGAATGACCTGCTTCCACACTGTAGGGATTCTATCAAAACAAAAAGGCCAGTGTTTCAAAAGGCAACATGTGCCCAACATCAGCCTGCACTTCTTCAATACAAAGAGTGGCAATGGGCAATTAGGTTTTGGGGCTGCAGAAACAAAGGCTGGAAACATCCAAGAAGCAATTATATGTTGTGATAGAGTAACTGGAGAAGTTTTGTTTTGAGTGGGCAGCCACAATTTTAAGATGGTGACTAATAAAAGTATGAGGGAATATGCTTTGCCCAAAAAGATGTGGGACTTGCTACCAGCAGGAGTAGTTGGAATAGATGGCATGAGTGCTTTGAAGGGGGAGGTAGATAGTGCACAAGGGATATGCTGATAGAGAGATGGGAGGAGGCCTTTGTGAACTATAAATGCTGGCGTTGAATTGTGGGGCCAAAAGGTCTAGTTCTGTGCTGTAAGCTTAATGCAATTCACTCAATTTTAAACCTGTATCCCACAAGTGTTGTAATGTGAACTGGAAAACACGATTTGTGTTGACAATAAAACTTTAAGCCAGGGTTTAATATCTTTGGCACTGATGCAAATTGAAGCACTGCCTTGAGATTTTGCAGTTCAACTGTCAGTACCAGTAAATAGTGTTAAGTTGGTGAATGAAAGACAATTCCAAATCATAGCAGGTTGCTCTATTGGCGCAGAATGCTTTTGTTAACAGATTTCAGTCAATGTTACAGTTATTGCCATTCACCAATGCACAGAAAGAAACAACAAGTGCATACAGACCAAAATCACTGTCCAGACTTGGTGATTAGCTCCATCAAATGAAGTAAAAAGAAAATGAACTCGAGTGAATTCCAAAAGAACTTTAGGAAATCCCTCTCTAATAGCTTAAAGCAGTCACCAAACGCTCCAAAGGATAGCCATCATTCATAACTTGACTGAAGTTCAAATATCTCTCAATCTACCAAAAACTTGCTGAAACTGCTTGTTTTACATGGGAACACACCAAACTCCCTCTGAAGAGCCATTGTGAATCTCTCCATTTGGGAAGGCACAGTGGAGCTGACTTTACCAAAGGAAATACCTGCTGTTATTTAACCTGACTGTACCTTAGTGGTTTATATGCGCCCTGCTTTTTACTTGTGGTCAATCATTGAGCTATCCCAACCTCTTCACCTTTATCCTCTTCACAGATACAGAATTTTTTGCTGGGTTCCTCAAGCTTCTTTAACCTCTTTGAGTTAAAATGTTACTTTTAAATGGACAGAGCAGTGAATGGCCCTTTAATAATTGCTGACCTAGTCATGAGGGAAAAATAAACAGGCTTTTGTACCAAGGCACTTTTACCTAAGATGGTGCCATGTGAGGCAACATTGGAAACTTTTCACCATACTCCTGTGCTTTTGTACTTGAGGACACGTGATATTAGAGTCTAAATTTAAACCTAAAATCTAAAAGCAGTACAGTCACCTCAGTAGTCTGAAAGTTAGTTTTGGAAAAGGAATTACATGAAGTAAGGTGATAAAGAAGATCAGATACAGCTTTATGTGCATCTCAGTGCCAAAGAAAGCTGCTTGTGTTACTGTAGTTAGCCATGGCTCAGTGGTAATGCAATCGCCTTGGTGTCGAAAGTTCAAGCCCCCAGTCCATCTTGACTACATTTATTCCTTTATGGTCACCATAGCCTTAGCAGGACCATTGGCGTTCTTCTCTGGTTTTCTTCAATCTCTCTCAGTTCATACCTCAATGTTATCCACCCATCCCATTCTTGTTTATTTATCCTCTGTTCTCCTTCAGTTGTTGCCAGGACAACACGATCAACTCTTCAATTCCAACATCTGTACTCAACTGTCTTTCTCTCTCCACTGCATCTGGCAATACAGTACTGAACTTCTACTCTTCGACCTAACCCACTCATTTGTCTCTCTGAGCATCCAGCTGATTTGGAGCATCCTCCATCCGCATTTCAAAAGCTATTACCATCCTCACATTCTCTTTCTTCGGTGTCCAATTCTAGAGAGTGCAAAACTTCACACTGGTGACTGCACTTGATGAGATTTCAGCTGTAGAATTTCTACAAAGGTTCTCCCCTCCATCATTGTCCGTCAGAATGTCAGTGGGAGACAGATGGAAATCTTGGCAAAATGGAAGGAATTCGCTCCATGTTTCTACAGCTTCTGCCAAAGTTATGCCAGAGAATCCCAGTGAATATTCTGCTCCCTAACATGGGCTAACATTTCAATAATGCACGAGGAGGGTGAAGATTGCATTAGAGAAGAACCACATTCCAAATAAGCCATTAAACTGAGGTCTAGTCAGCTAGTTTATAAGATCCCACAACCTGAATTGAAGAAATTGCTTGGCCTAGCTAATCCCTTCAACCAACTTTGTGACAGAGTGATTCCTGACCCATTCAGTAACATGGCACACATCAATGGGGTTCAATCAATTCCATGGCACACCCATAAATTTCAGTGGATTTGATTGATCGTAAGTGTCACATTTATATAATCTCTGTGCACATGCGCTATCAGAGGTCTATGCACATGCAGATCTGAAAGCTTGCACGTGTCCAATCAGTGCCTGGTGTTAGCAGGTACTGCTTCAATAACAGACAAGCTCTGGAGGAAATCAAAAGCACGGATGTGGTCCCAACGCTAGGGTGAAGCGATGCTGCTTCTCGGAAATTCTCACTTTGTGGCAGCTCACCAGTCGAAAATGACTGACCCGATAGGCAAGAGTGCAGGAGCAGTTTACGAGAATGGCTCCAGAGATGAGGACTTCATTTATGAGGATAGAATCTGGCACTGTTCTCCTTGGAGACAAGAAGGCCAAGACGAAGTCAGATAGAGATTTTCAAACTCACGAGCGGGTTGGACAGAGTAGAAGGGGACAAACTGCTCCCCCTCGTAAAAGGAACAGGAACAAGAGGGAGCAGGTCTAAAGTGATCTGCAAAAGAAGCAAGACTGATGTGAGGAAAGAACTTTTTCACTCTGCGAATAGTCAGGATGTGGAGTGAAATGCCTGGAAATATGGATTCATTACCACTTTCATGAAGAGCATTGGGTGGCTATTTGGATTTAAATAATGTACAAGAGTATGGGAAAAGAAGGAGGTTGGATCTAGGCAATGGCACACATTTGAAGAACTGGTGTGAGTACAATGACCTGAACAAACTCTTTCTGCACCCTAAGAATTCTACAATTCTGTGACTTCTTTGCCACATTACTGTTGTTAGGAGCTCGCTACGCACAAATTGGTGAGTGCGGCTACACTGCAACAATAACTTTATGTAGAATAATTCTTTATTGCGCACGGGGATGTTCTTAAACTATGGAAAGTAAATGCAATTTTACATCTTTAGTCTTTGAACACAGCAGATATTTAAAAAGCATAAAATTATCAGAAATTATTACTCCCATTTGCAATATTCAAATGTTATTTCATTTCAAACATTACAACAATACCAAAGCCAAAACTCACGATTATCCAGCTAAGCAGACTAAACGCAGAAACATGGAAGCCTAGAAACTAGGAGCAGGTTTAGGCCATTCAGCCCTTAAAGCCTGATCAATATTATTATGGCTGATCCTTAATTCCAGTGCCATATACCATATGCTCTTTACATACACCTTGATGCCTTTAAAATGAAAACAAAAATATCTATAATGCTTGAACATATCCAATGACTTGGCCTCCATGGCCTTCTGTGACAGAGTATTCCACAGGTTCACTACCCTTTAAGTGAAGATTTTTTTTCTCCTCTAAATGGCCTACCGTATGTTCTGAGACTGTGTCCCATGGTTCTAAACTCCCAAACCAGGGGAAACATCCTCCTGTATCCAGTCAGTTCAGCTCTTTTCGAACGTTATACTTTTCAATCCGATCAGTTCTCTGTGTTAAGGAGTTCCAAAGACTCACAACCCTCTGAGAGAAGCATTTCCTCCTCCTCAGTCTTAAATTGGTGCCCCTTTATTCTGAGACTATGCTGTCTGGTCCTAGACTCGCCCATGAGGGGAAACATCCTCGCAAGCCCCTTAGGAAACCTATATGTTTCAAGTTTTCACCTCTCATTCTTCTAAACTTCAGTGAGTAGAGTCTCGACCTGTTTAACCTTCATTCAAAAGACAATCCCTCAATACCATGAAACATTCTTGTGAACCTCCTATAAGATGTCTTCAATGAAATGACATATTTTCTTAAGTAAGGGGACAAGAACTATTTGCAGTATTTTAACTCTAAGAACGATATCTAACTCCTTTTTGAAAACATTCACTTTTTGGCTTCGACTGCTTTCTGTGGCAGAGAATTCCACAGCCTCATCATTCTCTTGGTGAAGAAATTTGTCCTCAGCTCAGTCCTGAATGGACTACCCTACGGCCTTAGACTGTAACCCCTGGGTTGTGGACTCTCTAATCACCAGGAACATCCTTCTTGCATTTACTCTGTCCAGTCTTACAAAGAACAAAGAACAGTACAGCACAGGAACAGGCCCTTTGGCCCTCCAAGCGTGCGCCGTCACATTTTGCCCTTCCGTACTAAAACTGTCTTTACTTACAGGATCCAAATCCCTCTATTCCCTTCCTATTCATGTATTCGTCCAGGTGCATCTTGAATGCTGCTAGTGTGTCTGCTTCCACCACCTCCTCTGGTAACGTGCTCCAGGCATTCACCACCTTTTGTGTGAAAAACGTGCCTCGTACATCTCTTTTAAACTCCCACCTGGTACCTTGAACGTGTATCCCCTAGTAATTGACCTCTCCCCCCTGGGAAAAAGCCTCAAGTCTGTCCACAGCCATTCACAATCTTACAAACTTCTTATCAGGTCATCCCTCAACTTCCTGCATTCCAGTGAAAACAAACCCAGTCTATCCAAGACAACAAGGGGCAGGGCTGGATGAACGCAGCAGGCCAAGCAGCATCATAGGAGCAGAGAGGCTGACGTTTCGGGCCTAGACCCTTCATCT
>NC_063340.1:8962146-9060136 GCF_021869965.1 Rhincodon typus | reverse complement strand
GAGTATTGTTAAAAGATTTTGAGGGTAATGGTTCCTTTTGCAATATTGTTCAGAGTTGTTAAAAAAAGAGTCGAGGTTTGTTTTAGAATCTTATTGAGAATTGTTTAAAAAAAATGAGGGTGCAATAAAGGATGGGAATTTGCCAAAAGGATTTGTTTTGCAAATTTAATAGCGATTGACAATGCAACATGAATTGTTGCCAAATTCAATCAGAATTGCTGATAAAATAATGCTTCCTTTATATTTGGGAATGCACACTTGTTTCAAGCATGGCGGCTCAGTGTTTAGCACCTTCTGAAGGGTCTAGGCCCGAAATGTCAGCTTTTCTGCTCCTATGATGCTGCTTGGCCTGCTGTGTTCATCCAGCCCTGCACCTTGTTGTCTCAGATTCTCCAGCATCTGCAGTTCCTACTATCTCTGGTTCAATTTTAACCTCTCCCTGTGTCTGTGTGGGTTTCCTCCGGGTGCTCCGGTTTCCTCCCACAGTCCAAAGATGTGCGGGTTAGCTGGATTGGTCATGGGAAATGCAGGATAAGGGGAACGGATCTGTAGGAGGTGCTGTTCAGAGGGTCAGTGTGGATTCGATGGGCCGAATGGCCTGCTTCCATACGATAGGGATTCTATAAAAGGCACTGTTTTTAAACGTTCGAGGCAATTGGTTATCAAGATGGGTGGCTGCTTATTATAAAAGGGGAAAACTATCCAAGTACCTGGCAGTTTGAGTACTTTAAATAAACAACCTTTATAAACACTGAGAACTAGTGCATTCACTGATGTCTTTTTATAACAGGCTCATTTTATGTACAGAGATAACACAGTGTGGAGCTGTAGGAACGCAGCATCAGAGGAGCAGGAAAGTTGATGTTTCGGGTCGGGACCCTTCTTCAGAAATGAATTTTATGTACATAGTTGTAATTATAAATGAATAAAACAATGAACAATTTAAAAATAAAACAGAAATTGCTGGAGAAACTCAGCAGGTGTGACAGCACCTGTGGAGAGAGAAAGAGAGTTAACTGTTCCAGCCCAGTGATCCTTCTTCAGAAACATTAATTCTGTTTCTCACTCCATAAACACTATCAGACTTGCTGAGTTTCTGCAGCAATTTCTGCTTTTTGTTTCAGATCTCCAGCATTTGTAGTTCTTTGTTTTAATTTTAAAGACTTTCTTAAACCCTGTCATCAAATGGATTAAATCTTTAAGCTGAGGTATATGATACTTTCGTTTGAGGATGGTATTTTGTGACCGTCACTTATTAAAGGTTGAAAAGAAGCCTGTCATGTTTTCAGTTTAAATATTCTTCAATCAGTTTTCTTTTTAAATTGTCCTTCCTTGTTTTCCATCAAGTATTGTAGCACTTGTGCTTCTGGAGTCTACATGAATCATTTGTGCTGGTGGATAGACATATCTAGGACAGTATGACGTTGTTGAACAACCTCTGAACTGTTGTAATTGGTAACTCAAGCCTAGACTGGCCCTGTTTGTTTAGCACCACATTAGCTGATGAGCTGAGTTAACCCTGCTAACATGATGTACATGATGTATATCTGTGGAGCAGTGACAGCTCCCCTAAACAGGACAGCCTCTATTAGGCAACAGTACATTCTTTGTATGAAAATGTACCACAATGGTAACCTCTTTCCCCTGCTCCCAGATTTTCATTTATTAAATGGACGCATCAGCAGTGATCAAACAAAAGCTTTGCCTGAAGGATACAGTGGGGTTCCAAGTTTAGAGAAAACACAAACAAAAACAGAAAAGCTCAGCAGGTCTGGCAGCGTCTGTGAAGAAAAAAGTCAGAGATAACGTTTCGGGTCCGGTGACCCTTCCTCAGAACTCAGATTTCCACAGAAATTTTGTACCGGATTTACGGCATCCGCAGTTCTTTCAGTTTTTATTTAGAGAAAACACATCTGATGGGTGAAATCCCTCCCCCCGCTGTCCTTTGTCCCTTTTCTGTAAAGGCACCCTAAGAGCCCAGATGATGTTGTTTTCCTGAGAGTGGAACAGAGGAAATTGAGATGAGACATGTTTGAGGTATAAAATTATGAAGCGGCATAGTTAGGGTAGACAGGAAGAAACTTTGCCCCTTGGTGGAAAGATCAATGATCTGGGGCATAGATTTAAGGTAAGGGGGCAGAAGGTTTAGACAAGATTTGAGGAAAACCTTTTTCACCCAGAGGGTGGTGAGAATCTGGAACTCATCGCATTGAGGATGGTAGAGGCTGAAACCCTCATTATAGTTAAGATGTGTACTTGCGATGCCCAGGTTAGGGGTCAAGTCCTGGGAAAATGGGGTTACAGTCACGTGGCTGTTGTTTACCAGCACGGACATGATGGGCCAAAGGGCCTTTTTCTGTGCTGTAAATCTCTATGTTCATTCAGCTCATTCTTGGGATGAATGGCTTAATCTCATGGAAAAAGTTGGGCCTACACCCATTGGAGTTCAGAAGAATGAGGTGATCTTATTGAAACATGTAAGATATTAAAGAGACTGGATAGGGGACCCAGAAGTTGTAGGCAGAGACTAAAACTGTGCGATGTAAAAGATGTCTCCCTTTTAAGACAGAGATGAAGAGAAATTTTTCATTTTCCCGAAAGATCGTGGAAGCTGGGTCTTTAAATTTATTCAAAGCTAAGTCATATGAATAATTGATAGACTAGGGATCAAAGGTTTTGGGGTGCAGACCGGAAGTGGAGCTGAGACCACAATCGGATTAGTCATGATCTTATTTGATGGTGGAACAGACTGAAGGGGCAGAATGGCCTACTCTGGTTCCTGAGGTCTATGTTCTTATCTTGCCGTGTTCCTATGTCTCATTTGTTAGAAGGAATTCCACCTAAAATTAGAGCTTGACAATGCCAAGAACATGCAGCAAACATTGAAAAATGGAAAGGAGTCTCAGACGAAGTGTATGTTGCAGAGTTTGCAGTTCCGATGAGCCATAATGTAGGGTCTCGGTCTGAAGCAGATTGAGCCTCCAACAAGGTTCAGAGATGTCTCTCAGTTAGGCTCAAACACTTCTTGCTTTTGCAATTGGCGGCTTTATTAACATTGGGGGTCACGCGTTTCCATCCAATAGCCTGTAATGTCCACCATGAGGCGACTATCAAATGGTTTTTGCAGAGATACTGCAAGATTAATCACAATAAGCAAAGGGAATTGTAACTATGTGGATAAACTTCGGATGAATTTCCATTGCCATTCAGTAGCAGATCCCAAGGGAACATTCATTCCATTCCAACCCATTCAATCCACTGTAACTTCCTGAAGCCACCATGGGGTTAGGGTTGACCCCTGAGAACTAGTAATAAAATGACATACTCACCTAAAGAGCACCTTATAGCTGCCTCAGTTCCTTGCAAATCAAGTCCTGCAAGAATTCCAAATTTTGGCAACAAGTATTTGTTTATTTCTTTGGAAACATGCAACATGACTATATAACACGCATCAAAATGTAACACCTCCTCATCAATTTTGTTGTGAGCTCTTCTTCCTCCGCAAATTGTCAAACATTTTAAGATAAAGGGGCACTCCCTTTAAAATGAATAGAACTCGATACCTGTGACTCAGATGAAGAATCTCAAGTTTCATCACTCTATTCTTAGGATCTTTACAATTTGTATCACGGCATGCTATGGTATTTTCCCAGATGACCACAGTTGGCACTTTGTGGTATTTTCCACCTCTACAGCGTGCAGTACTGAGTAAGGGTTGTTTGAGGTAGTTCGTTGCTTTCTCTTTGTTTTGTTTTGAGCCTAACCAGTGATAGAAGATACACTATTGCGGAGAATCCACCAAGCAGACACTGTTCTTATACAGCAAGAAACTTTATTGGATGATAGCAATTAGTACAATGACAGTTGATCAGGCTTGGAGACAAGCTGTTGTTCACACGTATGTGGTCACAGAGGCAGCTAGTCACTTCAGTGACCTGCACTGATTTTGGATTCGTTAAGTAAGGTTTTCCAAGATTATGAAGGGACCTTGATCAAATTGGTCAATAGGCTGAAAAATGGCAGATGGAGTTCAATCTGGATAAACACAAGGTATTGCATTTTCATAGGATCCCCACAGTGTGGAAACAGGCCCTTCAGCCCAACAAGTCCACACCGACCCTCAGAGCATCCCACCCAGACCCATCCCCCGATAACCCACCTAATCTACACCTCCCTGAACACTACGGGCAATTTAGCATGGCCAATCCATCTAGCCTGCACATCTTTGAACTGTGGGAGGAAACCAGAGCACCCGGAGGAAAGCCACGCAGACACAGGGAGAACATGCAAACTCCACACAGACAGTCACCCGAGGATGGAATCAAACCCAGGTCCCTGATGCTGTGAGGCAGCACTGCTAACCACTGAGCCACCGTGCCGCCCACCAAACAAGGCTGGGGCCTTGGGTAGTTTTGTCGAACAGAGGGACCTAGGTGTTCAGCTACTTGATTCTTTCAAGTTTGCATCACATACAGACAGGATGGTTAAAAAGGCGTTTAGCATGCTTTCATTGCTCAGTCCTTTGCGTATAGGGGTTAAGTCATCATGTTGGGATTGTACAGGATATTGGTTGTACAGAATAATCCTGTTTTGGAATACTGTGTCCTGTTCTGTTTGTCCAGTTACAAGAAGGATATCATTATGCTGAAGAGGATTCAGAAGAGATTTACCGGGATGTGGCCGGGTATGAAAGGTTAGAGTTATAAAGAAAGGCTGGGTAGGCTGGGACTTTTTGCGCTGGAGCATAGCAGACTGAGAGGCAACCTTATAGAAATTTATAAAATAATGAGGGGTATAAATAGGTTAATGGTCGTTGTCTTTTCCCTAGGATGAGGGATTTCAAGACTGGGGGGCACACTTTTAAGGTGAGAGGAGAGATTTAAAAAAGAAGTGAGGAGCAAATTTTTTACACAGAGGGTGATTCATGTGTGGAATGAACTATCTGAGGAAGTGGTGGATGCAGCTACAGTTACAATGTTTAAATGGAAGTTGGATAAGTAGGACTGTTGGACCAAAGGGTCTGTTTCCATCCTGCATGACTCTATAACTCTACCTATGGAACTCAAAATGTGGAGATTCAACCAAATCAGCAGGATTGTGTTTGCGCATTTTTTTTAGAATTGCCAGGTGTAAAGAATGAGCCGAAGGGCTAAAGATTATTGACAATATTCGACAGCTGGGTGAGAAAATAGATTGTATAGGATGAGCTGAAGGATTAAACCTGTTGATGATATTCGACAGCTGCATGACCTTGAATGAGTCCCGTAAACATTACACATATGTGCCAAAGCTGGCACAATCAACGTGTTTTTCTGTAGTCTTTTTGTGGTTTTTTAGACTATATAAGAGAGACAGTTTCGTTCCAAGTCGCTGGACTTCACCTCGGACTGAGATCATGAACGGTGCCAGGAACGAACCTCAGCCTCCAGGCCAGCCATCAATCGAGGGGTCCCCACCGTGCAGAAGGGCATGAGGCTTATTGTTTCTTTCCACCTCTCTTTCTCATTCTTTTTATTTACTTAACAAATATACCTTTATTTTTTCATCTTTTATTATTCCTGAATAAATGTTCATATTTAAGCAAATTGCTGTTGTCAAGCCTTCTCTTAACTACATTTAATTGAATCTGAAAAGAACCATTTGGGTACACTCTGTAATCCAAGACACCAGGGTACACCTTTGCAGACCTGAGGTAACCCTGTGAATATGGTTCCAGTACGCCATAGAGATGAAGGTTTGGGACTTTTGGCGAATGGATGTCAAGTATCCTTGGGCTTGGGTGTCAGAGACCCTACAGGGAGAAAGTCAAGTTCCCTTTGGGACTGTTAATTGCGAAGAAGGTTGTGCGTAAGTCAGTGGATTTTCCCACTTGCCAAGACCTGTCAACAGGGGGCAAAATTAGAGCGCTTTTCTCAAACAAGTGTTGTCTGTAATACAGAACTTTAACAAATAGAACTTTGTTTTCCCGACTACATTCACAGGTACCTCTGGATACTCTGTGAGTTGATGTGGAAAGTGAGGGGGGGTGGGGGGAAAGGTGCTGGATGGGCTGGATGGGCAAACCAAGTAGTCATATGAAGTATTAAGGACCAAGGGGGAATGGGTAAAGGACATTAGACTGCATGAGTTGGCAGATGTGGGGCATAAGTGGGGCATGAGGAGGGTGAGCGGCCTAAGGAATTGTGAGGTATAAGGCCTGGGGGAATATTTTATATGTTCCACATCAGAGTGGTAAGATACCCCTTTGTATTTCATGCCAGGACACTTTTGATGGAGGAAAGGCACCATTTTGGAAAGATAAGGCACTCTTTGGGTCTGTGAAAAGACATGCTTATGTGTAAAAAAAAGTGTACAAACCCATTGGAATTGGCAAAGTTGATGAGAGAGTGTCCAAAAATGTAAAAAAAAAAGACCTTATTGTCATTGCATTCATCATAGAAAATAATAAAGGGTTTGTTCTTTATGATTGATAAAATATCCTTTTTGCAATGGTGTGCTATTGATGGATAGTTCCAACTGCTTATTGAATAGCAAAGTTTGTCGATATAAGGGATTAAACACTGCTGTGAAATGATTGTTTTCAAAGCACATTCTTTCTTCACTAATAAGGGGTATAAAGGGCCATGGGCATAATTAATGGGGAATAACAGTCAATGGAGACAGATAGATTGTGATGGAGGAATGAGGGGCCATAGGGGGTGGGTGGATGAGCATAGGTTAGCATATGAAGTGCGAGAGGCCATAGAGAGGTACAGGCTATAGAAGGTGACACTCTTAGAATGGGTACAGCACAGAAAGAGACCATTCAGCCTATTATCTCCGTGCCAACCAACAATCAGCTGGTGTAAAGTGATCATTTGGAACCACCATATTGCCCTCACAGGCATCCTTAATAAGTTTCTGCAGATATGCCGTAATCAATGTTACGTAGGATATACAGCACAGAAAGAATCCATATGGCCTAACAAATCTATGTGGGCATTCATTTTCCAGTTGTGCCCAATGCCTGCAGCAATGAAAATCTAACTGAGTGTTTCAGGTCTATCAGAGCTTTGTGATGTGCTTTACTCTAATAAGTATTTTGGATCATTGTTTCAGTCCTTCAAAATTCAAAAGGTCAGCAAGTATTACACTTACAGAACAGTTGTACAAGACGGTGAAGTATTTATCATGGATTTTCACCTTTTGTGGTCCAGCTCAAGATCTGCTTATGGATATTAATTGTTACTCATCTCACAGAAAATAGCTCTGATCATAACTTGAATAAAAAGAGTTCCCTCAAGTAAGATGAAGGAACTGGTCTCATTGTGTCCTTGTTTTTATGGTTCCCTGTTCTGCAGCTTTGCATAAATCTGCGTGGATTTAAGGATGCAGCCCCTGAATCTACAACACAACCTTAACAACCCTCCCGCAGTCTCTGATTACCCTGCGTCAATTGAAAATGATCCTCAAATAACACAGCTAATCAAAACCTGAAGGTCGGCCAAGACTCTGTACCTTCCACATTCTCTGTTTAATGGTGATTTTTGTTCCACTAGCCATTCATGCTGTCCAGTGACTAAGCCACTAACCTCTCAGTGAACCATGGTAAATTGAGGATCTTTTCTGTCAAACCAATTCCTTGTCTTCATTCTTGAGATCAGTTACTTTGCTGTTTCCATCGGTCTCTGAATAAACAAAGTACAATTGACTGAACTCACATGCAATATACGCAGCCGTTTCTCAATCTTTTACCACATTTAATCACATTTACAGGTGGTGGAGAGAGGTTAGCACCATAGTGGTAATGTCACTGGGCCAATAATCAAGCAGCTTGGGCAAATGTTCTGTGGGGCCACGTGTTGAATCACACATGGCCACTAGTCAGTCAACTAATTAATAAAATAATAATTTTTAAAAAAGCAAAGAACTGTGGATTCTGAAGATCTGAAATAAGAACAGAAAGAGCTGGCGAAACTCAGCAGGTTTGGCCACATCTGGGGAGAGAAGAACAAAGGTAACATTTCAAAATCCAGTGACCATTTGTGAGAACTGAAAGTTGCTGAAAAATGGTGTTGACACTGATGATAGAATGGGGATAGGGCTGGTGGGCATGGGGGAGGGGCTGAGACAGATAGATGGAGATGGTACCCAGGCTAATTACTAGTTTGAGTATGAAACTATCAGCAATTGCTTAAAAACCCATCTGGCTTACTAATGTCCTCAAAAGTTTAGCAAAGTAATCTGCCGTCATAACCTGGTCTGGCCTACACGTGACTCCAAACCCACAGCAATTTGTTTGTCTCATAACTGCCCACTGAAAAGCCACACTCTTCAAGAGCAATTAGGGCAACAAATGCATAAATGCCCATCTTGTTAGCAACTCTCTCTTCCCCTGAATGCTTGACACAATCCAGAACAAAGCAGCCCACTTGATTGGCATCACATCCACAAGCATCTACTCCTTCCAACACCGACGCTCAATAGCAGCAGTGTGTACTATCTACAAGACGCACTGCAGAAATTCACCAAAGATCCTTAGACAGCACCTTCCAAACCCATGAACATTTCCATCGAGGAGGACAAGGGCAGCATATACATGGGAACACCGGAACACCACACGCTGCAAGTTCCTCTCCAAATCAGCCTGACTGCAGATATATCACCGTTCCTTCACCGTCACTGAGTTAAAATCCTGAATCTCTCTCCCTAACAGCATTGAAGCAAAACATGTTAGCCAAACAATACCCTTGCTCTTATTCAACTCTGTGCTTTGGAAAGACCAGGTCAACTCCAGTGGAGTGTCCATTTTGATTTTGTGCAGAATGTAACAAGCATTTTTTACTGCTTTGTGCTTATTTCAGATGGTCGGGATTGTGATGATGCTGTGGTTTTACGAGGTTATTTTGTCCTGGTTTTCTTTTTGAAGAGCAGTTTTAAGGTAGAGGTGAAAATCTGGCTATTGAAGATCATAAAGTAAACAATTTGTAAGATCTTGGGTTTTTATTTAAAGCTCAAACAAGAGATGCAGCCTGGATGGGTGTGGGCATCTCTCAAAGAACAGGATTTTTAGTTTTTAAGGTTTGGCTTTAAGCAGTTGCTGTTCGTGTTTCAACAGGGCAGAAACTGCTGGAGTTTTGAAGAAGAGAAGCTATCTTTTCTCTCTCTCGGTTACAACTAGAAGCTGGGGTTTCTCTCTGCTGCTGGGTTACCTATGGGACATATCTATTTTTCTGAATTTGCCTTTTTGCCAAGGAGTGTGGTTTGAAGGGATGTTACTATGTTGGAAAAGTGAATTAGTAATAGATACTGTATCGATTATTCGGTTAAGTTTTCCAATAGAGTTGTTATTCTAAGTTCTTCTTTCTTTTGTCGTATCTTAACTACAGTATTTAAAATAAATTGTGTTTTACTTAACGTTGAGTAGTTTGACCAATCAAATTGCATCTGGAATGGACACTTTATATTTGCATTTAAAATAAGAAAAAGTTAGGCTCTAGGTTACTTTATTAAAATATTTTGAGGGGGTCTGGTCCATAACAGGATTCTTTCAAAAATGCACAGATGAGAAGAAATCATTCTACCCTTTCAGCTTGTTGCACAATTCATCTAGACCATGCAGATCTGCATTTTGCATGCACGTTCTTGTTAAAGGGTTAATGTTTTGGACTGGAGAAACTAAAAGCTGGGACTGCTGGTAGAGAGGGAATGATCAAGATGAGCATGCATTGCTTGTGAGGTTTTGTCATTTTTTTGCTGGATCTAAGGGCACTGTACTAACTATGAGTTCTGTTACCAATTTGTATTTAGATTCCTCTGTGTCAAGATACTTTATTGCCCTTTTCTGAACATTCCAAAAAAATTGAAGCTGATATGTTTTTGTTTAGTTTACATCCTCTCAGAAATGTTTTCTTGGACATGTTGAAGCTGTTCCATTTCTTTATGAAAAGCAAGGTTCAAATTTGTAAAGGTCAATGCTAACATGAGATCAAGAAAGCAGTAAAGTGGTATCTGGGGATGCATGAGGTTTAGAATCAACCAAATCTAACAAAAGGACATGACTTCAATCATGTCAATTAACAACAACTTCAAACATTACGTGACAATTTATACAACACATACATTATACATTATGACTGAACATACATCAGCATTTTCCAAACTTTTTTCCACCGTGACCCCAGTTTGAGGCTTGAAAATTGTCATGGCAGCTCAATAAGAACTGAGAGTGGAGGTGGGGAGGGGAGCTACTAGATTGAGGGAGATCCTGTGTAAGTGGTGACCTCTCTGTTATAATGGGGGTGCAGTTGTTATACATCAGGCAGAGTTCCATGGTGGCTATTGCTGTTTGAGTTCATGGCCTCTAAATCTCAGCTCATCACCCCCACTCAATGTCCAGACTGTCACTTTTGGGAAGCACTGGTATACATGCCTACATGAAATCGCCTGGAGTATACCTGAAAATATTACTGGAAAACCGTTAAGAATGACCAGAAATGCTGTTCCGTAAGTATTGATCAGTATCCAATGAGATAAATAGTACAAAAAAACAACCTTTGGTCCACTGAGTCTATGCCAACCTATCTACACTAATGACACTTTGATCATTATGACAACAGTAATCACTCCTATAATTAAGCAGTATTTCTACATCTGTCTCAGATACATCATGGGCATAAATTTTCACACATCTTACTTTGTTCATCATCGTCAGCATCAGAGAAACATGAAGTATAAAGGGTTAGTATAACATTGGTAAGTAGGTAGTCTACATTGTATGACAAAACACTCCACTGAGAGATAGTTCTATGAGAAACCTCGTTCTATATCTTACATGCAACATAGAACATAGAGCAGTACAGCACAGGAACAGACCCTTCGGCCCATGGTGTTGTGCCGAACTTGACGCCAAATTACACTAATCCCTTCTGCCTGCCCTTGGTCAGCATCCCTCCATTCCTTGCATATTCATGTGCTTATCTGAAAGTCCCTTAAACACCCCTATTGTATCTGCCTCCACCACCACCCTTGGCAGCACATTCTAGATTCATACCACTCTCTGTGTAAAAAACCTGCCCCTCACATCTCTGAACTTTCTCTCTCTCACCTTAAATGCATGCCCCCTTATATTAGACATTTAAACATCTTGTCATTGATATCGTAAGAAGAACAGTTAATGAACGGTAAGGTTTACCAGCAGCCTAGCCTCCTACAGCCTGTATCAACCTTTAACCAAAGAAGTAACCTAAAATATGGGCAACAGCATTGTTGCATAATCCTGTCATTTATTTGAGCTTACAGCAGCCAGTTTGAGGATGTCCACATTATTTCCTGTGCAAATTCCTAACAACAATTTGGCTTCTTGTTATGCACCCACACAGATACACACAACCTAGACTCTCTGTCCCTCACACACATGGATACACACACAGATACACACACACAGACACACAGAATACATACACACAGTCAGACAGACATATGCACAGAGACATAAACACACATAGACACAACATACACACACACACATACACACAATACACACACACGCATGCAACATACACACATCATGTGCAACATACACACAATACACACACACATACACAAATGCACAATACATACACAGACAGACAGACATATGCACAGAGACACAAACACACACACACACACAACATACACACAACAAACACACAAATGTGCACACACAGCACACACATACATACACGCACACACACATACATACACGCGCGCACACACACACACACACACACACACACACCCCACACACATGCGCGTACATACGTAAGCTGAGTTGTACCTTAATAGCCTCTTATTCTCAGGCTGTGTGGAAGTTTAATCTTTATCCATAAACACAAGTTTGACAAGATTTAAGATCATCCTCAATTTTCTGTCTGTAATCAATAAAATTAAGATAAATAAACAGCCTCAGGAATGCAAGCTATTAACTGATTCAAAGACAAATGAAATGCATGGAAAGTTAAAGGAGAAGTGAATGAGCCCAGAGTAGGCTGTAAATACAGAAGGTTCATTCAAGAATGCATCGAGAGACTCTGTTGGGGATTTACAAATGAAAAATCAAGTTGTCAGAAGGAGCACAGTACTTTCCAAACAGCCCACCCCATTACATATGGTATGAGGGTGGGGTTTGGAGGGAGGGGTGCGGAGTACGACGGCCTCGTGGTATTATCGCTTGACTGTTAACCCAGCAACCCACGTCATGTTCCAGGGACCCAGATTCAAATCCTGCCATAGCAGACGGGAGAATTTGAATTCAATAAAAGTCTAAGTTACGATGACCACAAATTGTTGTCAGAAGAAACCCATCTGGTTGGCTAATGTCCTTTAGGGAAGGAATCTGCCACACTGTTCGGCGTTGCTGCACATCACAAACTGTCCATCCAGCCACCTGAGCTAACCAGACCCCCATGAGTCCATGAGAAATAGTGCACACTTTGACTGTTAATGAGCCGGATCTTTCAAATTTACCCATAATGTATTCAGTGATATCACTTTGCGGAAACATGCCAATGAACACATAACCAGGAAATATAGCATGTGACCAGCAGCCATTTTAGCGTGGAAAATGTAGCATGAAGGAGTTATGAGTGTGCTTTTTTCAGCTAATGGTAGTTGGCTGAACCTTTATAGTGAAACATAAACAGAAATTGCTGGAGAAGCTCAGCAGGTCTGGCAGCATCTGTAGAGAGAGAAAGCAGAGTTAACATTTCGGGTTCGGTGACCCTTCCTCAGAACTGATGGTAGCTAGGAAAATGACAGTTTATATACAGAAGATGTGAATTGTAGTGAATTTGTCTGCTGAGCAAACCTGTAATATGTCTGCAAATAAACAAAACCTATTTTTAATTTACCAGTCCTGGTGTGAGATTGCTAAGGCTGTTTGAAGCAAACATAGAAACACAGTAGTGTACTATTTCTAAAATAATTAAATCCATTTAATTAAGTACAATTATTCTAATTTTTTATGTGAAGCAGAACAATGGGAATAACATACACAACTTAAATTTCACAGCATCAAGAAACTAGTTGCAATGAGCCTGTCAAGTTGAGTGTGGATTTCTGTAGGACATTTTCCTTAAAGTACCCTCAGGATTAATCATGCCTAAACAATGTGCCTTTCAAATTCACTAACTATTATATGGTAATTTATGAGCACGAAGCAGAAAAAGAGAGAGGCAAAATGGTTTGTGAAAAAATGTAACCTACTGGGCTTTAGGACATAGGTATACTGTTTAGATAACCTGCTAATGGCCCTACATTTTGATATTAAAATGTTAAGATTATAAACTGCAAATGCTGGCTTTATTTAATTTTCTGTTATTACACATAATCCACGAAACTCATTTACAAAATTGGCTGTTCTTTATTAAAATAAAGCAAAGTTTCTATGAACTGGTGAATTTTCTCCAGTCTTTAATTAATTTAAATTGACTGTGTTCATAAAAGGTTAGCAAAACACACAGGACATATCCTATACATTTCTTCAGTCTTCTCTTCATCACTGGCTTACCAAGTTCTCCAGAAGACTTTATTAAACAGCCTTCAACATAAGCTCTCTTTCCCATTTGCTTATGTGCTTATAGTGGGAAAGGAAGCTGACCGACAGTCCAAAGTCTTTGAATCCTGTTCCTCTGCAATACGCTGCCAAGTACACTTTCAAATGGAATTTACATCCACAAAGCGATTCTGTATAAGAACTCTTTAGGATTCCCATATGTTTTCAGAACTCACAAATTCCATTGAAATCATTCAAATGCCAAAAGATTGGCCTTGATCATTCGAATGAAAGAGGGTTCCCTGGGAAAGATAATTTACAGCGTTTTTGAGGACTTTTGGAAGAAGAATTCTGAAAATACAAACCCAATCAAACACTTGCAGTGTCCAGCAGTGACTTTGGGAGATAGAACTGGAGACCAAATGACATAATGATGAATTCGGAAGAAGGGTCACTGGACCTGAAACGTTAACTTCGATTTCTCTCCACAGATGCTGCCAGACCTGCTGAGCTTTTCCAGCAATTTCTGTTTTTGTTTCTGTTTCTGTCTTCCAGCATCCGCTGCTCTTTAGGTTTTCTCTTGCGGTAATATACAGTGTGTCAGAGAATGTGATGGTTTCTCAATTCTATACCCTTTAAGACATTCTTTGAAACCCAACCTGTCGACTAAGCTTTTGGTCATCTGAGCTAATATTACCTTATATAGCTCAACAGTTGTACAGGACATTGGTGAGAGCCCATATGGAGTTTTGGTCTCATGAATCATAGAATTAGTACAGATTGGAAGCAGGCCATTCTGCCCATCAAGTCCAAATTGACCCTCCGAATCCCACCCAGATCCATCCCCACCTCCACCCTATCCCAGTAACCTTGCATTTCCCGTGGCTAATCCATCTTGATGCTATGGGCAATTTAGCATGGCCAATTCACTTAACCTTCACATTTTTGGACTGTGGGAGGAAACCGGAGCACCCGGAGGAAACCCACGCAGAAACAGGGAGAATGTGCAAACTCCATACAAGGTGGTATCAAACCCAAGTCCCTCGTGCTGTGAGGCAGCAGTGCTAACCACTGAGCCATCGTGCCAAGAACTTAAGTGCTTACTTATTAAAGGATATAATTGCGTTCAAAGCAAAGAAGGTTCAGTAAACTGCTTCAAGGTATATAGGAGTTATCTTATAAGGAAAGGTTGGACAGATAGATCCTGTATCTGTTCGAATTGAGAAGAATGAGAGGAATGAGAAGCAGGTAAGATCCTGGTCGGACCTGACAAGGGACATACTTTTAATGTTCTAATGATGTTTCTCCTTGTGAAAGAGACCAGACCTAGTCTCTAGAAGCAGAGGACACAGGGTAAAATAAGGAATCTCCTAGTTACCACGGAAATGAGGAGACACTTTTTTCTCTTAGACAATTGTTACTCTTCGTTACTCTTCTCCAGACAGCGGTGGAGGCAGGGTCATTGAATTCTTTTAATGCTGACTTCAAGAGATTCTTGATGAACAGGGGAATTTATTGGTGTTAAGGGTAGACAAGAAAAGGAAGTTGAGACGACCATAAAGTCAGCATAAGCTTACCAAATAGCAGAGCAGGCTTGAACAGCCAAATGGCCTATTCCTTCTCCTAAGTAGCATATTCATATATAAGTATTTTAAGGTCAAATTTAAATTGATAACACCCTTATGAAGCACTTTAGGACATTTTACCATGTTAAGGATGCTATGTCAATGCAAATTGTTGCTGCCATCTCCACAAACACATGAAAGGTGTCTACCGAGGTAAATCTCATTATTGAACCCACCCTGATACTTAAAGCCTCTGGAATCTGTGGGTGAAATACAAGACTGGATCAGATTGTTGGCTAAGCCAGTCAGAGTTAATACCATATTTTTCTTTACTAAGCTTAGTGGTCTGTCATTTAACCTTTGTACTGACATGAAGAAGGCACAGCGTGGAAAATATCCACATAGTCCAACCAACTCATGGTCACGTTTGAAGAAGAGATTTATTGGACTTGAAATATTAGCTCTATTTCTCTCTCCACAGATGCTCCCAGACCTGCTGAGTTTCTCCAACACTTTCTGTTTTTATATCCCTGCCATATCTACCTCTTCCCAAATACTGAGTCACATTTTCTTAACGTTTCGCCCAAAACAAACTTTTGTTGAATTTTACGATAGCTGATAGTCTGTTATGACATTCAATGAGTTAATACGATTTATTAACATAAACATCATATTTTTGAATGTATGGTCCTCCTGGGGCAACTTTCTGCACCACAAAATTAATGTAGAAGGTAAGTTAAGCTAAATATCAAGGCTTCTCATTTGGTAAGGCATTAAAATGTTAACACTGCAAATTTGTCTAATGTGAGTGCTCAAAGCAATTTTAACATTTGAGGATTAGCTTTGCTTCATAGATCATTCTCTGAAAGAACAGATCCCAAAGCGATAGGAGGGGAACTTCAAGTGCTTGCTTTCATTGCTAACTCCTTTGAGTGCAGGAGTTGGGAAAGCATGTTGAGGTTGTACAGGACATTGGTGAGGACTCTTCTGGAATTCTGTGTCCAATTCTGGTCACCCAGTTATAAGAATATTATTAAGCTGGGGAGGGTTCAGAAGAGATTGAGCAGAATGTTGCCGGGTATGGAAGGTTTGAGTTATAAAGAAAGGCTGAATAGGCTGGGACTTTTTTCATTGGAGACTGGGAGGTAACCTTATTAAAGCTTATGAAATAAAGAGAAGTATATCATAGAATCCCTACAGTGTGGAAACAGGCTCTTCTGCCTAACAAGTCCACATTGACCCTCAGAACTTCCCACCCAGACCCATCCCTGGGCACTATGGGCAATTTAGCATGGCCAATCCACCAAGCCTACATATCTTTGGACTGTGGGAGGAAACTGGAGCATCTGGAGGAAACCTCTGCAGACACAGGGAGAATGTGCAAACTCATACAGACAGTCACCTGAGGGTAGAATTGAACCTGGGTCCCTGGTGCTGTGAGGCAGCAGTGCTAACCACTGAGTCACTGTGCAACCCCCAATATAAGTTAATGGCAGTTGCCTTTTCCCTAGGATGGTGCAGATCAAGGCTAGGGGACATATTTTTAAGCTGAAAAGGAAGAGATTTAAAAAAGATATGTGGGACAAATTTTTTACACAGAGGATGGTTTGCATGTGTAATGAACTTCCTGAGGAAGTGGTGGATGCGCGTACAATTGCAATGTTTAAAAGACATTTGGATAAGTACATGAACAGGAAAGGTTTAGAGGGATATGGGCCAGGAGCAGGCAGGTGGGACCGGTTTAGTTTGGGATTATGTTCGGCATGGACTGAAGGGTCTGTTTCTGTGCTTTATAACTCTATGATTCTCAATACAGCAGAATGTAGGGCTATATGTGAGTGCCAGGGTTCACGGGTAAATGGGTCAGGATTGCAAGGTCAGGATATGAATAGGGATGCGAAAACCAAGTTGGTGAACTTGTGTGTATGTGCCACAACTAAATGATGGATTTCCAAATCATTCACTGTTGATGGAATGCACAAAAAATTGACTTTTACATCTGATAAATCCATGCACAAGTCATGTGGAAAACAATGTGGTACAACAAGTCAACCTAATGGTAGGAACCAATAACTGCAACATGAAGGAGAGTGACATTTACCCCATTATAAAGCATGGGAAGCATGTTCAAGCCTTGCTTCCTTTCTGAGCAACTCAGGTGCTTGGAGAGTCTATTGTTCCCAGTTTCTTTCTCCATGGCAATGTCTTGACCAATCAGAGTCAACTTGCCAGTCAATCAGGACGCTAGCTTCCTGTTGTCTAAATCATTGTGATTATTTGAAGAATTGGCATTCTTGCATATGTCCTGACACGTGCAGGATGATAAGCTTCAGCAATATTTCTCTCTTCTTTAGCAAGATTTTTAAATATGTTGGTGACACCTAGTGAAGCAGAAGAAATACTGCGTTCAGCTTAGGCAGGAAAATGGAAGGAAGGTGCACCAACAAATCAATAGTCCATGCAAAATCAAATGGGGACATTTTGAACCTAATTGAAACAAAGTTTTGTTAAGCAAATATGCTAAGGGATTGCCAAAGGGCAAGTATATAGAGCTAGGCCAAAAGCTGTAAATGACAGAACAGGCTTGAGGGGCTGAGTGGTCTACCCTTGCTCCTATAAGATCCTAATTTTAATTTTTTTTTAACTCATTCACGGATTTGGGTGTCCCTGGCTGGGCCAGCATTCATTGCCCATTCCTAATTGGCCAGAGGGCAGATAAATGTCAAACACATTGCAATGGGTCTAGAGTCACATTTGGGCTAGTCCAGGTGAGGATGGCAGTTTCCTTCCCTAAAGGACATTAGTGAACCAGGTGGGTATTTTTCCCCCCTGACAATCAACAATAGATTCATGGTCATCATTAGACTCTTAATTCCACCATCTGCCATAATGGAATTTGAACCAGGGTCCCCAGAACATTACTGGGGTCTCTGGATTAACAGTCCAGCAACAAACCCACAAGGCCATTGCCTCCCCAATACTATGATACATATCTCATAATACTTCAATTATAATATGGTTTATCTGTCAATGTCCACACATCACACAGCAGATGTCATGCTTTGAGATAGTAGTAACTGCCAATGCTGGAGTTTGAGATAACAAGGTGTAGAGCTGGATGAAGACAGCAGGCCAGGCAGCATCAGAGGAGCAGGAAGACTGACGTTTCGGGTCCAGACCCTTCTTCAGAAATGGGGGAGGGGAAGGAGGCTCTGAAATAAATAGAGAGAGGAGGCGATGATGGAAGGTGGATAGAGGAGAAGATAGGTGGAGAGAAGACGGACAGGTCAAGAAGGCGGGGATGGAGCCAGTAAATGTGAGTGTAGGTAGGGAGTTGGGATGGGGGTTTGTCAGTGAGGAGGGAGGGGCGAGTAGGTGGGAGGAAAGACAGACAGGTCAAGGAGACGGGGATGAGGCTAGTAGAGGTGAGGTGAGTGTAGGCAGGAAATGGGGGTGGGGGTGGGGGTTGGTCAGAGAGGTAGGAGGAGTGGATAGGTGGGAGAGAAGATGGACAGGTCAAGGAGGCGGGGATAAGAGGGGGGGTTGGTCCTGGGATGAGGTCAGGGGTGGGGAGATTTTGAAGCTTGTAAAGTCCACTTTGAGACCATTGGGCTGCAAGGTTCCCAGGCGGAATATGAAGTGCTGTTCCTCCAATTTCTGGGTGGCATCGTTGTGACACTGTAGGAGGCCCAGGATGGACATGTCATCTAAGGAGTGGGAGGGGGAGTTGAAGTGGTTCGCGACTGGGAGGTGGTGTCGTTTGTCACGAACCAAGCGTAGGTGATCCACAAAACGGTCTCCAAGCCTTCGCTTGGTTTCCCCAATGTAGAGGAGGCCACGTCGGGAACAACGGATACAATAGACCACACTAGCGGATGTGCAGGTGAACATCTGTTTAATGTGGAAGGTTTTCTTGGGGCCTGGGATGGGGGTGAGGGGGGAGGTATAGGGGCAGGAGTAGCACTTCCTGCGGTTGCAGGGAAAGGTGCCGGGGGTGGTGGGGCTGGTGGGGAGTGTGGAGTGGACAAGGAAGTCCCGGAGAGAGTGGTCCCTCCGGAAAGCAGATAAGGGTGGGGAGGGAAAAATGTCTTTGGTAGTGGGGTCGGATTGCAGGTGGCGGAAGTGGCAGAGAATGATGCGTTGGATCCAGAGGTTGATGGTGTGGTACGTGAGAACAAGGGGAATTCTGTCTTTGTTGTTATTGCGGGGATGGGGTGTGAGGGATGAGGTGCGGGAAATGCAAGAGATGCAGTCGAGGGCATTTTTGACCACTGTGGGGGGGGGGGTGAAATTGCGGTCCTTGAAAAACGAGGACATCTGGGATGTCCGGGAGTGGAACGCCTCATCTTGGGAGCAGATGTGGCGAAGGCGAAGGAACTGGGAATAGGGGATAGCATTCTTGCAGGAAGGTGGGTGAGAGGAGGTGTGTTCTAGGTAGCTGTGGGAGTCGGTGGGCTTGAAATAGATATCAGTTTCCAGGTCATGCTTTGTGGCAGACTAAAATGTAGTCATTTAATGCTGGGTGTTTCTGATCTGAAGCCTGAAATTCATAAGCATCTTCTCAAGTATGCACTTTTAAGACTCTACTTACTTAAATGTGACAATGGCCAAGTTTTTGCAGACGATTGCAAAATGACAGGGGCTACAACTGCCTTTAAAGACAGCTGCTTTGCAATGGTCTAGCATTCTCAAAAGAACAAAGAACAATACAGCACAGGAACAGGCCCTTCGGCCCTCCAAGCCTGTGCTGCCACATTTTGCCCTTCAATACTAAAACTGTCTTCACTTACAGGATCCGTATCTCTCTATTCCCTTCCTATTCATGTATTCATCCAGGTGCTTCTTGAGTGCTGATAGTGTGTCTGCTTCCACCACCTCCTCTGGCTGCGCGTTCCTAGCACTCACCACCCTTTGTATGAAAAACGTGCCTTCCACGTCTCTTTTAAACCCGTCCCCGCAGCCCCCCGACTCCTCACACCGTGTGGTTCTCTGGGGTTTCTGATTCGCCTTCCCCAAGTTAATGCAAGAAACGGTGATGTCTTCAAGCAGGCTAAGCCAGAAATTAAACTGATGCATTTTCACAGCAGCAAAGCAGGAAGCATCAAATGCCCTTCCTCATTTAATTTTTAAAATAATGTTTACAGACAGCAAACAAAATACTGTGATATACCATGGTGTTAAGTTAGAACCTAGGTATCATAAACATGTTTTTATTTTATTAAAATTTCTAATTTTTTATCAGAAAATGGATTAACCCATCTGGTTCATTAATGTCCTTCAGGGAAGGAAACTGCCATCCTTACTTGGTCTGGCCTACATGTGACTCCAGACCCACAGCAATGTGGTTGACTCTTAACTACCCTCTGGGCAATTAGGGATGGGCAATAAATGCTGCCGAGCCAGCGATGTCTTCATCCTGTGAATGAATTTTTTTTAGATATTACGCAAACATAAAACTAGTTTTTACAGGTTTCTTGGAACATGACTAAAAATCCAGTTACACCCCGTTCAACAAAATGTGGCACGTTTGAACGTCACACAGCCGTTGGTGAGTTTAATTTGAGGGTCACCTCGGAAAAGGGGATGGGTTTGTGAGGACAGCACCTTCGGCACCGGCAGCTCCGAGGGAAGGTCATGCAACCCGAAACATCAACTCTGATTTCTTCCCGCAGATGCTGCCAAACCGGCTGAGCTTTTCCAGCAACTCCTGTTTTTGTACCTTTGTGGTGACCTCAACCAGTGCAGAAATTGATCTCACGCTGTCACAGGCACTCTACGTGGCAAATCAGCTGTCCAAACTAGACAAACACATGGAATAGAGGATTATTGGTGATAGATTTTGATGAGGAATGAAAGGAACGGAGTATAAAAACTAGCATGGACTAGTTAGGCCGAATAGCTTGATTCAGGGCTGCTTATCTCATTTAATCCTATGTTTCCCGGTGCCAAATGACACAGATAGCCATGTTGTAGTTCCAGTGGATTTTTTTTTCTCTCACAAGCAGTGGTTTCTCTTCAAATGGACACACCAGCCATGAGCACAGAGACCACAATCAATCTTCCATTTAGTTGCGTTGAAGGATAATGCTGAGCAAATGCAGAATGGCAAAAAAACTAAAGAGAGAAAGAAAAAGCCAGCATCAGCCAAAAATCTGGAGAACACAGCTCCAATCCTGACTCATAAAGCAAGGCCTGCTTTCTGCTAACTATTAACTGACTTATTGATTTTAGATGTGTATCACACAGTTATAATTTTGTCAGAGGGCAGACCACATAAGTTGTTCTTTTTCTGGTTATTTCATTTAGTCTTATTCCAAAAGTCTGTAAATTGACGACCAGGACAAAAATTATAATTGACATCATCTGTGGGAAATATTTTATAAAACAACAGGCCCAAATGAGGATTAAAGCCATGTGGTAATAAAATACAGCAGTGAAGAAGTCAGGTTCCAGGATTTCTTGCACAAACAGCTGGGCTACACACTCTGCTGGGTCATTTTTTAAACACGTTTTGCTTCAAATAGTTAGTCCCTTTCTCTGCACATTGCAGTGGGAGGCTGAATATTGATGCACTCAAGCTGGCACTTGTTGCCAAAAGCCAGTATTCCTAAGCCAAAACTGAACCCAACTCCATCCACTCAGGACCTAGTTACAGTGATCCATGGAATTCCTTAGGGTGATCCTATTTGACTGCAGAAGATCAAGTTGGTCCTAATGGACTGCAGTGTGGTCCATCATGTGAGATTGCAATAAAATGGTACACTCGTGGCAACACAAAGATTTTTGTTTTGCAAGTTGCCATGAACATTGAGCCATTTTCAGGAGAAAAACAAAGGTGCAAAATAACTTTATGCTTTTGCTTTGCTAATATATGCAGTTGCTGATCAGGGTGGCCACCTCTTCAACACAGAGTAGATTCGTGTCAAGGTTTGGGTCTGTGCCCTACAAGTTTCAGTAAAATGTGCATTGAGCATCTGATTCCCCAAAGGTTCCTCAACACGGCAGATTCTATTTAATTGACGGGCTATTTTCTTTCATACGTGGATTATAAGCACCTTTCCACTGAGGTGGTGTCTAGAGTAGTTTCAATTCTTTGGACCCAGTTCAAAAGTCCTCTTGCTGCGCACTCCTCAGTCCCAAACCCTGTGGATTTTTCATTATCCATTAGTTGCCTGATGATGATAGTGTGCACCAAAGCTAAATAACAGTACATGTTGCAAAAATCAGGCAGAGCTGCAAGACACTTGAAGAGCCAACAAATTTGTACGTGCATTCTGTGGGTAAAATGATTTGGCGCAAGTGTAGTTTGCAGCCCAGGAACTCCTCAAAAATTCTCAATATTGAGCTAGTGCAGTCTATGATGAGGCAGCACGGTGGCTCAGTGGTTAGCACTGCTGCCTCACAGCACCAGGGACCCACGTTCAATTCCAGCCTCATGCAACGGTCTGTGTGGAGTTTGCATATTCTCCCCGTGTCTGTGTGGGTTTCCTCCAGGTGCTCTGGTTTCCTCCCACAGTCCAAAGATGTGCAGGTTAGGTGGATTGGCCATGCTAAATTGACCATAGTGCCCAGGGATGTGTAGGCTAAAAGGACTAGCCGTGGGAAATGCAAGGTTACAGGGTAGGTGGGTGTGGGAGGGATGCTCTCCAGCGGGTTGGTGCTCATTCAATGGGCTGAATGGTCTGCTTCCACACTGTAGGGATTCTATGACAGCAGCAAGTGGCACTTATGAATGTCACCAGGGCATTGAACAGAAGCTTTATCTGATAATAAATTGATGTTGAGCTAGAGGAGGTGGCTAAGGATTCAGTCAAATTTACAGACTTTAATACAGGGGCTTCAGGGAGGAACGAATGTTTTAGGGAAGGGATTCTAGAAGATGGGGTCAAGGTGGCAGAAGATCACAAAGACAGACAGGTCTTCAGCAGCCACAGAAGAGTCATATCGAACTCGAAATGTTAACTCTTCTTTCTCTTTCTACAGCTGCTACCAGACCTGGTGAGTTTCTCCAGCACTTTCTGTTTACACTGCACCATCTGTGGGCCAGAGGTGTGTGCAGTCAAATAAACCACCAGAATAGCTTTCAATTGGATTCATCAGCCTCTCCCTTCCTCGTCCTTGGTTTACGGCCTTCATTTGCAGTAACTGTATCTGTACCTGGCCACAAATGGGTTAACTCACCAGGTTCTTGACCCCTGCTACGTTTTGCCGAAGAGTTTAGAGCTTCTTAACACCAAAACAGATGTAACTCTGGCACTTCAGCCTGGTTTCCACAGCAACGCAAGCATTGAAATCATAGATATTCCAGCACAGAAGCATGTCATTTTGGGCCCACCACAATTTCTGTTGGTGTTCTTCCATTCCCAGTCGCATGGCCCTGCTGTTTCCCCTCTACCCTACAATACTTTGCTGCTCCAAGTGTTTATTTAATTCTCTCTTAAACGTTCATGATTGATGGGCTTCAATTGCCGCTTAAGTATTACCAGAAGTGCTAATGTATTCCATATTTCAATAATCCTTCGCAAAATTAAATCTTCCAACTCCTCCTTCATCCTTCTGGTACTGAACTCAGAGTTCTGCTCCTGTGTTACTGATTAATCTTAAGGCGATTCACCTTCTAAAACCACTCAAATATTTGGATACTTTTTAAGGAATCCTCCATAACCTCACCTTTGTGAATTAATAGTTTTATTTCCAATCTGCGGTCAAAGGTATATCCTTCTGTCTGTGCTCAGTCTAAGTGGATATTGTTTATCTTCAATGGTTCCACTAGCTTTGTTGGAACAGGGAGAGAGAGGGGAGTCCATTTTAACTTCCATTGACAGGATAATTAATGGCCTCAAAATTGGCATCATTAGCATTACTGCAGCAAAGAGAGAAAGGCCAATGTGTGTACACACAGAGGCTCTAGTGAAACAAGAGAGGCAATGGCTTAGTGATATTATCTCTGGACTGGTCATCCAGAGACCCAGGTAATGTTCTGGGTTCGAATCCCGCCGATGGCGGAATTTGAGTTCAATAATAAAAAGCTGGAATTAAGAGTCTAATGACAGCCATTGTTGATTGTTGAAAAATAATCTATCTGATTCACTGATGCCCTTCAGAGAAGGAAGCTGTCTGGCCTACATGTAACTCCAGACCCACTGCAATGGGATAGACTCTGAACTGCTCCCTGGACAATTAGGAATGGACAATAATTGCTGGACAAGCCAGTGTTGCCCTCATCCTGTGAATGAATTTAAAAAATAGACTGAGGGCATTGATTATTTCAATGGCCACTATCTGTGTTGTCACTGCCCTTTTCTGACTGAAGCTGCAGGATTGGGTTCCTAGTGAGGACAGAGACAAGGGTAAAATGCGTTTATCGACTGAACTCTACCTGTTTCTGTTTGGGTGTAAATTAAAGGAGCGTTGTTTGAATGTGATGAAGGCCTCCTGCTGAGAAACCTCGTCCTCTTTCTCCACCTGTGCGCAGCAATTACTCTGTAATGGCCTCTGTTCTCTATTTCCCTCTGCTGCTGTTGTGTCTGGGAAACTGTTGAGCCTCTGTGACTGGGGGCAAATGGTGTGCTCAGAGGCCTCTTGCACATACACAATAGCCAATATCCAGCACCAATCCCTGCTGACATAGCACCTTAAACAATCCAGGATCTCCACTAC
Source organism: Rhincodon typus (assembly GCF_021869965.1). Lineage (NCBI taxonomy): Eukaryota > Metazoa > Chordata > Chondrichthyes > Orectolobiformes > Rhincodontidae > Rhincodon > Rhincodon typus. The sequence goes on along the minus strand of NC_063340.1, from coordinate 9,035,398 downwards.
CTGAAGCATCATGCTGCTAGCCAAAACAATTAACCTGCATTTTGTCGATGATTTCTTTAAACGACACTGGTAGCAGAGGGTGTCCTCTCTGTTTCTGAATGCATATTGAGTTGTGTTTGTCTAAGGAACGAGGTGAATTATTTGTGCTCTAACTTTTGCCTACATGCACAGTGCTGCTCAAACACAGAACTCAAGACTGTCTTACTCTGCCCTGAAGGATGTTGCCTACCCTAAAGTCTGTGCATTGGGTGTCTGTTCTGTACTCTTGATGCTACTCTATTAAACTAGTCTCTTCCTACTCTGAGTCTTTTGCATCTCTGACTTTGAGAGAAAACCAGAAATCGCTGGAAAAGCTCAGCAGGTCTAGCAGCATCTGAGGAGAGAAATCAGAATACAGAAGGGAGATAGAGGGACTTGGTGATGTGGTGCAATGAAAACAAACTGTCTCTCAACGTCGGCAAACTAAGGAACTGATCATCGACTTCAGAAAGAAAGGAGGAGAACACGCCCCCATCTACATCAACGGAACTGAGGTTGAGTGGGTGAAGAGCATCAAGTTCCTCAGAGCAACAGCAGCCAACAACCTGTCCTGGACTTCCCACGTAAATGCGACAGTCAGGATGGCACAACAACGCCTCTTCTTCCTCTGGCGGCTCAGGAAATTTGGCATGTCCATAAGGTCCCTCACCAACTTCTATGGATGCAACACTGAAAGCGTACTGTCCAGGTGCATAACGGCCTGGTATGGCAACTGCTCTGTCCAGGACCGTATGAAACTACAGAAGGTTGTGTGCACAGCCCAGGCTATCACAGAAGCAAACCTTCCATCCATGGACTCTATTCACACAGAAAGGCTGCCAACATCATCAAAGACCCATTGCACCCCGGTAATGACCTCTTATAGCCCTTTCCTTCAGGCAGAAGATACAGAAGCCTGAACACATGCACGACCAGGTTCAGGAACAACTTCTTCCTAGCCTTTCTCAGACTGTTGAATGGACTCTAGCCTCAAATAGTGTAACCTGCAATGTAACCTGTATGTCTCTAAGTCTTTTTGATCTGTATATCCTTTGCTTGCTGTGATCTGCCTGTACTGCTCATAAACCAAGCTTTTTACTGTATTTTGGTACACATGACAATAAAATCCATTAATCAATCAATCAGAGTTAACGTTTCGGGATGGGTGATACTTTCTCAGAACTCAAGACCCTTCACTCAACCCGAAATATTAACTCTGATTTCTCACAACTGTTGCTGGCAGACCTGCTGAGCTTTTCCAGCAATTTCTGTTCTTGTTTCTGATTTACAGCATCTGCAGTTCTTTCGATTTTTATTGAGCATCTCGGAATTTACCTGATCTAAGTGTGACTGTAGTCTGAACTCCTGTTAGTTCTTTATTAAAGTTCTGTTTTACTGAATACTGATCACAGCTCTCAAGTCTTTTATTCCTCTCATATTGTCTTACTACCTTGTGGCTGTTGATGTTGGAGTTACATCTTCACATATAATCATCATCATTAACGCATGCATTCCCACTAAATTACATTTAACTGCAGCAGTAGGTTCAAATGGCCAAATCTCTTTTTGTTGCAGACTGACATCACAATTTGCCTACTCTGCTTAATTCGGGTGCAGACACAGAATTCCACGAACCTTTATGCCAGTTCTTGGTATTTAAGTATTCAGACTGTACTCACCAACACTTGTATGTCTGGGCTCAAGCTAAGCAATTCGAATGTACTGCAGCAAGCTTCTGTCAGCAGGTCATGCACCAAGTGGGCACAGCTCAGTAAGATGGAGACTGAGAACTTTAAATCAATGCCAAGGCATCAGGAAGACATCATGAGCACACCCCTTAAAGGCACGTCACGCACTTTCTGCAAGGCATAACACAAAGTGTACTATTGTCCTCAGAACCACAGCAAGCAGAGCAGGTAACACCCAGGGTAGCCAAGAGCACCCATTACCCCTCAACCCTCTATCTTGGCTCTATCTTATACACAACCAGTCCCAAAGTGGCAGCATAACCGGTGCCACAAAGTCAAAATTAGAAGCTGAAATGCCTATTTGCCATCTTTCTGCCAACCTCATTGCCTGCACCACCAGATCTCTCTGTTCTTCCATTCCATTGGGATGTCTCACCATTACTGACAAACTTTGTTCTTTATGGAACCACAATATAAAATACACTCCTTCCGGCATATGCCACCCAAACTATTCTATATGTCCCCGCAGGGTGCCTCGCAATTTGTTATGTCCTCTTAAATTAGCCTCTTCTTAGATATCATTCCTTCTCTGTTTTCTCTGATGGCCTGATGAAGAGCATAAATGAACAATTCTTTTCCAAAAGGAAACTTTGTATAAAGGCAAAATAGGGTGCCTCGGGTAAGATCTAAGGAAAATACTCACTGCAAGAGTGAGACAAAGAAGACCGGCACTTCCTTAGCTTATTGTGAACAGTGAGCTCGGGATATGTGGTTACAGATTATTAATCTTGGTGGAGAAATACACCATGTCCTATTTATGTATAAATCCTGTGAAAAGTCATTACATTGCAATCTTTATTATTACTCTACTGGGAAATCCTGTTTAAGGGAAGCATCTGTGATATTTTTGACAGGTAAACAATGTAAATATGCGTGAGGATCGGGGAGGCGATAGCCTCGTGGTATTATTGCTGGACCGTTAATCCAGAGACCCAGGTAATGTTTTGGGGACCTGGGTTCGAATCCCGCCATAGCAGATGGTGGAATTTGAATTCAATAAAATATCTGAAATTAAGAATCTAATGATAACCGTGAATCCGTTATCGATTGTTGGGAAAACCCATCTGGTTCACTAATGCCCTTTAGGGAAGGAAACTGCCATCCTTACCTGGTCTGGTCTACGTGTGACTCCAGACCCACAGCAATGTGGTTGACTCTTAACTGCCCTCTGGGCAATTAGGAATGGGCAATAAATGCTGCCGAGCCAGCGATGCCCACATCCTGTGAATGAATAAAGAAAAAAAAAGTGTTACATTTCTGCAGGGAAGCTACACCTGGGAAGGATAAGTCGTCTTGGGCTATCAACTGCTAGAGGGCTGTTGTGAGGTAGTGGTAATATCTCTACCTCAGGACTAGGCAACCTGTGTTCTAAGCCCCACCTAAGGTGCCCTGTTTGAACAGGTAATTTAAAAGCACCTGTACAAATGACTAAATGTAGCTACAGGACCTGCTGAAGAATGTTTTTTTGAGGTTGGTTGGCTCGCTGAGCTGGTTTGTTGTTCCGCAGACGTTTCGTTACCGTGCTTGGTAACATCCTCAGTGCAGCCTCTGATGAAGCGTCGGTGTGTTTTCCTGCCTGGTTTTTAAACTCTGGGGTCCGTTGCAATGGATTGCCTCACTTCCGGGTTTCCTCCGTAGTGGAATATGCATGGGGTCGAGTTCAATGTGTTTATTAATAGCATGCTTCGTGGAGTGCCATGCTTCCAGGAATTCTCGTGCTTGTCTCTGCCTAGCCTGTCCCAGGATCTTGGTGTTGTCCCAGTCGAAGTCGTGGTTCTCCTTGTCCATGTGGATTGAGATTGTTTTTTTTTTAAAAGCCCAGGATTTGGAGCATGAAGATTGATCTCACAATCCCTTGTGCAGTACCCTGGTTGGACCACACTGAAATACTGTGAACTGGGTGGCAGTGGTAATGTTACTAGACTACCAATCCAAGATCTCAGCCCAGTGTTCTGGGGACATGGTGGATAGTGAAATTTGAGTCCAATAAAATCAGGAATAGAGAGCTGGTGACTGTGGTAACTATTGTTATTAAAACCCCGTCTCGTTCACTCATGTCCTTGAGGGAAGGAAACTGCCATCCTTACCTGGTCTGGCCTACATGTGACTTCAGACCCACAGCAAGGTGGTTGACTCTTAACTGCCCTCTGAGCAATTAGGGATGGGCAATAAACGCTGGCCTAGTCAACAACGTCCTCACCCTGTGAACAAATAAATAAAAACAGTCCTGTTTGGTGATTACAGAGGATATGAACTATCTGTGAAAAGTGCAAAAAAAAAGAATTCACCAGGATGATAAAAGAACTCAGGAACATTGTACAACCTCCTCAAGAATGTTGGCACCTTCATTAAAACCATAGCGCATCCCACCTCCATCAGAAAAGCAATTTTGCGCCAGGAGTTCAAAAGTTGAACAAACTTTTCCAAAGTGTAGCTCCATACTCGAAAGGAATTGGACATCTCGGCAAAATTATTGAATCCCTACAGTGTGGAAAGAAGCCATTTGGCCCATCGATTCTGCACCAACCCTTCGAAGAGCATCCCACCCTGCACCCAGACTGCCTAGCACTGAGGTAGAGATGCATCACACAGTCCTCTAGTAATTTGTATATCCATGTTCCCATAAGCTTGCATTTCCCATGGCTATTCCACCTAACCTACACATCCCCCGACACGACAGGGCAATTTTCACCACAGACAATCCACCTAACCTGTACATCCTTGGATGGTGGGACGAAACCGGAGCACCCGGAGGAAATTGAAGCAGACACGCAGAACGTGCAAACTCTACGAAGGGCTTGGCCCGAAATGTTAGCCTTCCTGCTCCTCTGATGCTGCTTGGCCTGCTGTGTTCATCCAGCTCTACACCTTGCTATCTCAAACTCTATACTGACTGTTGCCCAAGGCTAGAATCAAACCGAGTCCCTGGCACTGGGAGGCATCAGTGTTAACCACTGTGCAGTAATGTTGCTGAACTGAGTCAAAATATGGAACTGAGTCAACTTTATGCGGGAAAATAAAAGGTCTGATCAAAACGTCTGACTAATGTATGATAACTCTCAAAAATAATGGTACAGCTCAAGAAAATGCAGAAACAACTTTGCATCAGAAAGTCGAAAAGATTGCAGCATCATTCCCGACAGTGTCAGGGCCTTCACAAAAATAATAGCACATCTTAAATTGTGCATAACTCAGTGAGAAAGTCACCTTTGCACTATAAAATCAAAAGTATGAGCAAAAATGTGAGACCTTGACAAAAATAACAGTGTAACTCAGCAAAATGCATACCTCAGCTGAAAAATCAACTTTCAGGAAAGCTCAGACAGGCCAGGGTATGTTTTTCTGGAAGAGGGAAGATTAAGAAATGACCTGATTGAGAATTTTAAGATTGTTTAGAAGAACAATGGTGGCAAAGTCTCGGGATGAGTGAGCCCGGAGCCCGGATTAATGCTGTGGGCACACAGATTCAAATTCCTTCGCAGCAACTCGTGGAATTCAATTCACAAAAACATCTGGAATTTTAAAGCTTACCTCAATCACTGATAACCTTAAGATTGTCATTGATTTTTATTAAAAAAAACACCATCCACTGGAAATCTGCCTGCATTACCCCGTCCGCGTCTTTATGTGACTCCAGACGCACAGCAATGTGGTTAACTCGTGTTCGCTCTGACGGGCACTTACAGATGAGCAATAAATAGTGGCCTTGAAAGAAAAATAACAAAAGCGCTTCTTCAGGCAGATGCAAGGAAATTGTTTCCAGTTACGCGTGAGACTAAAATGTCAAGCCACATATATGACAGTCATCAATAAATCCAAAATTATAGAATCTCTACAGTGTGGAAGCAGGCCATTTGGCTCACCACTCCACACTGCCCTCCAAAGAGCATTGCACTCAGACCCACCCCATCCCTGTAAACCCCACATCTCCCTCGGCTAATCCACCCATCCCTGGACAATACAGGGCAATTTATCGCGGCCAATCCACCTAACCTGGACATCTTTGGATCGAGGGAGGAAACTGGAGCACCCGGAGGAAACCCACACAGACACCAGGAGAACTTGCAAACTCCACACGGTTAGCTGCCCAAGTTGGAGTCAAACCTGGGTCCCTGGCGCTGTGAGGCAGCAGGGTTAACAATGGAGCCAACATAAGGGAATTCAGACGAAACATCTTTACCGAGAGGATGGTGAGAATGTGGGACTTGCTACCACAACGGGGTGGTTAAGATGAAAAACATAGATGCACTTAACAGGAAATTTACTTAATGACCAGAGGGAGAAAGAAACCGAAGGCTTTAAATTCTGTATAATTCGATGGATGTGTATCACTGCTGTTTTGAAAGTTCGTTCTGACCATAACAAATTAATTAATTATAGATTAGAAGATTTGGTGTAAGGCATAATCCAGAAAATGCACCACTGAACTCAAATTAGAATTGCCGTATTTTAGATGGGAACTTGATGTGTTATTCAGCAGGAATCTTGAGAGGGCGAATGAACATACCAAAGGCTCTGAGTAAATAACTCTTTAGAGCTCAGCTTCTGGGGGCAATATCATAACCTACTGCATGCTTTTATACATTTAAGGAAACATGGAAATTAATCTCACAAGCACGTTTAGATTCTTTATTAACAACAAATGAATTGGAGCCAGCAATGACTGCTCCAGCCCCACGTGGCTGATTTAGCCAGTCTTAGAGTCAGAGTCATGAAGTCATAGAGTCATTAGCACGGAAACAGACCCTTCGGTCCAACCAGTCCATGCTGAACATAATCCCAAACTAAACTAGTCCCATCTGCCTGCTTCTGGCCCATATCCCTCCAAATATTTCCCATTCATGTACTTATCCAAATGTCTTTTAAACATAATTGTATCCACATCCACCACTTCCTCAGGAAGTTCATTCCACATGCAAACCACACTCTGTAAAAAAATTTGCTCCTCATGTCTTTTTCAAATCTCTCTCCTTTCACCTTAAAAATCTGCCCCTCGTCTTGAAATCCCTCATCCTAGGGAAAAGACACCTACCATCAACTCTATCTATACCCCGCATTATTTTATAAACTTCTATCAAGTCACCTCTCAACCTCCTATGCTCCAGTGAAAAAAATCCCAACCTATCCAACATTTCTTTACAACTCAAAACTTCCATACCTGGCAACATCCTGGTAAATCTCTCTGAACTCTGTCCAGCTTAATAATATCCTTCCTACAACTGGGCGACTAGAACTGGATGCAGTATTCCAGAAGAGGCCTCAGCAATGTCCTGTCCAGCCTCAACATGACTTCCCAAACTCCAAACCGAGCCCAGCACAAAGATTTGGACAGTCTTGGTTCTCATTGAAAGAGGTGGAAAACTATGAGTGAGAAAACCTATGACACAATTATCCTGCAAGTTATCCGAACGTGCAAAGGAGGCTCGTGAAGCATGATGGTTGCTGTCTTGGGCATATTTGAATTTTATAAAAATATTGCAACATATGAACTATTTGGGGATGGGGGTGTGTAGGTGGTGATTGGGGGAAGTAGGACTTGGCACGGGTCTGTGAGAAAATTCTGTTCTACCAACATTTCTATTTCAATAACCATTAAAAGATCTCACTGGCTACTGTTGTATTTGATCAATGGCCAACAAGCAGCTTGAAAATATTGATTGCCTTCACAGCTGGATTAAGTACTTGGCAAAATAAGTCCACGGCCCAGTATATTTTGGATCAATCTGCATTGAAATTCTGCAGTTTGGCATTCAATAATTCCTAACGCTGACACGTTGCATTACCCAATATTAATATATTAATCATAATTCTTTGTTGCTTTTCACCTGACATCAGCACACATACTTAAATAGAGAACCTGCTGGCACAGGAAATGATGCAAACATTGCAGGAACTGTAACAAAACCACGATCTCAATGGACTTAGTCTGAGCAAACTCAGAACAGGTGTTAAAACCAAAGAAAATATATTTCAAGAACCAAAACCATTCAAAAATATTTTTAAATATGTTTTGCCTTACGGAAACTTGCTGGCAAAACCAGGTTGTGTTGGACTTTTTTTTCACAGTCTGCTGTAGATTAATTTAAAGCGGTAATGGGATTCAAGGTTAAATATCGATCCATTCATCTTGCTGAAGCTAGATACAAGGACACGGCAGACATTCTATGAGATTTACTTAACCGATTATGTAAGGCAATGGTGTTGTGCTTTTTATACGTTCCAGAGCAATGCAAAGATAACAAGAGTTGTTAAATATGTAACAGGTTTGCAGGTTTATCTACAAGTGTCTGAACATGTCTCTAAAAGCACAAGAAGTACAAGCTCATCTTTACAGCTCAGCGTCTAATAGTTTCTATGATGTCTGCTGACTTTGCTCTGAGTCAACATCCAGGCTTAACTAGTCATATATGTGAGCAAAGATCAGTTAATAAGCGCAGTTATCAAAATTGCCTAGTCAAACACAGAACAGGCAAGTGGCATGGTGGCTCAGTGGTTAACGCTGCTGCCTCAGAGCACCAGGGACCTGGATTTGATTCCACCTTTGGGTGACTGACCGTGTGGAGTCTGCACATTCTCCCCATGTCTGCATGGGTTTCTATCGGGTGCTCCGGTTTCTTCCCACAGTCCAAAGATGCGCAGGTTAGGTGGATTGGCCATGCTAAATTGCCCATAGTATCCAAGGATATGCAAGCTAGGTGGATTAGCCATGGGAAATGCAGCGTTATAGGGTAGGAAGTTGGGATGCTCTTCAAAAGGTCAGTGTGGACTCAATGGGCTGAATAGAATGCTGTGGGGAGTCTATTCTATTGCAATTCCACATAAGAATTAGCTCCAGTACAGCCACAATATTAAAGATAAATAGAAAAAGGAAACATAAGGAAGAAGGCTCACTGGTCTCGAAACGTTGCCTCTATTTTCTCTCCACAGATGCTGCCAGACCTGCTGAGTATCTCCAGTTTTTTTGCAGGTTTCACTATTAAAGGGAAATCTGTTTTGAGCCTCATGCATTAGGAAGTGAACTTTCCCAAACGATAAAGATTTCTGTGTTATATCTCATTGGCAATAAATAATTGAGTTCCTCTTGCCTTGATATAGTGATAGAAATTTTGTTGCAGGTTTTATTCTCAAAGGAATGGGAGGAGGACATGCATGGAATGCAACAATGCAACACACATGCAACACTGGGACATGATTGTGTATGAAAATTACATGTGTAGGTCTTTAAACATCCCATACTATACCAGTCACAAACCTACATGACATCATAATGTCTGGTGCTTATGGCTCACTATTGAAGTTATGCCCCCCTTTTCTTTTCCATTCCTAATATACATTTTTGCATTTAATTACATTTACCATTAACCCATGAAACCTTTCCTCTAAGCTGCATAGCTGCATGCAGGCCTGCACTTTCAGGTCTCTCACTTGACAAGTCAGACAATCCAGTTGTTTCCTATTCTCCTCCAATAAGTCTTTTTCTGATTTAGAAAGCTAATAGTTTGCTGGGTGGTGATCTTTGATTCTCTCCCTTATAGCCCTACATCTTCAGTCTGGAGAACTTTTAATTTCTTAGTAATAGAAAGAACTGCCGATGCTGGAGTCAGAGATAACACAGTGTAGAGCTGGAGGAACACAGCAGGCCAAGCAGCATCAGAGGAACAGGAAAGCTGATGTTTCAGGTCGGACCCTTCTTCTGAAGACCTTTTCTGAAGAAGGGTCCTGACCCAAAACGTCAACTTAATTTCTTAGTGTTCCTTTGCAGAGGATATCTTCCCTGTTGAAGCAATCAATTTATTCTTTGCAGGATGTTAAGTCATTGGATATTAATTGTTCTTCCTCAGTTTCATGTAATTGTATGAACCATGTTTTCAATCTGTATCAGCAGATTTTTATTCTCAATCTACATACAGATTTCACATTGACTTTTTAACCTCAAAATGTTAATTTGGTTTGGAGTCTCATGTTTACCCTCAGGGATTGCATTATTGGTGAAACCAACATGTTTATCTCCTCCGTTCTTCCATTGAGGATTACCTCTGAATTGACATGATCTCTGTAACTGATACCGAGGATTCATCCTGAGCAGATAACAAAGTCAAATAACCTGCTCAAATCTGCTTCTGTCAGGTCACCTCAGCAACTCACATCAAAATTCATCTGTCATGGTTATTTGTTCACCAAATATTCTGACATGCAAACACACAGCCAAACCAAATCAGCCTTTCTACCTCTGTATTCACAGCACAATAACATTAAAATTTTTATAGACCCTCAAAATTGACCGCAATGGTTCATAACCAGACTTTTTGAATAACCAATCACAGACTTTGCAAATAAACAATTCTCATCACTGGTTTGTAGCTTAAACAAAAGACTTTATAACTTATCAACAATACAACAACCTATTGGATCAAAATAAAATGACAAAGTAAATTTAATTGGTCTATGCTATAAACCCAAAACCTTTGTTTGCAGCCCATTCACACAAAAGACAGCCAAACAAGCACAGTCCAGGGATAAATAAAATAGCAAAACAAGCCAGATTACTTAAGTAGTTTTCATGATGCCTTGCTCCACAAGCATAGATAATGGTTCAAAAACAGAAGTTGCTGGAAAAGCTCAGCAGGTCTGGCAGCATCTGTGAAGAAAAATTCAGAGTTAACATTTACCATAGATAATGGTTTCTTGGCCAATTTTGTTTTTGAAAATGTTGAATAGGGTCACCTTTACAGTTCACTCAGGCAAAGGCAGTCATTCGTATAATTTAGTTTTATATTCTCTGAACCTCCAAGAGCTGAGAGCTTTCAAATATTTATGCTGCAGCATCAACAGCTAGATTCCTTTTCTCATTCAAACTTTAACCACTCCCTTTCAGACTGACCATCTCTTCCATGAGATCCTTGTTACCATTCAATATTTTCCATCTGCTTGGGCATAAGGTGCCTTCCAGATTTGCTGGAACCAATTCCCAAGTACTGATCTCATTAACTGCCAACTTCTGCTTTCTGTTTAAACAAAATGCCCTTCCCCGGTGACAAAGCGACTGCAGAACCTATTGATCAGGGACCAACTTGCAAATTAACTTCCAGCCCTGGCCTCATAAATAAACAAAAGCCTGTTTGATCTATTTTCCTTTTAATACAAGCTGTGACTCACAGTCTAGAAGTCATCTTTAGCTCACAGATTCCAGTTCACAGTTCTAAACCAAAATTGATTAAACAAGAAAACAAAATTAATGAAAAATCAATGAGGATTCTAACATAAGTTTTGTTACATTAATTGTATCAGTTAAAGATTCATCCTTTAGCTCAAGTGGGATATGTTACTTACTGGCTATCATACTGCTTATTCTTCCTCACAATCCTTGCTTGTTCTTACAGTCTGATTACTCCTCAGTGTTGACAGCAGTGGAAAACATTTTTGCCAATCCAGCATAGTCATTGATTCCCATTTCTTTGGAAGTATGAAACAAATTTCTTCGGCCAGTTTAAGTCTTATTGGATTCTATTTTTTATTTAGTTCTTTCATGAGTCTAAGGGGGTCCTATGTAATATTCTACCAGTTGTCCTTTGACAGAATGTTCCTCAGTTGTTCCTTGATCGGCTCGATTCAACATGATACAGTTCAATTTCTTCCACTAGATCATAGGTCATAGAATCCCTACAGTGTGGAAACAGGCCCTTCAGCCCAACAAGTCCACACTGACCCTCAGAGCATCCCACCCAGACCCATCCCCCTATAACCCACCTGATCTACACATCCCTGAGCACTGTTGGCAAATTAGCATGGTCAATCCACCTAGCCTGCACATCTTTGGACTGTGGGAGGAAACCGGAGCACCCAAATGAAACCCGCACAGATACGGGGAGAATGTGCAAACTCCGCACAGACAGTCACCCGAGAGTGGAATTGAACCCAGGTCCCTGGTGCTGTGGGGCAACAGTGCTAACCACTGAGCCACCATGCCGCTCACTAATTGGATAAGATTGAGGTCGAGATATGTCTTCCTACTCAAGAGGAAGATTTCTTGATTGTGAACTGTGTAAAGTTTTTACTATTTCATATCTCCAATATTGGAGAGTTGCTTGTTACATATCTTTAATCTTACGTGCAATGCCTGTCGAACCATGTAGTTGTATTATTGTTGACCATAGTTCATTCTCTGAAATATAGGGTCACACACACCAATGTCTGCCTTGAAATTTGCGAGATAGATATCAATGTGCCAAGATAATAAAGTCTGGATTACCCAGTTCCAATTTTCTTCTGTTGTAACCAAGTTAATGGTTGAATCAATGGCTACCACTGTTCTGTTCCCTCCTGTTCTTCAAATTATGCCATGGGAACTTTTATTTCCACAAGAGCTGGCAGGTAGAACATTATTGGCTTAACATTTTATGGAGAGAAGGCCTCCAATATTCTGGAAGGATTTTCTCAGTACTGCACTGAAGCCAGTCTAGATTATAGTGCTAATGTCTGCCAAGGCCATTAAGTGTCATTTTGGCATTATAAATAATCAAATTCACCATAAAGTAAAACACCTTTGTCTGTTCTTACAAATTGTGAAAGCTTCCTTTAATTGCTTGTAATTGGTTAATAAGAAAGAAATAATCTGACTTTCGGTTCAAAAACCCCTCTCATTTCCTGCAGCTCTCAGGACTGTGGTGAAACCATGTTTTTCTGTTTGCAAAATTTACAACCTCTTTATCTCAACCTGTGCTTGAAAAGTACAACGATGGAACATTAAAGACTGGGCTGAAATATTACAGCTCTAAGTATGTCTGACAATTGTATAAATCAGCCAAGAACACAACTCTTATATCTTTCAATAGCTGAACTTTTCGAACAGTGTTATTTAATCAGAGTCAATAAAATGTTGAAAGATTTAAGCTGGCTAGATTATTTTAAAAGGCATTGCATCCTGCTTGACCTGTTTTATCAGAATATTGTTGCAGTTTCTTTGCAGGGCAAAATGTTTTCTCTACCAATTATTAGCTCCACACTCCCTCCCGACCCTCTACCTTCAATAAGTACTTATTCCTTGCAGGAATATTGCTCAGTTGGTTCCAGTTGCTTGTGATCATTCACCCAATATTAAAACTTCAACAGATTTTTCTCTTGTTGGTGGGTTAGGTTCCTGCACCATCAATGTGAATTCAGTGTTATTTCCTGCCAGAACCATCACTGTTCTCTTCTTCACTTCTCTGTTTTGAGGCAGGTCCGACTCACCCTCTACCCACAGGGTAAGGTCAGGGGACAGATCCAGAACCCACCCCAGCCATAATGGAAAAACGATCCCTTCTGCTCTCGGCATCAATCTGATCGATCAGTCCAGGCAACTGAGTCATAAGGACCCAGCCAGGTTATTGTGCATGTGCATTTGCATCTGTATTATAGACTCATTGAGTCATACAGACCCTTTGGCCCAACTCATCCATTTCGATCAGGTTTTCTAAACTCAAGTAGTCCCATTTGGCCCATAACCCTCTAAACCTTGCCCTTCTACATATCTGTCCAAATGCCTTTTAAATGTTATAATTGTACTAGCCTCCACCACTTCCTCTGTCAGCTTATTCCATACACAAATCATCCTCTGTGTGAAAAGGTTGCCCCTCAGGTCCCTCCTAAATCTTAACCCCTCTCACCTTTAACCAATGCCCTCTAGTTTCAGACTCCGCTTCCCCTGGGGAAAAGACCTTGGCTATTCACCCTATCCAAGCCCCTCATGGTTTTATAAACCTCTCTGAGGTCACCCCTCAGCCTCCTGCGCTCCAGGGAAGAAAGTCCCAGGCTTTTCAGCCTCTCCTGATAACTTAAACCCTCCAGTTTCGGTAATATCCTTGTAAATATTTTCTGAACCCTTTCCAGTTTAATAACATGCTTTCTATAGAGAGGTGACCAGAATTATATGCAGTAGTCCAAATATGACCTTATCAATGTTTGTAATATGACATCCCAACTCCCGTACTCAATGCTCTGACCAATGAAGGTGAGAATGCCAAACATCTTCTACTCCACCCTGCCTACCTGTGTTGATAGATGCTCCAATTTTCTTAGCATTGCATGCTTGACCAGTAATCTCTTCCCGTTCTTACCATCTCACACTGGTGTGTCATATTAGAAAGATTTGCAGACTGCGGCTCAACTGAATTAACTCTACAAAGGCTGGTATCCTGTCACCAAAGTCACCCTTTATTTACACATGTCAGTAGTCACACAACACCAGGGTATAGTCCAATAGGTTTATTTGGAATCACACAAGCTTTTGGAGCGCAGCTCCTTCGTCAGGTGCAGTGAGAGAGAAGAGCACACAGACACAGAGTTCACAGGCAGAGAGATCATGGGCAGAGAGATTAAAAGATCATGCAGCTGGTCTGAGTGGAGTGTCAAATAATAAGTCTCTGCAGGTGACCAAGAGTGTTAGATGGTGAGTAAAGTGTCAACAGCTGAATAACCAGCGAAGGGAAGCCGTATAATCTGATTAAGTGAGGCAGAGAGCTAATTACAAAAAGTTAAAAATCAGGTGGTACTGGAGATAAACTAAATGACTGGAATAACATGATAAGTATACGAATCGCATGCCGAGGGTCTAACCAAAGTAATAAGTAATCCAAAACTGAACAAACTGATTAAGGTAGAGCGATCATAGCAAATTATCAAGGTGATGCTGTCAAAACAGGACAGTAAGGAAGATTTTACAGTATGCAACAGTCTGGTGGGGTCACAGGTAGTGCAACATGAACCCAAGAACAAGATTACGCAGGACAGTCCTTGGCTTTGGTGCTGCCTCATTCAGAGTCAAGTACCAGAGTGTCAGTATCTCTGGCTCTCACCCTTTAATCTGTCAGTCAGGGCTCCCTGATTGGACCAGACCAACAGCCCTAATCAGGGAACTCATATTCTCTGTTGTCCAGCTGGCTGACCTTGTTGCAATCGCTGCATCAATCTGCTTGGCAGCATTATAAATACACCAAGAGGTTGAACTCAGAACGTACAAATCTCCACAGAGAAAAAATGTTTCTCTTTCCACAGGTGCTGCCAGACGTGCTGAGTTTCTTCAGAATTCTCAGTGTCTGTTATGAATGAACCTTCCTTGGTCATCAAGTCATGACTGGGATTTGAACATGGTGCTCCTGATTCAGAGGTGAGGATCATCACCCAGGTACACCATAAGATCCCCATTCACTTGCCAGGCAAAGTGGATTTAGAGCTGTACCTTTTGATGAGAAATACATTTAGGGAGGAGAGGGTCGGCTGGTAATTTATGGTGAGAATAGGTGAAGGGGTAAATTTGAAGTTATAAGTCAGAGAACCAATTTTACTGGGTTTACCTCCCCAAATCTGGCTCAAAAACAAAAGCTAATGTTTTATTCCCTTTTGAACCCATTCAAAACCCAGCTACTTGTGCATAGGCCCTTAATGCTAGTACGTGGCCAAGTCTGATCTAGTGCTTGCTTTCACAGACTGACAGAATGGCTACAACACTGATGGAGGCCATTCAGCCTGTCACACCTGTACTAGTTCTCAAATGAGCAAACCACCTGCTATTCCCTCACCTTCTCCCTGAAAAACCTGCACACATTCTTCCTATTCTGATAAGAATCAAAATCCGCTCTTGAATGTCCCCGCTGAGCCACACGGTTCATTCCAAATCTTAACCACTCATTGCCTGAAGCGTTTCGCCTCATATCTTCCACCGCATTTTTTTTATTGCCAATTACTATAAGTCTGTGCCCTCTCATTCTCAATCCTCCATCACTAGGGACAGTTTGCCCCAGTCGACTTACCCCATGATTATCAGACCTCCTTTCAACCTACTCTTTCCCAAGGAACGCATTCTTAACTTCTCCAACCTCTCTGTGTAACTGAAGCCCATTATCATTGGAATTATTCCCATGGATCTTTTCTGCATTCTCTCAAATGCTTTCACATCTTTCATAAAGCCTCGTTCCCAGAACTGACCGAAATACTCCAGCTGTATCCGAACCAATGTCTCACATAATTTTGTCATCACAGAGTTACAGAATTGTTACCATGGATCATTTGTGCCATTATGCGGCCTATGTTTTCCTTATGGTTTAGTGCCATTCTCCAACATAAGCTCTGAGCTCTTGTACTCTATGCTTCATTCAATGAATCTTAAGATCCTATCTACTTTGTTGAGAACATAGAACATAGAGCAGTATAGCAAAGGGACAGGCCCTTTGGCCCATGGTGTTGTGCCGAACATGATGTTAAATTAAACCAATCCCTTTTGCCTGCCCTTGGCCCATATCCCTCCATTCCTTACATATTCATCTGGTTATCTTAAAGGCCCTTAAACACCCCTATCACTCTTTACTGCTCTCTCAACCAGTCATGCCTCCTTCAACTGTCTTAAGGCCAGTTAGGTTTGCCTTTCTAGACAGAATCGCGGTCAAAATAGCCTGCTTTTAGTTCTGAGGAAAGACTATCAAATTGTAAGTTTAACTCTGTCCGTGCGCAACATGAGTGTGTCCAGCACTTTGAGATTTTCACTTCAGGTTTGCCTTCAGTCTTCCTAAACCAAACGCGATGAGGAAAACTGTCACATCTTAACGTTGCCCTGGAATACAATTGCCTTACTGAGGCTGGACTAAGAATGGATTCAGCGATCGTCCTGTAACTCAGCCAGTGACTAGGTGAACTCTATGAGGCACCACAGGCAGTTGAACAGATAGCCATCGAGTTTCAATCATTTGGCATTGCTGCCTGACGTATCTTGCTAAAATGATAGGCTGCCTGGAATTCAAATGGGCTGCCATCTCATGCAGCTATTTTAACAATCGCTTTTGTGGTGCAACATAAAAGATTTAAAAGGTGCAAATAAATTAATGTCGCTTCGAGCAGGCCATATGTCACAACTTTGCAATTTGAAAAGAAAGCTGAATTGAAAATACCTCAGCTCCTGATAAGTCTGACGCATGTTCACCGAGAGGACAAATGCGGATGCTTTGGAGAAACATTAAGCACCAAGGGAAAAGGCATTGATTTTAATTTAACGCTTCGTGAATGCATTTCCGAAGCCAATGCATTGACTGATGTGGCCCAGGCCCTTAACTCACTGCTCTGAAAAGAAAATGAACTTAAAGTAATTAATCAATGTCTCAGTAAGTATCCATTGGTTCAGTTAGGACATTGGACATTCAGGCAAATTGAGGTCTTGTTTGTACAACGTAGATAATTAACAACCATGCAAAAGTGCTGGAGTTTATTCTAAGCTACACAATGGAACATTTAATCAATCAGTGGTAATCATGCCTCAATGTTCATATCGGTCTTCAAGCCTGCTACACCATTTACATAAACCATGGTCTTTCCTCCATCTATGTATCCCAAACCCATAACCCTTAATACCCTTTACCTCACAAAAAAATCTATCAATCTCTGTTTTGAGACTTTAAATTGATCTTTCCTCAATGGCTTTCTCAGAGAAGAGTTTAAGATCTTCACTCACCTTTTCCTTAAGAAGCACTTTGAGAGATCACTCTTACCTGCCCCAGGTCTGACTTTAAAGACCTATGCCTTTATTCCAGGCAAGAACAACTAGTTTATCCATATCCAAGCTATCAAATTTTTGATTATTACAAAATTGTCATTGAGATCTCTTCGAAAGTTTAGCAGAGGCAGAAACTGGGCCTTTTGATTGCACTTTTACAAAAGCATTTCATCGTTGTCCCATTGTACTGACCTCAAGGTTCAAATCTGATGCTATTGGAAAAGTCCACTTTTATCTATTGCCAAAGGCTAGTGAACAGAAAGTCCTTCTGTTAATCCATACAGGCTTTGGTATGCAATATAGGGGACGATTAGGCGAAAAGATGGAACAGGAGCAGGTCATTTGGCCCCTCAAGCCTTCCCATCCATCAAACTAGATCATATCATCTATCTCTATCCTTCTTTATTATCCCTGGATGTGTGCCAGCATGGGGCAAGTAGGAAACCTCATAGGGAGGGCATTGACACACAGGCAGACAACTTATCTCCGATTCATGGGCGAGTTGAACCAAAGGATCTGTCAACATTCTGTACAACTCTATGACTCTAATTTCCTAACTCAGGTATCTCCCTCAAGTCCAACATGACATCCATGGTCTTGTATGAAAGGATGTCCCGGAATGATACAGGAATGACATTGGGAGGTTTAACTCCAGATCGACAGCAGTTGACTCTTAACTGTCCTCTGCAATGCAACGGCAAGTGGGACGAGCAACAAATGTTAACCTTGCCGGTTACCCCCACTTCCCATTCAACACTAAAGGGAAGAAAATAATCTGGAAGAAGAGCAGGGCAACTGTCCCCATTCTGCTGGACAATACTGATGCCCAAACAACACTATTAAACCAAGAACATAAGAAACCAGAGCAGCCGAATGCCATTTTCTCCTTCAAGCCCACTCCACCATTAAACAACATCTTTGCTGGTCAGATTGCTGCCTCAACTCACATTTTCTGCCTGCTATCAGATCCCTCAAGCAAATATCTGACCGACACAGCATTAACTGGTACATTCAGTGATCCACAATCCTCTGGGATAGGGAATTCCACAGTCCCATGACCTTCTGAGAGAAAACAATTCCTCCTCGGTGCCTTTAAAAGAGAAACCCCCTAACTTTAAAATCTACTTTGGTCCCATGAGGGGAAAGATCTTGTCAGCTTTCAACCTGTCGACTCTCCTCAGGGTCTTCTACCTTTCAATAAGTTCGCCTCTCATTCTTCTAAATTGTAATCAACACAGACTCAATCTGTCTGACCTTTCCTCTTAAGGTAACCCTTAAGATGAGATAAGGTATGGTAACAATGTCAATTGGGAGAAAACGAAAAAACAAAGACTTATGAACTAATGTAGCTTGTTCCTGATTCTTATAAAGCACTAATTTGGTCCTTAGGCTCATTCAAGCAGAGCGGATTGGTGGTAGCCTCCTCTTACCTCAACCCCCGATCCTAGAGGTCAGTCAAGTGAAACTTCTTTGATCTGCTTCTACTGCAGTACTCTCCTCTCTTAATTAAGGAGACCAAAACTGTATCCGATACTCCAGATGCCATCCGGGGTGGTTAAAAAGACATTTGGCACACTTGCCTTCATTGCTCAGTCCTTTGAGTACAGGAGTTGGGAAATCATGTTGAGGTTGTACAGGACATTGGTGAGGCCTCTTCTGGAATACTGTGTCCAGGTCTAGTTGCCCTGTTGTAGGAAGGATATTAATAAGCTGGAAAGGGTTCAGAAGAGATTTACCAGGATGTTACCAGGTATGGAAGGTTTGAGTTATAAAGAAAGGCTGGATAAGTTGGGACTTTTTTCACTGGAGCATAGGAGGTTGAGAGGCTACCTGAAAGAAGGTTATAAAATAATGAGAAGACATGAGGGCAATTTTTTTACACACAGGGTGTTTCACATCTGGAATGTGCTTCTGGTGGAAGCGGGTAAAATTATAATGTTTAAAAGACATTTGGGTAAGTACATGAATAGGAAACGTTTGGAGGGTTATGGGCCAGGCGCAACCAGGTGGGACTAGTCTAGTTTGGTATTAGGGTCAGCATGGACTGGTTGGACCAAAGGGTCTGTTTCCATGCTGTATGACTCAAAGACTCACATCTGTCGTGACACTTCTATTCTTGTGTACTCAGTTCCCCTGTTGCAGTAAACACCAATATTCCATTCACCTTCCTAACTCCTTACTGCATCTACATACCAACCTCTTGTGATACATAAAATTGTAAAGAAAATGATCATGTGGTCATTATCACAGTGATGTTTTAGGAGCCTTGTTGGCTGCAAATTCCCTGCCATTTAATTATCTCTGGGAATGCGATGAGACAGCTGGAATTCTTAAAAGGTGCTATGCAAATACAAAGCCTGTCCTTTTATTTAATAGGAGATATTGAAATAGTTTTGATGGAGTAAAAAAGGTGACATTCCTTCCACTGGCAGGTTCATTGCCAATTATAGGACACAGATTGACAATAGTTTTCCAAACAATGAAGGAGCAAATTGTTATTCTTTTTTCTAAATATAAGCACATGGAAGTACTTTCAGGAACGCACTGTCTGAGAGTGAAGTTGGATATATGTGTGGAATTTTCCCATGCCTTAGGCAGCATAGGCAATGGCATGGAATGTGGAAAAACGCAGTGAGAATTTTAAAAAAATTTCTCAACATGAAGACTTTTCTTCCAATTGTCCTCTTATGGTTTCATACAAGAGGTCAGAATCTCACTGATAAGTGGTGGCTATCTTATTTCCCTGCATTTCCATCTTACTTGTACCCCAGCTCACTCTCGAGAAGCCAGACAGTGATAATTCTTAAAGTCACATCAGTTACCTGTTGGATACAGCTCACCACTTGTTTCTTCAGGCCTCCACATTAATGTCCTTTCAACATCGTAGCCTTCAATGCTCTACGGGCAGTGCCCTTCTCCGTCTCTGGCCCACCAGAGTTGGCAATGACAAATCACCAGCCTCATCACGTTATCGTGGCTCATCTCAGCATCTACGTCCTCTCTTCAGGACTTCGCTTTGGAGTTCAGGGAAATCTTGGTCATTCATGTTCTTTCCAAGTTAAATGATGTGTTAAATACAGCACCAGCTTCTTCTGCACTGAAGGATCTCAACAGCAAGAGAATTTCTCTACTCATGCACCTTTAATGAGCCGAAGAACAAGTTTATGTGAGAGAGGCTATTGTGTTCTGTGACAGGGCGCTCGGACAATGAACACAAAGCCCAGTGCACCAACTCAGTATAAGCAGTTAAGAGTCAACCACATTGCTGTGGGTCTGGAGTCACATGTGGGCCAGACCAGGTAAGGATGACAGTTTCTTTCCTTAAAGAGCATTAGTGAACCTGAGACAAAAGGGCCCCAACCTGAAACATCAGCTTTCTTGCTCCTCTGATGCTGCCTGGCCTGCTGTGTTCCTCCAGCTCCATGCTGAGTTATCTCTGACTCCAGCATTGGCAGTTCTTACTATCTCTGAGTGAACCTGATGGGTTTTTCCCCAACAACAGAGTCATGGTCATCATTAGACTCTTAATTTCAGATATTTGGTGAATTCAAATTGCACCATCTGCTGTGGTGGGATTTGAACTCAGATCCCCAGTACATTCCCTGGGTTTACCAGATTAACATTCGAGCAATAATACCACTACACCATCACGTCCCCCAGCCTTCAGTCACCCAGGTACACACTTGTAATTCTCTCCTCAAAGCCACCCACTTGTCTGCTGTTCCCTCTGTTCCTTCAAACCCACCTCTCAGTAGAAGCATCTGTCACCTCACCTGGGATAAACTTATACTTTGGCTTGGAATTCTTTCGTATCCAATTACGATTCAGTGAAGCAGCTTGGGATGTTATCCAACAGTAAAGACGCTATGTAAAAGAAAGTTGTTGGTTCACAGGCTTTGGACATAGATAAGACTAGAATTGTCTGCCATGGGAACCTTAGCAAGACTGTATCCATCATTCATATTCAGGCACACCAGTGCTGTCCCTTGTCCTTTTGGCTACTGTAATCAACCAAATAGTTCAAACTAGGACCAAAGGAATCCTGAATAAGTGAGCTTGCCTTTGTCTATTCCCATGGATTTGTCACTATGAAGTTGGACTGAAGTAGTACAAATTTCTGAAGAAATGAAGCTACTGACTTTTCATTAACACGTATTCAATTGCTGCCAGTGAAACTATGCTTTACTTGGCATTTGTTTACTCTTGTTCGTGGGGTGTGGGCATCACAGACTGGGCCATCATTTATTACCCACCTCCAATACCAGTGGCCATTTCAAATGACAGTTAAGAGTTAACTACATTACTGAGAGCCTGGAGTCACGTGTAGGGCAGACCAGTTAAGGATGCCAGACTTTGGATTGCCCCTTTGGCTCAGCAGTTAGCGTGGCCGCCTCACAGCACCAGGGACCCAGGTTTGATTCCATTCTCAGGTGACTGTCTGTATGGAATTTGCACATTCTCCCTGTCGCTGTGTGGCTTCCTCTGGGCGCTCCGGTTTCCTCCCACAGTCCAAAGATGCGCAAGTTAGGTGGGAAAAAGAGCAGAAGTTGCAGGAAAAGCTCAGCAGGTCTGGCAGCATCTGCGAAGAAAAATCAGAGTTAACGTTTCGGGTCTGATAACCCTTCCTCAGAACGGGGAACAGTTCTGAGGAAGGATCACTGAAGTGGCTGGGTCACTGAGTATATTCAAGAAAGAGATCAGTTTTTTTTGTAGATATTCAAGGCATCAGAGTGTATGGAGAGAAAGCAGGAAAATGGCATTGAGATAGATGGTCAGCCATGACCACATTGAATAGCAGAGTGGGCTCGAAGAGTTGAATTGTCTACTCATGCCGCTAGTTATGTTTCTTTGTTTTGTTTATTCACTAATGAAAAATGGAGGTTACTATCTGTCACTAATATTTATTGCCGATCCCTAGTTGCCCTTGATTGCAATAAAGCTCATTGCTTGTATTGTACTGATTGTAATGAGTTCAGCCAATTGGACCTCATACAATATGAGTTCCCTGATTGGGGCTGTTAACCTGGCCGCATCAGGGAGCCCTGGCTGACAGATATAAACAGGAGTGTCAGGGGTTCTGCTCACTCTAGGAATTGGCTCTGAGGGAGCCAAAGTGTCAAATGCTACGTACGTGTAAATAAAGGGTGACTTGGTGATGGGATACTGGTCTTTGTGAAGTTATTTCAGAACATTGTCCAGAACAGGGAGGCAGAGTCTCAGTTTAATATCTCATCCAAAAGATGAAATCTTTAACTCTGATTTTTGGGGCAACCCTCTGACACAGAAGCTGGGCAGTTCAATATATTCAAGGCAGAGATTGACAGATTTCTAATCATTGAGGAAATCAAGGGTTGTGAGTTCAAGGCAGTACAGTGGAGTTGAGGGGTATCAGATAAGCTATGGTGTCATTGAATGGCAGAGTAAGCTCGATGGACTGAATAGCTTACCTCTGCTCCTACATCCGATGGCCTTACCCTGCCATTGTCCCAATTCCAATCTGGTACAAGTGAGGGGAATCTGCAGGTATCCAGCAGCAATGGTATCATCAAGCAAGGCAGGGGAACCAACCAATGTGCTCTGAGGAAAGGTCACCAGACCCGAAACGTTAACTCTGTTTCCTCCTTCACAGGTGCTGCCAGACCTGCTGAGCTTTTCCAGCAACTTTATTTTTGTTCTTGATTTACAGCATCCGCAGTTCTTTTGTATTTTACTGGGGTAACCAATCAAATGGAAGCACTCTTCCAGACCAGGCACTGAATTGCTTCACTTCTAATTTGACGTTTTTTTCCCCAGTTTGAAACTGGATGCACCTAAACTTTTCAGTCTACCAATTTGGAATCTGATCTGACAAATGTATAGGTGACTTCCTCACTGCACAGGGCAGCACGTGTTTATTCATCTTCCAACATATGTGTTCTTATTTGGATGGAAAACAATCAAACCTTGATGATATCACTTGGACAAGCATCGAAGCTAGTTTGCAGGATTCCAAGGACACTCAAAGACACTGTGTAAAGATGCTAAAAGCAATTATAAAAAGCAGTTTTTTTTTAATTTTAAAAGTGCACTTTATTCGTAAAAATATCTTTATACACATACATAGTCACTAAAGTAGTTCGGTTCTGTGTAGTAGCGTATAAAGGAAGAAGTACTTAAGGGATACCATCAAGGCCTCACTGGCGAAGTACAGCATTCCCAAATACACCTGGGAATCACTGGCCCAAAACCGTCCAACGTGGAGGAGGAGCATCCAGGAAGGCATCAAGCACCTCGAGACTCTCCGTCAGGAAAAAGCAGAAGCCAGGTGAGAACAGCGAAAGGAGTGCGCTGCCACACCAACGCCCCACTCACCCCTTTCCCATGACCACCTTCTGTACCCAATGTAACAGAGCTTGTGGTAGCCATATCGGTCTGTACAGCCCCCTACAGACCCACCCTGACAGTGGAAGAGCGTCATCCTCATCTGCAAGGGACTGCCAACGATGGTGATGAAGGAACAAACAAGCATTGGAGTTTGACTCTATCCAACAAACCAAAGGCATCTCTTATTTGTGCAAAATTATATTTACATAAATTTGAGGCATTAGGCACCATTTAACATCAGCAGGAAGACCTCAGGCGGTGGTCTTTCCCCACTGTGCCTTGGCAGGAGCTGCCCCAAGCTTTAGTGCGTCCCTCAGCACGTAGTCCTGGGCCTTGGCATGTGCCAGTCTGCAACACTCCGTCAGGGTCAACTCCTTGCTCTGAAAGACCAACAAATTTCGGGCAGACCAAAGAGCATTTCTCACCAAGTTGATGGTCCTCCAAGCACAGTCGATGTTTGTCTCGGTGCGCGTCCCAGGGAACAGTCCACAGAGCACAGAGTGGTGTGTTACGGAGCTTCTCGGGATGAACCTCGACAAAACCCAGACCTGCTTTGTAAAGGCACATTCCAGCAGGAGATGTGTGACAGTCTCAACTCACCTCCTCCCCACCCCCCCACTGCAGCCGCTTTGAGGACAATGTGTGGTGGCGCAGCCTGACTGAGCGTACACTAAGGATCTCACAGGTATGTGCACAAATGTGCGTAGCTTTACAGCTTCCATCCATACCTTTTCAACAAAAATGGAGCAGAGTTTAGGAATGTGGTTAATGTCTGGTCACATGAGTCCTTGACAGTTGGAAATATGGGCACATTCTCTTCTGTTTATTGAAATGCCAGGGCCAGACTGAAGTACTTGCAAACTGAACCGTATCTGACTGTTTATGGAGCCAAATACTCCCCATGGATGTGGGAAAATGATCTCTAACATTCAGGAAACTGAATAAAGGCAAGTATTTTCAGGATTTGAAACCTCTGCTTAACATGGAGATGAGAACCTGACCAATGCAGATGTGTTTCCATGTTGGAAGGCCAGGTGGAGGATTTCGTGCTTGAGAGGAATGGTGCCTGGTTTCAGTGCAAGGTGAGTGACTGGGATAAGATTCCAGAGGGTGCCCTTTCAGTCATTTATTTTTTAAAAATGCTTTAATTAAAAAAAGGCACTATGAAAAGGAGTTGATCCAAAAGGTGGGGATGGAAGGTGGAAAACCTCTCTATAGGATGGCTGTTCCCGCCCTCAACCAGGCAAATGGTTACGGCCTCTCGGCCTCCGCCACCACCCAACTACCACACACTAGGAAAGTGGAGGCCGGGTGGAGAATGCCAGTCAGCCTTCATTAACTATCTTCACTGGAGGCTCTTTATGAGCCTAACTGTCCACCTCCCTCTTGGGGACTGCTATCCTACACAGGGCTGGATGACGTTAAGAATGTGGGTCAGGTAACTGGCACGCCAACCAGTGTTGTGATCCACACCAACTTCCCATTGCTGAGGAGTAGGGCCCAAAAGTTCAGGATAGACCACTTCACGCTGTCCTTGATGCAATTCAGCTACCCATGTGAGTTCAGGTGACAACAGAACTAGTTCGAGTGAGAGAGCAAACACAAAGCTGTTGGCAAGGTGCCTAGCACTGTTGGCTCACCATGCTGGGGGCCTGGGTTTGATTCCACTTTGGGACGACTGTCTGTGCGGAGCTTGCACATTCTCCCTGTGTCTGTGTGGGTTTCCTCCGGGTGCTCCGGTTTCCTCCCACGGTCCAAAGTTGTGCAGGTTAGGGTAGATTGACTGCGGTAATTTGCCCACAGTGTCCAGGGATGTACAAGCTAGGTGGATTAGCCATGGGAAATGTGGGGGTATATTTGTATGGGATGCTCTTTGAAGGGTCTGATATTAACTATGTTGGAGGAATAAGTTTGTTTCATACTGTCAGCAAGATGGAAACCTGTGATTATTACGAGGTTGGCAGAAATGTCTATTATTGCTAGCAATACTGAAGAGGGTTCAGACTGCAAGGACCAGCAAAGGTTGCAAGGGGAACACAAAGAAAGAAAGATCATCAAAGAGCAGTATATACCACTTGAGCTCATTGATGAATCTCCAACTGTCGCAAAACAGAGTTTAACAAGGCTTGGTGAACAAGTTGTCTTAAAAGACAGAAATCTGCGATCAGGTGCTAAGGGGATTCACGTTGAAGCAACATATGTCATTTACTTAGTTTCCCTGGAAGAATTCTCAGTATTAGTGCCAGAGATAATGTCAAGCAAGAAGCAGTCTTTGAACAGTATAACAGAGGAACCAAACGTAATGATTATAACGAGGTCAGACAGGTGAACCTCATAGAATGAGTTCCCTGATTGGGGCTGTTGACCTGGTCCAATCAGGGAGCCCTGGCTGGCAGATATAAACAGGAATGTCAGGGGTTCTGTTCACTCTCGGAACTGGCTCTGAGGAAGCCAGACCACTGACAAATACTATGCATGTGTAAATAAAGGGTGATGTGATGATGGGATACTGGCCTCTGTGGAGTTATTTCACCAAGCATGCTGATTTCACCAGTAATACAATCACTGAGGATGAATACAAGACTCCAATCTAATCAACAAGTTGTAGAGTCAACACACTTCAATACAGATTTAGCGGCAGACGGAGCCTAAGGATTGCCTGCTGGAGATTGAAGAAGTGATGTGCATGAGTCCTCTGAAATCAGCACTGAGAAGGGTTAACCAATGTTCAGTTATCCAGGATACAGTCAAGAAGAAATTACCTGGTCCAGAAATGCAAAGAAATGGAAAATGCCTGTTCCATTTGGATGGGAAGAAGATCAAAGTTCCTCCAGATATTGCAATTAGGCGATGGCCATTTATGCAAAAAACTTTATACTCCTGATATTATTAATGTTGTCAAATTATCCTTACCTTCCCAATAACACACTACTGACACACCATTGTACAGATCACATGACTGAATATGTGTCAGGCATCATTTCTTAGGGACGCAGGTTAAAAAATGTCCCCACATTTCATACTAAAAATCATAATCCTATGCCAGTGTAAAATTATACATAATTCTCTGAAGGATTGAAAGTTGGCATTCCTAAACAGGTAGTTACCCTCAGAGATAACACAGTGTGGAGCTGGAGGAACACAGCAGGCCAGGCAGCATCAGAGGAGCAGGAAAGTTGATGTTTCAGATTAGGACCCTTCTTCAGAAGAAGGGTTTGAAGTTTCTGAAGAAGGGTCCTGACCCGAAATGTCACCTTTCCTGCTCCTCTTATGCTGCCTGGCCTGTGTGTTCCTCCAGTTCCACACCGTTTTATCTCTGACTCCAGCATCGGCAGTTCTTAGTATGCCTGAGTGGTTACCCTCAGCTTGTCTTCTGAACTCAATGGGCTCCCAAATTATTAACTTAAACGCTGAATGAACCCCAGAAAGTAACAGAGCATTTACATTACCTGGAAGCATTAACAAGGTTGTGCAGATTTCTAACCTATAAACAGCTTGTTTGTGATGCTGTGTGCTGTACGAACTAGAGCTCATGATTAAAGTTGTCACTACCATCCTCTTAAGGACCAAATGGAATCTGCTTGACCCTATTGAGGTAGAGGAAGACCACTCCCTGGTCTAGCTAGAAGAGTCTCTTGCAGGCAAAAAGATGAAGTAATCTATTGTTGTATGTTAGCACCTGGTTTCAGGTTGCATTGATAATGATAGATATCGTGGCGGTGACGTTGAGGAAGATCTGGATGTTAGTTCTGTCTCCTTCAAGATCCTAAATTGTCCTGGTCACAAGTCATGTGACGGCAGCAGAGCTGATGTCACTCCTCAGCATTAACCTTTTCAGACCCATGGACAGCAATTAGAAACTTAACAAGTGGTTCAGTAATGGAGTGTACCTACACATTTGTAGGGTCACCTTATTGTGCATGTTGTCACAAAATTCCAGTCGCAGCAACTTAGCGCAGAGAGAAAAAGAAGAAATTTCATGTATCCTAAATTTTAAATCCAGCCTATTTTCTGCTGCAAGTTTTTTTTTTATTTGTTAGCAGGATGAGGGCATCGTTGGCTAGGCAGCATTTATTGTCCATCCCTAATTGCCCAGAGGGCAGTTTAAAGTCAACCACATTGCTGTGGGTCTAGAGTCACATGTAGGCCCGATCAGGTAAGGATGGCAGTTTCCTTCCCTAAAGGACATTTGTGAACCAGATGGGTTTTTCCTGACAATCAATAATGGATTCATGGTCATCACTAGACTCTTAATTCCAGATATTTATTGAATTCAAATTCCACCATCTGCATGTGGCAGCATGTGAACCCAGGTCCCCAGAATGTTATCTGGGTCTCTGGATTAACAATCCAGCGATAATACCACTAGGCCATTGCCTTCCCCATTGTTTGCTGAGATACTGCTTTGGTCACTTAACACGCTCTCACAGTGCTAAGGGTGCATTGGATGATGTCCTTGACACTTCAATGTTTTTAATACCATGGTAAATGGAGGGAATTTTTCTCATTGAATTATCTGTAATCTGATTGGATGTGAAAGGCACAGAGAGAGATCGCTTTTAGTTTTTTGTTTAAAGGCAGTTCCTTTAGAGCCCAAATAAACTAAATCTGAGTGTTTGGATACTGATCACACTGGCTTCAATATTTTGTTTACTTACGATTGTCTTTTTTTGTTTCCTGGACGGTACCGGTACTAACTCTGCCTCAGTAGAAACATTAGATTTTCCACCTGCCACTTGAATAAGGTTGCTGCCATTAGATAGAAACGTTGAGACACCATTTGGCAGATACTGCTGGCTTCTGATCTCAAAGATTCATAGAATTCCTACAGTGCTTAAAGAGGCTACTCTGCCCATCGAGTCTGCACCAACCCTCCGATATTAGCTCCATTTGGGTTCTGCCATTGTTGCAGGGAGCTCTATGAAATCTTCTACCAGTTATCCTTTGACCAATATCCCATGACTACCTGATCAATTAGGGAATATTCCATTGTACTATGACAGATTGTTCCTAGACCAGTGGATTCCTGACATCAACCTATTAAACTCATTCGATGATTTGAAGATGATGGAAGTCAAGACATGCATTCCTCCTAAAGATTGTGAAGTATGTTTCAGTCTTCTACAACCTGATATCCTTTGTGTTTGAGAGATGTTTATAGCGTATCTTTATTATGAAGTGCCATACCTCTAGAACGTGTAATTCACTGCTGTAGGCTATAGACAATGTTTCTTCAAAAATGGTACATTATTTGATAATATAGTGACACTGGACTTAAAATTAGTGATGGGCCTATTTGATATAAATATACCCTTGTTAAAAGGGTTTATTTCATTTAGAAATTCTTTTGGCTTTTCTTCGGTTAAGAATTGAATAATTCTACTGTGATTAGTTTGTCCTTCACCTCTAGAATTGATACGTGCTGCTTCTGGACTTCTGATGTACTCATTATTTGAAATGCTTTCTTTGAATGTAATAAATCTGACAAAGGTTCTTCGGAAATGAATTCTAACATTATATCACCTGAGTTGAATTTTTCTACAAATGTATAGAAATCCTTTAGTAAATTATTGATGGATTCTCCTGGAAGTTGAACTCTTCTATTAAATCTCACTCTTTCAAAAATGAATTTGTTCTAATGTTAAAATAATCGTCAAAGATTTTCTTCAAATGTTTTTCTTTTAAACCTTGGTGAGCTGTAATATCAAGTTACATTCTCATATGTAAGTGTATTTACTTCTTCAGCTTCTAATTTACTATCTAACTTGGAAGATTTTCCGTATCTTACAAATTGTTTTCTCCAAGATGTCCAAAAGTGTGTTGTATTTGGCCCATCTCTGAAATTAAAACTGCCTGGTAACATTGTTTCTTATGCCTTGTCTTCTTAATATGATTATTTATTGACCTTGCCTTAAAGGCATTTGATTTTGTCATATAGCAACGCTGCTGCTGTGTACTGGTATTCTGAGAGATTTTCCTGCATTTCTACGGTCGAAACATTTTTTGTGAATGAAATAGAGGATTCCTACCTTTTGCAAGTGGAGAATTTGCACCTGTTTTCACAGCTTCACCTGGATGAATCCTATTAATTGTGGCCTTAATAAATGATTCCTCTTTCCTGAATTGCTTTATTAAATGAATCCTGCTGTATACATTTTTAATAGATGATTCCCAAACTAATCAATGTTCGTGAGTTATTCACATTCACAGCTTTATCCCATTCTTTTAGTAGTTTTTTTTTCTAGATGACTCTCGCTGTTTGTGGCTCTAAATAAGAATCCTTGTTGTTTTCGCAGTTCTTTCTCTGGATGAATTCTGCTGTCTGTGATTTGAGGAAATGCTTCCCACCTTTATTGTGGCTTAAATGGATTTCCTGTTTTTCAATGGTGATGAGCCTGGAGGTGGGATGGCCACTTTCTTAGTCTGGGTTAGTGGCATATCCAAACTCTGTCATCATTCATCAAAATTAAGCTCTTGGAAAGAAGCCCTAAGGTCAATCTTCAAAGCCCATTTCTGTATGAGTCAAATTGCTACATAAAGCTCCTTAAGTGACTCAGCCTGGCCCTGATGGGACGGAAGAAAGTTATGACGGAGGATTTCCCAATGGCTGATTGGCTGATCTCAGCTTGTCACTTCCGGAGGGAGTTGTGGGTGGAGGTGGCGGGGGTTTTTGGGTGGGAGGGGGAGGGAGCCGTTGTGGGAACATCCCTTGGTCAAAGGCAGTTTGCGCCTCATTGAGGGATTGGACAACGGAGAGTGGGTTGTCCCCTGAGAGGCAGCTGCTCTTGCCTTCCCTTCCCCTACTGTGACCTCCAGCTTGAGAGCCCGCGCCCCCTCCACCACGTCACTTACCTTCGTCCAGGACCCTCCGCAATACTGGAATTGCTCTTCTGTCAACAACCATAGCCATGGCAGTGCTGAACAGAAGAGATGCTGACCTTTGTTTGATTGGTAACTCTCAGTGAGCTGGGCATCTGTCCCTGGGATCTTGATTCCAAGGTAAGGCCCATTCAGAGATGGACTCGCCACTGTCTGATTGATGAGAAGTTCAATGAGTCTTCCCTGGAAGGAATAACATGTATCTCTCGTCAACGCTCCAGCTGGTAGGTGCTGGATATCTGATATTGAGGATATCTGATACTTCAACGAGCGCAGGGCCACACAAGAAAGAACCATGGCAGGTAAACTAAAGCTCTGTTCAAAGGGATATATTTTAAGGAGCATATTAAAGGACAAAGGAAAGAAAGAATGGTTTAGGGAGAGAGCTTGGAGACCAGTGAAATGAAAGCATAGGTCTCAATAATAGTGTAAAGTCATTGTATTTCACTTTAACTAAGGCTTAGCCATTCCCCACACAACATCATGTCTTTGTCTAGACTTTTATATATGTTTTGGTTCACCTCTTCTTTCTTTCTTCTCATCTAGCACCAGCTCAGAATAGGAGAGACAGGTCTGTTATTTTGCTGTCACATTTGAACCTACTTTGAATGTTAGGCATATACAGAATCACCTACATATCCATGCATCTGACAACATCGCTCTTTGAACCATTAAACTTTTCAAATCCCTTTCACACTATCATACCACATCTCCACCCCAAGTCTTTGTCTTTCTCATTGCATTACATCCATTCATTTTTTAGATTTACAATTACATACTACCTCATCACCCTCCAGCTCCCTGATTTCACAATCTTAGTTTGGCATGAGGCTTGGTGACTCACCCTTCAGTTCTGGAGTTAGATCTTCTTGCAAGTCAACGTTCAATTGTTTTTCAGGGCTCTTCACTGCTGCTACCAGCTTCAAATAGCTGTCACTACATTGTAAGGGTTGGAATGGAGGCTATTTACTCAGTGTGTCATTAGTAGAGCCTTTTTGATGTTACAGAAAGTAATTTATTGCATATTCAAAAACTTTGAACAATATCACAGTCTCACTCCATGCTAGTCCCTTCAAGATCTCCTTCTCAAGTGATCTCTTATGTTATTACAGTTTGCAGGCTAACTCACATTCTTCCAGACATTAACCCTTTCAGCCCCTTGGATTAATTTCTACGTGTGAGGATGTTGAAAAATGTTATTGGTAGTCAACCCTTGTGAAGTATCTTGGAACATTTTGCCACCTTTTATGAACATAAGTTGTTGTTGTTCACTACCCAACAGCAGTCAACTGCGCTCCAGAAAAAAAATACTTCACTGGAATAGTTTAAGGTGTTTTGCCATGACAGTGGTCCATATGAATGCATCTGTTATTGACTTGTTATTGGTAGCAGTATGAGGCATCCAGAGCAATAAACAGGGCAATTAAAATGTTAATTAATGCTCATCTACTCTCTTGGATCACTCCTCCTGCATCTTATCAAGTTGTTAATGCCCAATTAGAGAATGACAGCAACAACTTTACCCCCCAAGTGCCACATAGAAAGTTATGTTACTGTTGGCAGTGGTTATGCTCTACCGAGAGAATTCACATCACAAGTGCTTTAACCTCTGAAAAGATGCGATCTAATTGTGGGAAATGACTCTGACCATACCTGGCTCAGAAGCCATTGGTGTACGTTTATCCAAAAGGAAAATTTGTGGCATTTCCCATATTTATGGGATTGACAAAATCAAATGGAAGACAGCGCAAGCACAATTGGAATGAAAGTTCCTCGTTAAACAAAGTGATAAGGGGCACAGATGTTTCATTTCATGATTTTTGCCTCTAAATCTTACTCTTGCCCTGTGAGGGAATTTGAATCAGCAGCAAATATCAAAACAAAGAAAAAAAGAAAAACACTTCAGCCTTTGGAAATGCTGTCTCCAATGCATAAATCCTTGAGCTAAAAATGCTCAGTTCTGCTGAAACAGCCAGTTTTGCGTGACTGCAGACAGATGAACAAGTTCCAGGACACAAACACAATGGTGGAAAAAGCTGCAGATTTTGGCAACTGACCGATTACAAATGACTCAACACCAAAGAGGCAGCGAGTGCTACACAATCTTGTACCAAGAAGCGACGAGGCAGTTGTTCAAGCTCACAGTTGGAGATTAAACAAGTTCAGGTCAAATGCCAAACAGATTTTGCACGATTTGAACGTGTGCTCATGCAAGGAAAGAGCAAAAGGTCAGGTTCAGAAATGGCCGAGCGAGTGGACGGCTTAGCTCATCCGTTTAAATCACAAAGCGGTGAGTCCCAAATTTGTCCCCATTTCGACACTTGGAAGCTGTCTGTGAGCAGTTCGGGGGATGGAGGATGCGACTCATTAGAACAGGAGGAAAGGAACCATCAGCCATTGCTACCTTGGAGCCCACTGTAGCCCCAAGCCCTGTCTCCAATTTGGGAAGCCCCATTATAAAGTCTTTCCAGCTCCATCTGAAGTCCATGCTACATTAATTGATCTCAGCTGGAACACCAGGTTGACTGGACACAATTTGTATCATAGTTCTTAAGGCCAAGACTACTTGATTAATCCCTGGCGATGACCACCCTGTTGGAAAGGTGTACTTGTGGACATTTATAATTTCATAGAGTCATACAGCACGGAAACAGACCCTTCAGTCCAACTTGTCCATGCTGACCAAGTTTCCCAAAGCGAACTAGTCCCACTTGCCTGCGTTTGGCCAATATCCATGTAAACCTTTCTTATTCACATACCTGTCCAAAAGTCTTTTAAATGTTGTAACTGTACCTTCATCCATCATTTCCTCTGGCAGTTCAACCACCATCTCTGTGAAAAAGCTGCCCCCCAGGTCCCTTTTAAATCTTTCTCCTCTCACGTTAAAAATACGCCCCCTAGTTTTGGACTCCACTGTCCTGGGGAAAAGACCTTAGCTATTCATCTTATCTATTCACCTCATAATTTTATAGATCTTTATAAGTTCATCCCTCAACCTCCAATGCTCCAGTGGAATACAGACTCAGACTATCCAGCCTATCCTTATCAGTCAAACCCTCCAGTCCCGGCAACATCCTGGTAAATCTTTTCTGAACCCTCTTCAGTTTAATAATATCCTTCCTTTAGCAAGGCAACCAGAATTGTATGCAATACTCCAAAAAAGCCTTCACAAATGTTCTGTACAACATCAACGTGATGTTGTTATTCAGTAGTCTGAGCATTGAAGGCAAGTGTGCTAAATACCTTCTTAAACCACCTTCTCAAGGGCACCTAGGGATGGGCAATAAATGCTGACCAGCCTGCAATGCTCACATCCCTACCTGTGATGCAAATTTCAAAGAACTATATACCTGAAGCCCTAGGTCTCTCTGTTCGATAACCCTACCTAGGGCCCTACTGTTATCTGTAAATTCCTGCCCTTGTTTGTTTTACCAAAATGCAATACCTCACATTTATCCAAATTAAACTCATCAGCACATTGGCCCAATTGATCAAGATCCCTTTATAATCTCAGATAACCATCTTTTCTGTTGACTGCACCACCAATTTTGGTGTCATCCACAAACTTACTAAACATGCCTCCTAAATTCTCATCCAAATTTCTTATATAAATGACAAACAAAAGTGTACTCATCACGATGCCACCACTCGTCACAGGCATCCAGTCCAAAAAACAACCCTCCACTACCACCTTCTGTCTCTTACTGTCAAACAAATTTTGCATCCAATTGGCAAGCTCTCCCTGAATCCCACGTGATCTATCTTTGCTAATCAGACTACCATGCGGAACATTATCAAGGGCTTTACTGAAGTCCATGTAGACAACATCTACCGCTCTGCCCTCATCAATCTTTTTGATTATGTCCTCAAAAAACTCAGTCAAGTTTGTGATTCACAATTTCCAACTCACAAAGCCATGCTGACTATCCCTAATTGGTCCTCGCCTGTCCAAATGTATGTAAATCCTGTCTCTCAGAATCTCCTTCAACAACTCCCACCACTGATGTCAGCTTCATAGGCCCATAGTTCCCAGGCTTCTCATTATAGACTTTCTTAAGTAAAGGCACAACATTAGCCATCCTCTAGATCTGCAACACCTCATCCCAGCCTGCAGATGATACAAATTTCTCTGCTAGGATTTAGACAAGAACAGGACTCGACTGTGGATCCCAGAACAGCCAAGGGTCCCGTAGATGCTCATTAATCTATTCAGTTCCCATGCACATCAAGTCACCCCTCAGCCTGATGCTCCAATTCCTTTTCCTCCCATGGCAGGCTCACCTTGGTGCACTAGTTCCCTCTTGCTTCCCTTACGTTCACCTCTCAATTTTCCCCCACTGCTATTACAACCCTGGTCCACACCATTGTTAGCTTAATTTTTGGCATTTTTCTTCTCCCTCTACCTTCCATGAGCTCTAGCAGCATTCAGCTAAAACTGAAATGAAAAATCACAGACTCCATCCTGCTCCACAGCACCTTCTGCGTCATGATCACCCCCATTTTCATCAAACTCTGGTGACCTTTCATGGCCCATATTCAGCTCCTTTCATGGCTTTCTCCCATCCCGATCTTTCCTAACCCTGTGTCCTTAAGTATCATGACCTTTTGTTTTCATTTCCCGTCTTCCTGAAGAAGAAAACACCAGGAATAGCTGATGAATGAGACATATGAGTCCAACTCATCTTGTATACTTTAAATCCAATATGACCAGTGTGTCTATTTCCAAATGATGCTGTTTTTAGTAACTACTTTTGCCCTCTAGGGATCAGTTGGCTGAGTGGCTGGTTTGCAACATAGAAGGACACCAACAAATATGGGTTCAATTCCCATCCTGGCTGTAGTTACCATGAAGGTTTCTCCTTCTCAACCTCTTCCCTTCACCTGAGCCATGATGATCCTTGGGTTATAAGTATCACCAATTGTCCTTCTTTGATGAGAGAGTGGGGCTACATTGACTTCACTTTTAGTTCCCTCCAGGAAGCTCTTCCAATAGTGGCCATGCTTTCATCCACGATCACTCACTCTCTGGAAATTCCTGCCCTGATCTGATCATTTTCTTCCTAACGATCCCTAAATCTGTCTCTTTGACTATGCTGAGGCCACCTCTCACCTTCCCTCTGCACTATAACCTTTTAGACCTAAGTACACTTGTTAATTGGGCTTCCCAAAATCTGGGTTGTGAGCCACAGTGGGATCATAAGTTCTGAGGCACCAATGGAACTCAGACCGAAAGTGAAAAGCTACAAAGCCCCTTTAAGTCCTCATTTTTTGTTTCTATTGCAAACGTGATCTAAGGGACAGATATTTGGAGGCCTGATTGCTACTGTAATAAAAAAGCTGTGGAAATACTAGGTGTTGTTTTTTTTTCCAAAAAAAGACCCTATTTCAACACTTTCCAGGATACACAGCACCAATTCCCCCATCTCCCTCCTCTCAGTGGCTGATAGTCACCCCACCCATGTCCTACCCCATCCCAATCCCGACATACCAAAACTCAACGACTCTTGGACGCCTAACCAAAATTTTCACTGCGGGGGTCACACAAAGACAAGGGGCATTAAAATGTAAGGCAGCGGGAAGATGGTTGGGAATCAGTGCTGTAAACAGAATATTAGTGCAAACATGGAGCTGTATAGTCAACCTGGAGAAGGAAGACCCAAAGGCCTGTGGTCTTGTAGAAAACAATGTGCTCCTTCTGGCCCCACTTTCTTTCAGAAACCCTCCCTCTCATCCCTGCCTCCTTGACTTGACACAATCTGTCCTTCTTCTCTCCCACCTATCCGCCTCACCCACCTCAGTGACCAGTCCTCACCAATCCCTACCTGCACTCACCTATCACCATCCCACCCACCTTCCCCAGCCCCACCCCTCCTCTCTCTATTTATTTCTGAGATCCCTTCCCCTCAACCCACCCCCAACCCCACATTTCTGAAGAAGGTTCCCGACCCGAAACATCAACTGTCCTGCTCCTCTGATGCTGCCTGGCCTGCAGCTCCTCCAGCTCCACACTGTGTTATCTCTGACTCCAGCATCTGCAGTTCTTACTATCTCTGAAGGACTATTGAATTCTATCATTAAGGAGCATGTATGGGCAGCTCAGAATATTCTCTTCTCTGACACCAAAGGCCCATAATGTTCTCACAGTGAGCACCTTGTCCATTCTTACTAAGACTGCTGCAAAAGTGAGGTAACAAAATTAGGATGTGGTAATTTTCAGGGATTATAGCATTGTTGTACTCATTCAGATGAAGTAACACCTCATTCCGATCTGCTCACACTGTGCGCTTTCCAAAATCGTCAGGGGGTGGCAGGGAGAATCAACATTTTTAGTCATCCCCTCCCATGTGCAATCACACCACAAGTACAAGAAATAAGTTTGAGTTCTGATAAAGGGATCACCTATTGACACTACACACAAAATTCTGTTTACATCGGAATTCTGGCTAAATAGAGCCCACCACACACAATGTGGAAGGTCTGAAAGCACCTTTTCAAAACTTCTTTCGTGGATCATGAATGTCATTGTCTAGGTGACCGGTTGTTGCCCCTACCATCCTTAACTGCCCTACTGGTAAGTTGTTAAACTATTTCCAATGGCAGCTAAGAGTCACATTTAGGCCAGGCCAGGTAAGTTTGGCAGATGTCATTCCTTAAAGGGTTTTTAGCAAACTGGATGGGTTGTAGCAACGATGCTTTTTTTACATTGATTCCCGGGATGTCGATGTCACTGGCCAGGCCGGTACCTATTACTCATCCCTAATCACCCAGAGGACTATTGAGAGTCAACCACATTGCTGTGGGTCTAAAGTCATGTGTAGACCAGACCAGATAAGGATGGCAGATTTCCTTCCCTAAAGGGTTTTAGCAAGCTAAGTGCAACACAAAATAATCACTCATATGGTCATTGGGCTACACAGCATGGCAACAGACCCTTCGGTCCAACCAGTCCATGCTAACCATAATCCCAAACTAAACTACTCCCACCTGCCTGCACCTGGCCCATATCCTTCCAAACCTTTCCTAATCATGTACTTATCCAAACGTTTTAAATCTTGTAACAGTGCTCACATCCACCACTTTATCTGGAAGTTCATCCCCCATGGGGACTGTTTAAAAAAAATGTCCCTCAGCTTTTTTAAAAATCTTTCTCCACTCACCTTAAAAAACTTTGCCCCAGTCTTGAGATTCCCACCTGAGGGAAAAGAGTCCTGCCATTCACCTTATCTATACCCTCCATGATTTTCTGAACTTCTATAAGATCACCCCTTAATCTCCTCTGCCTGCGATCCATGAAAATGCTGCAGTGATTCCCTGCAAATACTGACCCACTCCCCAGGAAGACCGTGTGAATATTGGCATTCTCACTGGATATCCCCTGTAAATGCTGGTAGGAACCCCAAGTAAAATAAGACAAGGTCCCCCAGACCCATTGAAAATACTGAATCAATACACTAGCCTCTCTGTTGACACTGACACACAGGACACCTTTAATAGTCTTCACTCACTGAGAGCCCCCTGTAAATACTGACGACAGACACATTCCCCCAGTAGTCCCCTGTAAATACTGACACATTCCCTTAGGAGCTCCCTTTAAATATCGACATATTCCTTCAGAAACCCCTGTAAATACAAACACATTCCCCTAGGAGTTTCCTGTAAATACTGACACTATCCCCTCGGAGCCCATGACTATTTTTATTTCAGAGCCAAGCTTCCAATTACAAAGACTTTATTATTATTAGTTAAACTCTACTAAGTGCAATAGTGTGATTCGAACTCATGATCTGAGAGCATTAACCTGGCATTTCTTGATTATTTGTTTATTACTGCTACATCACATCATCAGTATGAGTCCAACTGGGGAACCACTACAATGGCTTCCCCTGCAGTGTTGAACTGCCAGAATCTTCTGACTCCTGCCTGCCAATGAAGCAAGGATTGACCCAAGGCATCCTCTACCCAAGCTTACCATTTCTCCACCTGGGCCCTGAGCTGTACTGTTAAGATATGAAGCAAATGAGGCATTTTCCAATTGGCCTGCAGTACCCACACATGTCTTATGGAGACTGATACAACAGTGCACACATTCTAGCCTTTCAAGGCAATGGGGATCCCATGGCAGAGGTTCCCCACAACCACATCTCCAACTGCATTTTCCCAGTGGGAACATCTAGGGATGAGCCCAGAGTGCAGAAGGAAGTCTACTAAACCTCAGCTGCGTTTTTCCTTACCAATTTGTTCTGTTTCCACAGATCATCGTGCACCGGAAAGATTTGTGATAGGTTCACTGCAGGTGAGTTTACGGTATTTGTCTTATTGAGGACTCTGAGGTGAAGGTGCGAACACCGTTACCTGATTCTGCAAGGCAAGTAGATTTTATGGGTGAAGAGTAGGATCATGCGATTAAGTTTTGCGTTTCTCTCGTAAGAAACCAGTATCAACGTGATGGGCTGAAAGGCTCAATTCCATTCTGATGCATATATTTTATTGTAAATGATATAAATACTCCTTTTTTTAAGAAAGGACAGTTTAAAGGAAGTCCATAAAAAAGTATATTCTTTAGTTAATAGGGTCAATCTCATTGTAAAATTCTTCATGACATGTTACATTAATTACACCAGAATGACCTCCATTTAAACCTTCATGAAGCTGGAAATTGGAGGATGCAACATAATTCATCCTATTTGCTTGCAGCCAAATTTCAGTTCTAAGTAGCCCATCTGATATGCAGGGGTGGATTCTTCATTCAGTTAATGCTGGTTACGTAAAGTGAGGAAGGCTTAAATATGTTTTGGTTTAATTCTTAATGCCAGCTGTTTCTGGCTATGTCTACACAGGATCACTTGAGCAC
The DNA here is from genome assembly GCF_021869965.1 of Rhincodon typus. Classification (NCBI taxonomy): domain Eukaryota; kingdom Metazoa; phylum Chordata; class Chondrichthyes; order Orectolobiformes; family Rhincodontidae; genus Rhincodon; species Rhincodon typus. The sequence continues at coordinate 8,996,022 of NC_063340.1, read as the reverse complement.
ATTTTGTCCCTACGCCTTCCAGCAGGCTCTGGAATACAGACGCAGAAAGCATTTGACATGCATACCTGCCACAATTTCCTGGATGTTGTTCAATTCACAGATCACAGTTCTGGACAAAAACGATCCCAATCTGAGCAAATATGAGGTATGGGAATGCAGGGATACGTGAGAGATGGTGAAATGTTTCCTATTGGTGTCTCTCTCATGATTTCGTTTTTTTTTAACTTCTCCTGTCCTGAGACTGGAAACAATATTCTGAAAGAGATAAGATGAAGATGTTGGAAATGTGAAACAAAAAGAGAATGCAGCACCTGCGGGGAAAAAACAGAGTTAGCACTTCGAATCTGGTCTAACTCTTATCCTGAAGAAAAGTCACTGGATTTGAAACATTACCTCTGTGTTTCTTTCTACTGATGCTGCCAGATCTGCTGAGCTTCTCCAGCCAATTTTGGAGTCTGAAAGAAATACATTGTATTTGTATATCACCACTTCACAGCCAATGAAGGTCCTTTGTATAATATATTGCAGGGAAAAGTGACAGCTAATTTGCACACAACCAGCACCCACAAACAGGAATGAAGTAAATAACCAGATAATCTTTTTAGTTGAGGAATAAAATATTGGCCAGAAAAGTGATACCGCCTCAAATAGACTCAGACAGAATGGTCTTTTGCTTGAATAAATCACCCAGCATTCCCTCTTTTCTGTCAATTATTAGCGTGGCTTTTAATACAAAATGGGGGGGGGCGCGGTCAAACATGCCTTGCCAATATCAGGTCAAGGAGATTTGAACCCATGGACCTCATTTCCATTCAAAATCAGCAGGAGATGGGAACTGAGAAGCAGATCGATGTAAACATAAATAACTGCAAATACAGGAAATAGAAAATCAAAAACGGAAATTGCTGGAGAAATGCAACAGGTCTGGCATATATAAATGAGTCCAGACGATGAGTCACATTGAAACTGCTTCTCTCCACAGGTGCTGCCAGCCCTGCTGAGTTTCTCCAGCATTCTCTGCTTTTGGAGCAGATGCAACATATTGGCCAGAAGATTTGTGCCACTCCAAGAAACAGCTCCTGACATTCAACTAAGTGTTTGGAAGGACCCTCAGAGTGGGTGATGGCGGTGAGCAGTGAATCCCAGGGCATGAGAAACCTACTCACCTCAGAGCAAAAAGTCCCCCTGGTCCCACAAGGGACATTAATAGAACAGAAAAACACTTCCCTATTTGTTCTCAGCTCCTCTTCCTGCTGAGGGAGAATGGGCACAATGGGGGTTCCGGGACTAAATCTCCATTAAAGTCACAACCGAATTCCAAAGATGTCATTGGAGTTCGATCTGCGTTTTTAAGAAAGGAGTCCATTGGCCTCTGACAGGTGTTCCTCTTGCTTACTCAAGAGATTAGGCAAAAATTCAGAATCCATGAGGAAGCAACAGTGAGGTCTCGTACTATCAAGACGGGACTCAACTGGAGGCTTCCTAGCTTAGAGGTAGGGATATTACCACTGTATCACTAGAGTCCTGCAAACAGCTTGCAGATATTTTCTAATGTTATTACGTACCTCTGGAGCAGGTTAGACTTGAATGTAGGTCTTTAGACTTAGAGGCAGGAACACTACCACCCCACCACAAGAAACCCCTAGCATCTTGCATAGTTAACTTTTTCAATTCAATAAAGCAAAGGATTGGGATATAGGTTAATAGCTCATCACGCTGGTGGTTGACATCCTTTTATTTGGTACGAAATGATTCATTGGTGAATGTTACTTTCTTCTTTTTGATATAAACACACAAATCACGCACAAGGATTGATGAAACAATAATGTGGGTTATTTCTTATTTGGATGTCTGACAAGATCGAGCTAATCCCTACTGGGAGGATATGGACATTACATCTAACTTCTATCACTGCTACTCAGGCTGCCCCCTCAGGTCACGGAACACAGACATCACAACGTGTTGCGGTGAATATAAGTGATAGCGATTTAGGATGTGCCCTCTTAAATGTATGTGCACATCTCGATGATATCTCTAAGGACAATTCATTCTCCAGATCCCAGATCTGTAATAAAAAATAAACAGAGGTAGAACTGTGTGTTTTTTTTCTTTTGTGTGTTTCTTTCTTACATGATTCGTATGAGATTCAAATTGAAATTAAGTTACAGTCACAACTATTTGGTATCAATTTGAAAATAGGTTCTGTAATGTTTTCCCAGTGACCACTCCTAGTATCTTGTGGTATTTGCCACTTCTATCATGATGGGGTTCTGGGTGAGGGCTGATTAAGGTCGTTTGCTCACTCTAATCCTCCTCTATCTTTGCTTTGACATGGGCCTACCTACCTATTAGTGCTGGAAGAATGGACCACCATAAAGCATCTACAGATAGAGCATAGAACATAGAACATTACAGCGCAGTACAGGTCCTTCGGCCCTCGATGTTGCGCCGACCTATGAAACCAACCTGAAGCCCATCTAACCTAAACTATTCCATTCTCATCCATATGTTTATCCAATGACCATTTAAATGCCCTTAAAGTTGGCAAGTCTACTACTTTTGCAGGCAGGGCATTCCATGCCCTTACTACTCTCTGAGTAAAGAACCTACCTCTGACATCTGTCCTTTATCTATCACCCCTCAACAGAGACAGTATTCTAAGATAAAAAGAATATTTATTATATGCGAGCAAAAGGTAGAACTATATTTGGTCAGACATAATGACTAGGATTAAACAAAGAACTGTGGAGATCTGAAACCAACAATGATCTGAAATTAAAACAGAAATTGCTGGAAAAGCTCAGCAGGTCTGGCAGCATCTGTGGAGAGAAATCAGAGTTAACGTTTTGGGTTGGGTGGCCCGTCCTGAAAACCGGACTCGAAACGTTAACATGTTGCCAGATCTGATGAGCTTTTCCAGCAATTTCTGTTTTTGCTTCTGCATCTGCAGTTCTTTCAGGTTTTAAGAATCTGAAAATGCTGGAGAAACTCAGCCGGTCTGGCAGCATAGTCAACTCCAGTGACTCTGTTTCAGAACTTCTAATGACTAGGACCTTAGGAAGCTGGTACAGATACATCTGCGCCCTCTAGAAACAAGAGGGGAACTCCGTGTCTCTAGCCAGTAACAGTAGTGGAAAGGGTGTAGCCAATGTAACATCAACATTAAACTCTTCAGGACTATTAGTTATGTAACAGATCCCAGGTAGAGCCACATTTTAAAAAAAACTGCTGTTTTAAAGTTTATTCCAAATGGGCTGCGCTTCTTTTCTTTGCCAGTTAGGTTATCACTCTATCACAGGCTGAAGTAGATCTTACATTTCCCTTTTCTTTAGTCCATTATCTGTGGATTACAATGCAAAGTAATGTACATTAAAAGACATCACTCCAGCCAAGTGAGTTTAAACAGGGAACAATAAGTTGCTGTTTGTTTCCTTCTACATCTAAAGTCAGATCCAACCCGCGCTTTGAACTAATTTATTGAAGAGATATACTTCAAAAGGAGTTTATCAGTTGAAATAAGTTGCTCTTGATATGGTTTCTGAGGCAACAAAATCAATTAGTTTGTAATAACTAATAGCGATTCTTTGTAGAAATTTTATTCCTGTAAAAAGGAACCACACTGAATTATTAACTGGTCTGGCAGTGAACAAAGCTTTGCATGTGACGGTCCCACACTGGCATGAAGATATGGGAGCTATTTATCGATTCATTTGGCACTGTCAGATACAGAGGATAAATTGAAAGGTTTGAAAAGGGATTGGATAATACAATAGATTAGAACTATATCCTTTGACTTCTGGGACCTGGATAAGAATTAAACCAAAGTCTCCTCTTTTTACTGGCTTGGAGGGGGCCTCAGTGAGATGAGTTTTATATTTACCATCCTAGTAAATGTCATATGTTGATCACGTACTTGCTTTGAGTCATAGGTTCAGGTCCCACTCTGTGCTTGAACACATAGATCCAGGCTGACCCTTCAGTGCAGCACTGAGAGAGTACTGCACTGTTGGAAGTGCCAACTTTTAGATGAGAGTTTACACTGAGGCCCTATCCACCTGCATAGGTGGATATAAAATGGCATTAACAGCCAAGCACTTCCCCTCCGCGTCCTGGTTGACATTTATCCCTCAATCAACATCACAAAGAAACAGATTATTTGGCCACTATCAGATTGCTATTGGTGGCAGTCTGCTGTGTTTAAATTATCTGCCGTGTTCCCTACACTTCAACAGTGGGCTATGTTTGCAAAAGTATTTCATTAGCCATAAAGTGCTTTGAGATGTCTGGTGGTCATGAAGAAATAAATGCAAGTTTTGTTTTTGTGTACGGCATGAAAATTTAACAATAGTTCGATCACATGCATGTGGAATTTGGAAATGCCACTGTATCGAGGAAAATGTTCATTTTTTTCACAATGTATTCAAACATGTCAAAAGGGAAGTATGGAAGATGTTTGTCTCTTTGAGGTATACCCATTGCAAAGTACTTGAAGCCAAACAGTGGAACAGTATTGCATTTCCCAAAGCTAACATCTATCATCTTAATAAAAGAAGGATGAAATGACACTTGCAATAAAATAAATAGTGTGTGATTGATATGCAGAAATCAAGTTAATTTTATTGCAATGTTTTGCTCTCAGTCAGTGGAATGGATTGTAGAATTTTGTTAAACTTTGCATGTTGTTAGTTGTATATTTTGCAGCATCTCGTTACACAAGGAACAAACGCTGTATTCATTAGCTTGTCAAGGAAGAAGTTTAAGTGAAAAAAATCAATGGATGTTTGCCATGTTTCACCAAAAGTAGCACAGAAAGCCCCTTAAAAAAAAGCCATTGAGACAATTATTTCCAGCAAACCAAAAGACTCGGTTCTATTTGTACCCGTAAATCTATGTATAGTCGAGACTAAAGTTTGGAAATTGCTGTTGGAGTGTTACTGAGGGGTTAATTATAGGTCACTAAAAGCTTTTACAAGTTATAAGGTCTGCTGGTTTCTTCACCATTTTGCTGCTTTCTGTCTACAGGATAAATTGCAGGCTGTTTCTCCCACATAGCAGGCAGAGCCCGTGAAAAGCAAGAGGCAGTAATCCTCTTAATTACCTATAAAACACAATTAGGAGGCAATTTAGCATCTAAATTAGGATCAGGGAAAGCAAAGGCAGACATTTACTCAGTAGAATTGCTGGAAGAGTTGGATACCAGAGAGTGAGAAATGCCAGTTCGCCAAGTAAAATGCTTGAAGCAACAATGAATCAGGGACAGGATTCGTACAATGAATGGGGCCCACTCCCTCTTAGGAGTGGCAGGTGCTTAGGCGTGGGAAGACATAGCTCCAATAAAACACCAATCAAGTGCAGAGGTGCTGGACATGGGATACAACAGTGCCAGGACGCGGTTCACGAAACCTTGCGAGCCAGTGACACAAACATGTTCCTTCCTACGTAGGGATCATCAGGGGTCCCCACAGAAACACAAAAGGCAGTGCAAGCAGATAACCAATGCCAGGACTTAAAGTCTCAAGGATGTGATGCAATGCCACAAGCAATCCAATGATCTCACATGAGTGGGCAAGGTCAGTGAATGCACCAATAACCTCATACACTGCTCGATTCACCACTTACCCATCATTTACCCACTAAGAGTCTTCATCAGTGAGGATGAAAAACCATTCGACATTAGAAATGGTCGTACTTGTCCAAACTGGAGTTACATTTTAAAGTATTAGAGATGAGTTTTTTTGCTATTCATTCACAGGATGAGGGCATCATTGGCTTGGCAAACATTTATTGCCCATCCCTAATTGTTCAGGGTCAACCACATTGCTGTTGTTCTGGAGTCACATGTAGGCCAGACCCGGTAAGGATGGTAGTTTCCCCAAAGGGCACTAGTGAACCAGATGGGTTTCTCCTGACAATTGGCGATGCAGAGGGGGAATGACAAGCCTGTGTGTACTCTAACAACAAGAAGGAAATGGTGCTGGTCGGAATCAAAGCACTGTTGCCAAAGGCATGGCCAGTGGCAAGGCTGAAATCCAACGTCTCATATCACATTTTCTCCTCAACTACAGATGGTGTAAGTGTCAAGCTCTTCCTGTCTATCCCCTCCCCCAAACACCCTCCACAGCACCTCCCCCCACCGACCAAATTAGACTGATATGTCGCCAGAAATTCAATGAATGGCAAAAGTCACCATCTTCAAGAGCTATCTCTTACCAACTGCATTTGTAATCTTTGACAAATGCTCATTTCACCACATCCCCAGTAATACTACCAGTCAGGCTCCCAGAAGCAAAAAATCAGTAACCACTAGAAATCGTGGTACTGGCTCAAACTGGAGTTCTTCATGAAGGAATTCAAGGTGAGTTGAGAACAGTTCCAGGTTTTACTGGCTTCTCCCCATTTCTATGATCTGCTGTGTCATGTAGCCAAGCAGGGAGGAAGTCCACAGAGAAAGCAACAATAAAGCCATTGCTTGCTTTCCCAACTGCAGCTCCCAACCCAAGCACTGATACTGTGAATGCCTTAGAAGATGGAGGAGAGATGCTGAGGGTGTGGGGGTGGTGAGACATTGGATAGTGCACTGCAGGAAGCAAAGGTGATGCAAGGTTCAGCTCACTGGAGAGTTTCTTTAAAAATTCATTCACAAAATATGGGTGTCACTGGCCAAGCCTGTATTTATCACCCATCCATAAACGCCCAGAGAGCAGTTAAGATTCAACCATATTGCTGTGGATCTGGAGTCACATACAGGCCTGACTGGATAAGGACTACAGTTCTGTTCCCTAAAGGAGATTAGTGAACCAGCTGAATTTTTCCCAGCAATGGTTTCATAGTCATCATTAGACTTTTTTTTGTTAAAATATTGAATTCAAACTCACACCATCTGCTAAGGCAGGATTTGAATTCAGCTTTTTGAAACATTATCAAGATCTCTGTATTAAGAGGACTTAGCCACAATACCACTAGGCCATCCCCTCCCCTAGAATGAAAACAACTGAGGCCTCAAATATACAGAAGAAGGATGATCCTTGGTGCAGTGGGTTAGCCGACCAGAAAGCTTACTTTTGACACCAAGGAGCATGGCAGATTCTGGAACTGAGGTGACACAGGGCTTTGTGCAGATCTTGGATCTTAACATTTCTAGTTTGGAAGTGATGTTGCTGGGGTTGGAGGGTTTGAGCTACGGGGAGAAGCTGAATAGGCTGGGGTTATTTTCCCTGGAGTGTCGGAGGCTGAGGGAGTGACCTTATAGAGGTTTATAAAATCATGAGGGGCATGGAGAGGGCGAATAGCCAAGGTCTTTTAGCCAGAGTGGGGTGAGTCCAACGCTAGATGGCATTGGTTTTAAGTGAGAGGGGAAAGATTTAAAAGGGATGTACAGGGCAACTTTTTCACACACAGGGTGGTGCGTGTATGGAATGAGCTGCCAGAGGAAGTGGTGGAGGCTGGTACAATTACAACATTTAACAGGCATCTAGCTGTGTACATGAATAGGAAGGGTTTAGAGGGATATGGGCCAAATGCTGGCAAATGGGACTAGATTAATTTAGGATATCTGGTTGGCATGGACAATTTCCATGCTGTACATCTCTATGACTCCATGACCCTTGTGAATCCGCCCATGATGCTGTGTTTGATTGATAAAGTCTCAGATTCCATTGTAGCACAAGGAACATCAATGGGACCTCAGACTGAAGTCTTATAAAGGCAGCCTACTGCTGCAACAGCCAACATAGGCTCAGAATGCCACACTCTATATCTCTGATGTGCACCTCATTCTAGTAAAGTCACCATTGTCCCAGAGGCCTCCTCTCTCTCATCAGAGTAAAAAACACTCTAATGTTTTTTTAGAGTAGCGACCCGATGCTGAGTTTAACTTGAGGGTCACCGCACCTTAGACAAGGGGAGAGATCACAAAAGCAGGACCTTTGTGGTGTCCTCAGCTGGTGCAGGAATTGAACCCACGTTGCTAGTGTTACTCTGCATCGCAACCAGCTGCCCAGCCAACTGAGTGAACCGACCTGGATTGGGGATTTGAAAAAAAAGCACAAAACATGCACCACCAACGTGTTCGCATTCAGATAAAATGCTCCTTTTTGTGACATGTCGTGTACTAAATTGTGCACAGTTGCGCTTGGAGCTGCAGTCTAACCCAAAATGCAAACAACTATTTGAGTAAGGCAGACATTCTGTACATAACGCAGAGAATGCTTGAGAGACTCAGGGGGTCTGGCAGCTTCTGTGGAGAGACCAAAAGGGAAACATGACTCTTTGGCAGAATAAATCCTGTACAATTCTTGCTGCAATTAGACAGGGCTTTGGTGAGGCTGCACCTGTGTGCGGTTTCGGTTTCCTTATCTTTGGAAAGATATTCTGGCTATAGATGGAATGCAAGGAATTTTTACCAGATTGATTCCTAGCTTAACAGGATTGATGAATGAAGAGAGCTTGAGTCGATTATGATCGCGTTCACTGGACCTCAGAAGTATGAATGGGGTTCTCATAGTAAACTCATAAATAAGTTCTAACAGGATTAGACAGGTTAGATACTGGAAGGATGTGGCCAATGGTGAGAGAAAAAAACAGAAATAGGAGTCATAGTTCAAAGGTACGTCTTAAAACGGGGATGAAATTTCTTCACCCAGAAAATAGGGTGAGCCTGTGAAATTCACTGCCACCGAAAGTGGTTGAAGCTAAAACATTGTGTTTTCAAGAAGGTGTTAGATATAACTCTTGTGGCTAAAGGGATTAAAGGGAGGGGTAAATGAGGACATTAGGGTATTGAGCTCAATAATCAGGCCTGATCGTACTGAATGGTGAAATAAGTTCAAGGGGTTGAATGGCCTACTTCTGCTCCCATCCTCTATGTTTCTAGGGATTGGCCTCTCTGAAGTTGCTGCCAACCCGATGTCCTTTGCTGACGGACTGAGGATGGCTGGAAGCAACATGCCACAATCAGGGAGGGTAAGCAAGAGATACCATCCATTTGGAGGCTGTCCTCAAGGATACAGCTTGTCAATTCCTTCCTGCCATATCACATTCTCCTGAAGCAGATCTCTACTGTGATTACAAATCCAAGCTCAATAATGACTGACCCCAACAAATATCACACTTGACCCTTTCCTCCTCTCATTTATTGCCAACTGCTGACGGAAAATGAGTATAGTAATTCATCTGGTCAAAGAGCAATTCATGGCATTGTACCATAAGAGATAGAAATGAAGGTGCTACAATATGGGCTCTGAAAGTCGCAGTCTGCTGGGGTTAAGTAGAGCTCTAAATTGTAGGCAGAAATGGGAGAACAAGGACACTTGAGTTTTCACCATGGTCTTCATGATATTCCAACCTGCTTTATGAACAACATACTTGCGCAGTTAGTGCTGTAATGTGGAAAAAAATGGCATCTGTTTGCACACAGCAAGCTCCCACAATTAGCAATGTGATAATTCTCATGTTTTTTTTTATTCATTCGCAGGATGAGGACATCACTGGCTGGGTAGCATTTATTGCCCATCCCTAATTGCCCAGAGGGTAGTTAAGAGTCAACCACTTTGCTGTGGGTCTGGAGTCACAGGTAGGCCAGAGCAGGTAAGGATGGCAGTTTCCTTCCCTAAAGGATATTAGTGAACCAGACAGGTTTTTCCTCAACAATTGGCAATCAATTCATGGTCATCACTAGACTCTTAATTCCTGATGTTTATTGAAATCAAATTCCACCATCTGCCATGGCGGGATTTGAACCCAGGTCCCCAGAACGTTATCTGGTTTCTGGATTAACAGTCTAGCAATAATACCCCTAGGCCATCACCTCCCCTATTATGTCTCTCAAAAGTATGTCAGAGTATTGTGAAGACTTACAGTCATGCTATCATCTGTGTAGGGGACCTTGTCTTTGTATACCAGTCACTGAAAGTGAACATGCGGATGCAGCAGGCAGTAAAGGAGACAGATTGGTTAGGACAATATTCACTGAAGTTCCGAAGAATGAGGGGGGAATCTCATAGAAACCTCTTAGATTCTCACTGAACTCGACAAGGCAAATGCAGGAAGGATGTTCCTGGTGACTGGGGATCCAGAACCAGGGGTCACAGTTCAAGGATATGGAGTAGGCTATTTAAGAATAAGACAAGGAGAAATTTCATCACCCAGAGAGCAGTGAGCCTGTGGAATTCTCTGCCACATAAAGCAGTCGAGGCCAAAACATTGAATGCATCAAGAAGGAGTTTGATATGTTTCTTAGAGCTACAGGGATCAATGGGTATGGGGGAAGACGCCGAGATGGGGTACTGAGTTGGATGATCAGCCATGATCATATTGAATGGCAGAGGTAGCGCAAAGGGTGGAATGGCCCACTGCTCTATTTTCCATGTTTATATTTCTCTATCAAGGTCACAGGTTCCATCTTAAATCAGGCCACTTGAAACATGACTGGCTAAAAGAAATATGTTACGCCCTGTAACCAAATAGCCTAATTCTAGCCCAGATACATACGTGAATGTAAGAAATTGCTGGAGAAAGTCAGCAGGCCTGGCAGTATCAGTGGGAAGAAAGCAGAGTGTCGTATCCGGTTACTTTTCATCTGTTCTAACAAAGGGTTTCTCCAGCAATTTCTATTTTTGTTTCAGATCTCCAGCATCAGAAGCTCTTTGTTTTATTTTATGTGAATGCAATGTTTGTATATAGCAGTGAGCTGCAATAAGCCCTCCATTGGATTCTTCAATATTATATTGCCCCAATGCTTTTTCTTATGCTACGGGAGCTAACATAACTATTGCCACATCTGGCAAAGATATACTGCTGGATGCAAAACATGCATTAATAATGGCCTGATAATCTGCCTTAATAACATTTGCCTAGGAATAAATATTGGCCAAGATGCCACGAAAAATTCCTTAGTTCTTCTTCACAGTAGAGTAGTGAGATCTGGCAATGGACAGGGCAGTCCAGTCTGCAGTTTAAGGTCTCCTTTGTAAAGACTGTACCTCCACCAATGCGCTCTCCCTCTGTACTGCTGTGGAGTGTCACCATTTTAACCCATGAGTGAGAGTATTATCTACGGACTCACCGTAAGAATAAGAGTACCTTTGTTAGTGTCTGAACTATAACATATTTCTCACTTGCAATACTTATGACGAAGTACTTTATAACAAATCATATTGCATTCAAAACATGCACAGAACATTCTTTCCTTCACAATATTAGCTCCTTTATCTTATTAAGCCCCGTAACCACAGATTAAAACAACAGTAAATGTTTCAGAACAGAGACATCCATTAAAGTAGAAACATCTCACCAATAGAAGCATTGCTTTGGAACACGAAGAAACATTTCAGTGCAAGGACCTCAAAGGAAACGTGTGATCATAGCATGTGGTCATCAACATCATGCAGACAACCAAGTCTTGAGGTAAAATGATCGGAGGTATAGATAGAGTGGACAGCCAGAGACTTTTTCCTAGGGTGGAGGTAGCTATTACGAGGGGGCACAGTTTTAAAGTGAGTGGCGGTAGATATAGGGGAGACGTCAGAGGTAGGTTCTTTACTCAGAGAGTGGTAGGAGTGTGGAATGCATTGCCGGAGAGGGTAGTGGAGTCGGCCTCATTAGGGGCATTTAAGCAGCTATTAGATAGGCATATGGATGATAGTATAACATAGGGGTGGAGGTGAGATAGACCTTAGGATTAGCGTAAAAGTGTGGCACAACATCGTGGGCCGAAGGGCCTGTAATGTGCTATGATCTATCTTAATAATGAGGCAGCATTTCAGACAGTCTCATTAGTTGGAACTCCTTCTTTTATTTTAGATCACTGGGGTTTGATAAAGGGATATCTCAAACAAGCTACCTCTAACAATCATGGGGTTAATGGTAAAGTCACCAGAGTCCCATTGGTTTAAAGATGAGGGCCACCACACCACAGGTAAGCTCTTTATGGTAACCTCAGTCAGTGAGGGGAATTGAACCCATACTGTCAGTGTGACTACATTTTACAAACCAGCCTTCCAGCCAACTGAGCTAGCCATATTGCTTTCCATATACTTAGTCAGTGCCTGCAGTCATTTTCTGCTTCAGCACCCTTACAGGTGGGTTCTCCTGGAAAGGTGAGCTAATCTGCTCACCCAAATCCCTCCTCTTTTCTTAGAAACAAAAACGAAACAGCCCACAAACTTTTCGAGATACTTTCTCTGTTCCGGCATCCAGCACAACACTTCAATGATGGATTTTTAAAGCAGGCCTTCAGAAGCATTGCAAGCGCACAGAGAAAAGTGACAGCATGTTCCATCAAACTTCAAAGCACAACAGAAGCCAGCAAAGGCATGTTCAAAATCCTACACCTTCTTGTTTGTTTACCCTTAATTTTAACAGTTTATCTTGGGTGTCTGCAGGCCAGCAATACGGTATAATGAAGTTATTGTTTGAATGCCACAGTGTGGTTTAAAGCTAATTATTTCCTTCCAAGCCTGCACTTATGGGGCTCAGGGCTTTTATGTTAGGGAGGAATGTGGTAATCTAACATTACACACTTGCAGTTCTTGTAGAGTTCCACTAAGGCACGACTTCAATTTGCTAAGAGAGCTTTGTTCTTGAGAAGGCAGCCAGTGCTATCCTGTCTACTCACCTTAAGTATGTAATGCTTTATGTTATCCTTGGCCAGCCTAATCTCCTATTTTCTTTCGAATAAACTTTCACCAAAGTCCAACCTGCATTTGTCATTTTTTTGTTGTTGTTTGCTCAGCCCATTTACTGTGAGACCTTTTCCAAACAATAAAAAGACAAAACGTGTGACAATCAAAATTGTGATGCTGGCAAATTCAATACTTTTCCACTTCTTTTGCATCAATCACTGCCAGGTCAACCACTTTTTACACTCCCTCAATAATGTGCATTCACCCAAGTCTCAAACACTTCAGAATGAACATACATCTCAAGTTACAAACTTGGAGAAATGGTCCATAAAAGTGTAACAGCACCCCCTTTTGCATCAACGAGGTACTTCCATTTCTCAACCTGCTGAGCAATGGAGATTTAGTGCAGGCCAAGTCTATGTAATCAGTTCACATAAATTAACCCTTTTAATTCCAGTAAATCTGGGCCCCACCTTATCTAGTTCCTGCATCTGAGTTCAGTGCTCCCAATGGAATCTAACCAAAGCATCTCACACTAGAATAGACAAATCTGAAGAAAGGCTAAACAACTTTTTCATACGTTTTGTTAATGTATCTTGTCACAGAGACAAAATTGACTGAAAATGCCATTACTCTAAAATGGAGCTCTTTGTAGATACTGAAATAACTGCAGACAGGCTGATATCCCTTCACCAAGCCACACTTTATTTACACATGCATGGTACACAGACTCTGAACAACCAGCTCAGAGCCAGTCCCTAAAGTGAGGAGACTCGCTGAATCTCCTGCTTATCTATGCCAACCTGGGCTCCCTGATTGGCCCAGGTTAACAGTCCCAATCAGGAATCTCATAGTCAATGAGATCCACCTGGTCCCCATTACAATCACTACAGATACCAATTAATTTTGTGTTGAATAGTTACAACGCAAATAAAATCATCAGGTAGACTATTGAAGGTGGAAGTTAGTGGAATAGCTGAGCTCAAGCTTGCATGTAGCAAATCTCCTGATTGATTAAGAAGCCTGCAAAGATCTGTAAGGAGTGAGAACATTTACATTAAGGCAGCCAGCACCTATTTTAGTCTCCAGTTTGGCGGCCAAGGAAAATGCACTACTGCCTACACCAGAGCATACATTCAGTAACATTTGCCTTGGCTCAGTGACTGTCACCTCAGATGAGAAGGATTTGCATATCCAATCGAGCACATCGCCTAGGTTGATGTATCAGTGTGATAAAATACTTAAAAAGTAATGAGGAAAGAGAAGCAGGCTTTATGGGTTGGATTCGGTGAAAGATAGATTTTTATTTTATATTCATTCGCAGGACATGAACGTCACCGGCCAGGCCTGTATTTATTTCCCAGAGGGCAGCTGGGAATCAATCACATTGCCCTGGGTCTGGAGTTGCATTGTAGGCCAGACCAGGTAAAGATGGCAGATTTCCTTCCCTAAAGGACATTAGTGAACCAGATGGGCTTGTCCCCAAAAATCATCAACAGTTTCATGATCATCATCAGAACCTTAACACCAGATTTTTTGTTGAATTCAAATTCCACCATCTGCAATGGCAGGATTTGATTCCTGGTCCCCAGAACATTACCCTGGAGCTTCTAGATTAATAGTCTAATGATAATGCCACTAGGACGTCACATCAATGTGGAGCATCAATATCAGTTGGGCCAAATGGCTTGTTTTTATGCTGCATATACTTCCAATGTGATACTGAATGCTGTCCTATCCTCTGACTTGGATGAAATGTGAAATGAAGGCTTTCCGCACTACCTTAGACACAGTCCAACAAAGTCCATAGCTCTAGTCAAAGAGGAGCAAGAAAGGTCTTCCATTATCCCCCTAGTGTGTACTCACCACTTGTTATTTTCACCAACATAACAACAAGGACTACACTTCAAAAATAGTTACAATGCTTTGGGCCCACCCTGAAATCATAAAAAGCAATCAATAGCTGCAAGTTTTAAAAACAGATTTAAGAGATTTCATCTTATTTACACTGTATCAATAGCACTCCTCATATTCCAGCTGAGATTCTCTCCCCAGTTTTCCATTCTTTCCTTTTGGAAGAGCGTTTAACTCACTCTTTTTGCCCAATATGCTAACAACTGAGCAGAAATGTGCATCTTTCTCAATCCCATGTATTATAGCAATTATCCCATTCTTGGAGATTCTGGGGCAGTGCAATTGTCACTGAACTGGTAATTCAGTGACCAACACTCACAGTCAGAGGGCAGGGACTCAAATTTTACCATGGTGGAGTTTAAATTCATCAATTAAAAAAACAATAGTCTTTTGTTTGTGCAGAGTTGGGTATCTGTTGAAGCATTTTTTTTCTTACACCTTTCAAGGCAATTCACGAGAATACTTGCTTCAGAGGCAATTTAACGTTATGCTATGTTATGGAGGCAATAGCCTCGTGGGATTATCGCTGGACTGTTAATCCAGAGACTCAGATAACATTCTGGGGTCCCACGTTCATATCCTGCCAAGACAGATGGTGGAGTTTAAACTCAATCAATATCTAGAATTAAGAATCTAATGATGACCATACATTGTTGATTGTCAGGAAAAACCTACCTTGTTCACTAATGCCCTTTCAGGAAGGACATCTGCTGTCCTTATCTGGTCTGGCCTACATGTGAGCCCAGACCCACAGCGATGTGGTTGACTCTTAACTGGACAATTAGCAGTGGACAATAAATGCTGACCGATCCAGCAATGCCCTCATCCCATGAATGAATTTTAAAAAAAAACTATGTGAGAGGAGAGAGAGCATTATTTGGTTGACCAGCAGACTGACTGGCAGTAGCATTGCATTTAGATAAAGCACCAGTTAATGACAATTGACAGTTAACTGCCTGGCTTTGTTCACATTTTGGACAAGAGCAGGTCGCCTCTGATTGATTAAGGCATTACCCTGATAAATGAATCAGCGATGGCTGTCACATGTTTTCTGGAGTGGATGCTTTCTAAAGTGGAACTAGAAACTTGTGCAATTTCTCTTGCTCACAATGTTCCCAAACAGCTGTCTTCACTTCCCATCCAAGCAGCAAATCTGCATCTGTTATTTTTTTGAGAACCTGGAATAGTAGTCAGTCAAACAGGACCTGGCAGTGTTTTGTTTCTAGGTGATAACATAATGAGAGAGGGGTTGCTTTCCCCTGAATCTAATTATTAACTCCGAACAACTTCATAGAAAGCTAAGATTAAAGCAGAGTGTAGCCCCTCATGACATTATGCCCCAGCTAGAACCTGATGTAAGATTTGGCATTTTTTATGGAAAGATTATAGTTTTAAAGCAAAACAATTACACCAGTAAAACACAGGAAAACACAGGTAAGTAACAAATAAATTATTAAGGCCACAACCTTATATCATTCATATCCTCATGAATTCTGCTCAAATAATAGCATTATCACATCCTGAGCAAGCAGCCTGAGAGAGACAAAGCACTGAATGATTTCAAAATAGCACCCCAGTTCTCTATGAAGAGTCATTTAGATGTGAAATGTTAGCTTGCTCTCTCTCCATGGATGCTGCCTGACCTGCTGTGATCGCCAGCATTTGTTGTTTTCAGTACAGATTCCAGCATCTGCAGTAACTTTCTCCTTTTATCAACCTACATGGAAAAAACAAGGGAGTGTGACTGGCTGTGCAACAGAGAGACAGCAGAAGCATATGGCCAGTTTGGTCTCTTTCTGTGCTGTAACCATTCTACGATGAGGTGATTTTATGAGAAATGGAGGACACTTGGATGTGCAACTCCTTGCTACTCCCAGGAGTTTCTCCTTCGCCATGTAAGAAATGCATTTTCCATCTTGCCCTTTGACAGTTCACGGAGGCGCATTGTCCTCTTAGGCCATGTGACCCAGGTCTAGCAGTGGCAGCTGGGCTCCAAAGTGAATGTAAGCTCACTGGCATCTTCTAAGACCAATGCTTTTGAGGCTTGAGTCAGTCAGATAGCCTTTCAACCAACATTTACGTGTTTGAGAACAGACTGCCAATCAGTTGATAAGTTTGTTGATGGGTGCACGGGCAGCCTAGACAGTTCCTCTCCATAACCCATCTTATTGGCAGGCACGTGCCAATGTGATACCCGAATTGGCATGCATGTCAAACTGTTCCTTGTGGAGGATATGCCCGCACATAATCTCTGGTGGAACTACTGCTGGGCTGTACAACGGATTGTGAGCCATGAAATAGTAAATCCCCAGGCTTAATTACTGTCAAAGTGAAACATAAAGATTTTCCTTTCATCTGTTCACAGGGTTTGGTTGTCACTGACCATCACTAATTGCAAAGAATGGTGGTGAGCCACGTTCTTCAACCAATAAGGGGTAGATACAACCAACAATGCTGTTAGGGAAAGAGTTCCCAAATTGTGATCCACTTCTCTATCCATAACCCAGGAACAGAATTTAAACTACGGGGAAACTGTGGCCTAAATCCTTTTGAGTTGATGCACATATCCACTGTTGTGTCAGAACCTGCGAAGAAATTACCTGCTTCGGGGCATGTAACTTGTTACTTTTATGGCCTGTGCACACTGACTTGTAGTTTAATGTGCTTCATTAACACAGTATGCCTTATATAACATCATTTGTTGGCCTCTATTTACACCCAGCTTCCCTGCAGGGTGTTTTTTCATTTCAATCATCACACACCCCACAGTACATTTCAGCAGTGAAAACCCTTTCCAAATATGCCACAAAACGTTGGTGAGATTTTCCCAGCTGCATTCAGTTTTCTCAGAAATGCATAGGAGCCAAATCAATTTCTGATGAAATGTTCTCCAAAATGACTATGTAACAGCTTGACCATAAACTGGTTAATGCAATGAAAGTGCCACAGCCACTGTTAGAGGCATACACTTCCAATATTAGTTTGTTGAGACTTAGGAGAACAGTGAAAATGTACCAATGACGAACGCTTTAGACAAAGCTATTGTGCTTTCAAACAGACATATTTCTTCCAGCTGCATAAACAGAAAAGCTGGAAAAACTCAGCATAGTGTTCAATTGTTCGGTATTTGATTGCGCGAGGCTGGTAACTGATCCACATATGCGTGCTGAATTGGTTAAGCCTGGGTGTTCACTCAGAGCTGAAGCAAACAAAAAAGCCGCTGAAAGCCAGAGCTGAGCCGAAAGCAAGGGTGACATTTTGTGGTTGCAAAGATATTTAAAACTCTAAATTAGATTGCTGCGCACTCAGAAGCAAGTGACGTATCTCCGTTGCTCTGATGTCGAGAAGTTATAAAACTATCCAGTGATGTCCAAAACTCAGCTGGTCAAAGCAGTATGTGTGGGTAGGGAGCCAGAGTTAATTACCCCAATATTTATGGGGGAATGCGACACACCTAAATCTGCATTTGGCTATCCCCTAATAACACTGTTTCTCTAACAGCCCTTCAACATTTAATGCCAGAGTGAGATTAACGTGCATTGCTCCTGCATTGCAATGATTAGCTGTGTCATTAGCTAGGGAGGGTGCAAATTGTTGAAATGACGTCGCTGTTCTTTGAGCTTCTCTTGAGTGCAAGAGTGAGGTCAGTAAGATCAGAGGCAGAGAATTAAACTGATCAGTGACTGGAACGTTGGGATCAAAGTGATGAATGTTCCTAAAAGTGGGGTAGGAGGAGGGGTAAAATTCCTAAGAGGAGATTCCACTCAGTGTTGTGAGTGGTCTGCAGGACGTGTAATTAGGGATATGTGAGGTATGGGTCAGTTTAGCAGTTACTTAAGAGTTAAACAATTTATTGTGTTGTCCAACGTTTTCAGAATAGCTATTTTACTGAATTTCTTCAGAACCGTCCAAGATTTCTGATTTATATGGAGACTTTCAGAGGGTGCAAGGTGTGATTGGAACAACGTAAACCAGGTAGACTTCATAGAATATGAATTCCCTGACTGGGGCCTGTTAACCTGGTCCAATCAGGGAGTCCCGGCTGACAGATATAAATAGGAGTGTCATAGGTTCTGCTCACTGTAGGAACCAGCTCTGAGCTAACTGGGTCAGTGACACGTGCTATGTACATGTAAATAAAGGGTGATTTGGTGACGGGATACCGGTCAGTATGGAGTTATTTCACAAGGAGTAGGGGAATTGCCCCGTGGAAGATTCAAATACCCTGCCGATTGCTTCGGAGGTGCTACATTTTGGCGTCTGTAGATTCTACATCTGCGTTAGGATAATGACTGTCTGGAAAATCTGACCCCTTGTCATTAATAAATAGCTGCGATGGTTGATACAGAACAGACTTTTTACTTACAAATCTTATAAAGAACAAACAGTTGTTCCTGCTGACTACAATCTCTGCCGGAGTGAAGGTATTGCAGTATTTGTACAGCAAGCCTAGGAAGAGTTGATATGTTTGATAGATGGTACTTCACTGCTGTATGTGCGTTTAAAAGCAACAATTTAACATTTCACATGAGTGCATGGTGCTCCACCCTGTGGCGGCATTAGCAATGAACCACAGTCTCAATATTTTCAAATCAACCTGTTGATTTTTCTACAGCTTTCCTCTGTTAATGCACTGATGTTGCACAATATGGATATTTACTTGCATGCACCTTATATAGGAGTCAGTTCACAGTGGTGCTCTGAGATCCCGCTTCTGATAGTTTCTAATCCACCTGTACAGTGATGATGTTACACACCTCAAACAGGTGGGAATTGAACCAGGCCTCCTAGCTCAGAGGTAGGGGCATCACCATCGTGCCCTTAAAATATACAGCTTGAAGTAAATACCATTGTTTAGGCTGTTAGTTGGGAAAGGTGTTTTGGCCTAGTTTTCACTTTAACAAGGGGTATCTCGGTCCATTGAGATGCTTGTATTTGTCGATGCAATTTCTGCAGAAATGTACACAAAAATTGCTATTGGAGTCATCAGAATCAGCTTAGAAGTAGCCCAAACAGTCGCTATTAAGAATTTTGTCACACATACTAGAGCAGAGTGTCCACCTACCTTGCAGTGTCGCCAAACTTAAAGCTAAATTGTTTTCTCAGTACTCAATACATGGCTTTAAAATACAGGATTTGGTGTTAACAGTTTATTTCCAGTAATGTTTGGTGATTGTGTTACAAATTCTTTTCATAGGGAGCACAATTCAAAGCTAAACATGAGTGGCTAGGGAGGATATGTGGGGGATTTGGTAAGATGGGGGTTAGGCTAATGGAAGGGCCATGGAATAGGAGGGGACCTAAAGGGTTATGGAGGTGTAAGGGTTGAGGGCCTGATAAATAAAAACCGAAAGAACTGCAGATGCTGTAAATCAGGAACACAAACAGAAGCTGCTGGAAAAGCTCAGCAGGTCTGGCAGCATCTGTGAAGAAAAAAATTCAGAGGTAACGTTTCAAGTCCGGTGACCCTTCCTCAGAACCTACCATCCCACCACCATCCACAACAAGAAGATCATCAGACGCCATTTCCGCCACCTCCAGCGAGACGCCACCACCAGGCGCATATTCCCCTCCCCTCCCTTGTCCGCCTTCCGCAGGGACCATTCCCTCCGGGACACCCTGGCCGACTCTTCCTTCACCCCCAACAGCCCTACGGCACCTTCCCCTGTAACCGGCAAAGGTGCAACACCTTTTTAAGTGTTGTAATTGTACCAGCCTCCACCACTTCCTCTGGCAGCTCGATCCACACACGCAACACCTTCTGCATGAAAGAAGTTGTCCCTCAGGTCCCTTTTAAATCTTTCCCCTCTCACCTTAAACCTATGGCGTCTAGTTTTGGACTCCCCTACCCTCAGGAAAAGGCCTTCACTATTCACCTTATCAATGCCCCTCAAGACGCCTCAGCCTCCAACACTCCAGTGAAAATAGCCCCAGCCTATTCAGCCTCTCCCTGTGGCTCAAACCCTCCAGAATTGGGACATCCTTGTAACTCTTTTCTTGACCCTTTCAAGTTTCGCAACATCTTTCCCATAGCAGGGAGACCAGAATTGAACGCAGTATTCCAAAAGTGGCCTAACCAATGTCCTGTACAGCCATAACATGACCTCCCAATTGATGTACTCAATGCAATGACCAAAAAACATAAGCCCACCAAACATCTTCTTCACTACCCTGTCTACCTGTGAATCCACCTTCAAGAAACTTAGACAAGGGTCAGAGATGTTTGTCATCAAGGACAGAGGCAGGGAGACAGGGCAGAAGAAAGAATAAAAGGGAAGGGATGTAATAGCCTGGAGAAAAGGACTGAAGGTGATGATAGTGTGAGGCTCCAGAAGTTGACAATGGAACTAGTAAAAGAACCAAAGATGGGTCTAGAGGAGGTATGAATGGCAGCAGCAGATCCATTAGCAGTTTCAAAACTCAACATTTGCTGGAGAAGCTCAGCAGCATCTGTGGAGAGAGAAACAGAGTTAATGTTTCTGAAGAAGGGTCACTGGACTCAATGCTGTTGCACCTGCTGAGTTGCTCCAGCACTTTCCGTTTTAATTAATTCTTTGTTTTATTTATTTATAATTACAAGTACATATGTAAAATGAACCTGTTATCAAGACAGCAGCGAATGCACGAGTTATCAGTTTTCTAAAGTTTGTTTATTTAAAGTACTTAAACTTTGAGGTGCTGGGGTAGGTTTTCCCTTCTATAATAAACAGCCACTCTTCTTCAGGCTTGAACTCATAACGTTGACCCTGTTTCTCTTTGTACAGATACTGCCAGACCTGCTGAGTTTGTCCCACACTTTCCTCCTTTTTGTTTCAGATTACTAGCATTTGTCTTCCTTTAGAGTGGATCAGGTACTGCTGTCTGCTGGAGTGCCTCATCAAAAATTGGGCTGCTATGCCTCAAGCTTCTATTGAGCTTCATTGGGACAGCACTTGGTGACCGAGAGGAAAGTTAGAGTGGCCTTGGACTGGAGAATTACAATGACATGGGACTGAATGCTCAGTATCAGGCTTCAGTGGCGAACTACTTCAACTCCCCCTCCCATTCCTCAGACGACATGTCCATCCTGGGCCTCCTGCAGTGCCACAATGATGCCACCCGAAGGTTGCAGGAACAGCAACTCATATTCCGCTTGGGAACCCTGCAGCCCAATGGTCTCAATGTGGACTTCACAAGCTTCGAAATCTCCCCTCCCCCTACTGCATCCCAAAACCAGCCTAGCTTGTCCCTGCCTCCTTGACCTGTCCGTCTTTTCTCCCACCTATCTGCTCCTCCCACCTCACTCACCAACCCCCACCCCACTTCCTACCTACTAGGGTCATCCCCGCCTCGTTGACCTGTCCATCTTCCCTCCCACCTACCCAGCCCTCCCTCCTCACTGACCAACCCCCATCCCAACTCTCTACCTACACTCACCTTTACTGGCTCCATCCCCGCCTCCTTGACCTGTCCATCTTCTCTCCACCTATCTTCTCCTCTATCCACCTTCCATCATCTCCTCCCCCTCTCTCCCTATTTATTTCAGAGTCCCCTTCCCCTTCCCCATTTCTGAAGAAGGGTCCAGACCCGAAATGTCAGCTTTCCTGCTCCTCTGATGCTGCCTGGCCTGCTGTGTTTATCCAGCTCTACACCTTGTTATCTCAGACTCCAGCATCGGCAGCTCCTACTATCTCTCAGTATCAGGCTTGTTTGCTTTGAGTCTTAATAGAAATCAGAGCCCATTTTCTTGATGCAATAAAAGTAAAAGATCGCCCCCTTGTGACAATTTGCAATGTTTCTCATCTCAGCTTATTCCAAGAGTGTTCTCTCAGTATATTTTATATTATGTGCAGCTGTCATGAGGCAGGGGAGTGAATGCAGTTCCCAGAGAGACAGCACCAGAAAAACACTGATCGAAAAACAATAGGACTAATTGGATTTGGGTAACCCTAGTCCTAAAGTTCAGAAACCTGACCATCTTGGGCAAGACAAACAAGGCAAGGGAGTACATAGTGAGTGGTAGGACCCTGGGAAGCTCTGAGGGTCAGAGAGACCTGTTGTGCATGCCCATTCGTTCCTTGGGTTGGTGGGACAGGTAAATAAATCCATTAAGAAGGTTTTTGGGATACTTGCCTTCCTTAGTCAAGGCATAGGTTACAAGAGCAGGGAGGTTTGTAAAACTTTATGATGCCATTCAGGCCAAAGCTAGAGTATTGTGTGCAGTTCTGGAGTCCACGTTATAGGATGGATGTGATTGCACTGGAGGAGGTGCAGAGGAGATTTACCAGGTTGTTGCCTTGCTGGAGAGTTTTACTTATGAAAAGAGATTAAAGAAGGGTCCCGACCCGAAACGTCAGCTTTCCTGCTCCTCTGATGCTGCCAGGCCTGCTGTGTTCCTCCAGCTCCACACTGTGTTATCTCAGATACACTGGGGTTATTTTCTTTGGAGCTGATATGGCTAATGGGGAGCATGACTGAGATGTATAAAATTACGAGGGGCATGGATAGGGTAGATGGGAAGAAGCTTTTCCCCTTCATGAAGGGATCAATGACCAGGGGGCATCGATTTAAGTTTGGGGCAGGAGGTTTAGAGGGGATGTGAGGGAAAATATTTTTCACCCAGAGGTTGGTGGAAATCTGGAACCCGGTACCTGTAACATTGAAGAAATATTTAGATATGCACTTGCAATGTCAGGGCATACAAGGCTATCTGGAAAAATGGGCTTAGTTAGGTGGTTCGTTTTGACTGATGTAGGCTTGATGGGCTGAAGGGCCTTTTAGTGCTGTAGAGCTCTCACTCTATGATCAAATCCCTGAGGATACCTTAGATGTGAGATGCCCAGAGGCTTTGCAGGTGTCAGTATATTTGCAGATGTAGATTTGGTCAACAGCAAGCTGACCAAAAGAATACAAAGCTCTGTGTGTAGTGGGCTTGCATTCTCTGTACCCTCCTGTGCTGTAGCAAGGCACAGACAGATCATGCGGACTAAGAAAGGTGTCCGAACATCCTCACCCTTCTGCTGTCCGAGATGTATCATGGGGGCAATCTCCTGGCAATTCAGTCCTCCATCTATGAATGTAGATCAGTGAGCAGGGAGCCCTCTCTAGTTGGAGGTGAATCCATTGACTGGGTCACCTGATCTGAATGGGTGGCAGCTGCATCCCCAGAGCAGTGCCCTATGACAAGCTCACTACCAGCTTGGGACCACCAGCTCACCCTTTCAAAAACTTAACCTCAGTCAAAGCTCTGCTCCCTGTTCTCTTAATCACATCAAATTCTGTCTACCCATCCATTCCACTCCATTTTAATGTCTTAAATTTAAAGTTCCTGTCTTTTTTTTACCAATAGCCCTCTATAGGTTTGGCCTTCCAAATAAGACCATTACACCAGAAGAAACGGGAACTGGAATAGGCTGTTCAGCCCCTCGAGCCTGCTCTGCCATTCAATAGGACCATGCCTGATCTGACATTCCTCCCATCCATTTACCTGCCCTTTCCCTGTAACCCTGGATTCCCATATTGAGCAAGAATCCATCTCTATCAGCTTTAAATATGCACAAGGACATTGCCCCCACAGCTCTGTGTGGCAAGGAGTTCCAAAGACTCACAGCCCTCTGAGAGAAGAAAGCCCTCCTCATCTCAGTCATCTCCTCCAGAGCCACAGCCCTATTAGCACTCCTCTCTAAGCCAGCCATGACTCCTGGTGTGTGTAAGGGTTGTAGACCCACAGCAATGTTCTGACATCGCACAGCAAACCACTCAGGGCAGTTCGGGTTGGTCAACAAATGCTGTCACTTGCCACTGGCACCTCCATCCATGAGAAGATAAAGAAGTAAAGATAGTCATCATCTCCAGCAGAGGGAGTGAAACTGCTCTGCCAAGGTCATGTTTTTAAAGTAATGTGGAAATATTTGCCATGACTGGGGTGGCACAGTGGCTCAGTGGTTAGTACTATTGCCTCACAGTGCCAGGGATGCCACCTTTGGGCGGCTATCCGTGTGGGGTTTGTACATTCTCCCTGTGTCTGAGTGGGTTTCCTCTGGGTGCTCTGGTTTCCTCCCACAGTCCAAAGGTGTGCAGGTTAGGGTGGATTGGCCATGCTAAATTACCCACAATGTCCAGGGATGTGTAGCTTAGGTGGGTTAGCCATGGGAAATGCAGGGTTACAGGGATAGGTCGGGGGTTGGGTCTGGGTGGGATGCTCTTCTGAGGGTGGGTGTGGACTTGTTGGGCCAAATGGCCTGCTTCCACGCTGTAGGGATTCTATGGAGAATTTAAAAACTCCAGCAGCTAACCCAGAGGTTAGCTGAAAGCTCAATAACACTGTGACACCACGCCTTGGAAGACCATAAGGAACAGAAACAAAGTAGGCCATTCAGCCCCTTTAATCTGCACTGCCATTCAATAGAATCATGACTGATTCGGCACTCCTCATGTCTACTTTCCAGCATAACTCTTGATTCCCCTAATTAATTTCCACCAGAACACGAATCTCTCTATTTCAGCCTTAAATATACACAAGGACTCTACCCCCACAGCTCTCTGTGGCAAGGAGTTCCAAGAACTCACAACCTTCTTAGAGAAAAAATTCCTCCTCATCTCCATCTTAAATTGGTGCTCCTTTATTCTGAGACTATGCCCTCTGGTTCTAGACTCTTCCGTAAGGAAAGCATTTACCCTGCCAAACCCCTTAAGAAACCTATACGTTTCATTGAGATCACCTCTCATTTTTCTAAACTCCAGTGAGTAGGGACCCAACCTGTTTAGCCTTTACTCATAACACAATCCCTGCACACCAGGGATCATCCTTGTGAAGGAGCAAATTACTGCAGATGCAAGAATCTGTACTGGAAACAAAAAAAAGACTGGGAATCACAGCGGGTCAGGCAGTATCCATGGAGAGAGAGCAAGCTAACGTTTTGAATCTAGATGATTCTTCATCAGAGCTGAAGTGAAGTGTGGAGGGGGCAGCATTTTATGCAATAGTAGGGAGTGGGGGAGTTGGAGTGCTGTGGCAGAAAGGATATTGATCGTTCAGATTAAGTGATGGGAATGTGAGAATAACAGAACAATGGTATGTCTAACTGCCAGACTGGAAATGCAGGCAGTCCCCACTGGGGTGGGGGGAAGGGACAGAGGTCCTCTTTGTGAATCTCCTTTGAGTTGCCTCCAACGAAACGATATCTTTTAATAAGTAAGAGAATCAAAACTACTAATCCTCTTCTAAATGAAACTTCCCCATTGTTGGAATGAAGTCCCTTCATTGGAGAATTAAGAAGTGACTGGATTGAATTTCTCCCCTAGGATTCACTGGCCAGGACATATAGCAAACCTGCATTATTACTTGTTGTTACACTTTACTGCGCCAGGTTTTTTTTGTGACCAAAATTAGCTGGCCTCCTAGATTGGGTCCATCGTTAGAAGAGAGGAGCAATTTTCAGGCAGTCACTTATGCTATAGGTCAATACTGTGTAAATGATCATTATTATGTTACCCCCAGCTCAAAAGGTTTAGTCACTATCATTTTGAAATGTGGTCTCAAGAGAAACCTTCCTTCATTAGGATCAATTAATAGGATGTATTGTTGACATTAAGAGCAGAAGAACAAGTTTAGAGTTTAATTGGGACCCAATGGTAGGCCCTGAAGAAAAATTAAGCAGGCAACAATAGTATTTTCCATAGATAACACAATGTGGAGCTGGAGGAACACAGCAGGCCAGGCTGCATCAGAGGAGCAGGAAAGTTGACATTTCGGTTCAGGACCCTTCTTCCTCCGATGCTGCCTGGCCTGCTGTGTTCCTCCAGCTCCACGCTGTGTTATCTCTGACTCCAGCATCGGCAGATCTTGCCATCTCTGAGATAGTGTTCTCCAATTCTCTTCATGTTCTCAGTTCTCAAAGTAATCCAGAGAAGTATTTGCAGCCAAAAATCTACAGAGACCAGGAGTACCAGGGCACTAATGGACAGGAGAAGTGAGACCTGTGGGGGCTCCACATCCAGGTAGTAACCAGAACCGCCAAAGGAACAGGTACCTTTCATTTCTTCAAAAATTGATGAGGCACTTTTCCATGCAAAGATATTCATCTTTCAACTGTAAATGTGTTAACAATTTTGTGAGCATTGCATCCAGAGGATTAGATTCATACTAAGTTATGGAAATCATAAGATCAATAAGAGACAATATGCTCTGGGAAATTCCATACTGACTCCCTCAGGTTATCAAAACCAGCCCAGGAAATTATGCAGACCAAGCGTTACCCTGTAACAAGCTTAGATATGATTCTACCTCTGCCTGAGTCAGGGATGTTTCTTATAGAGTAGTCAGAACCCACCACAACAACAGACAATATATTCCAGAAGCTCATTACTCCATGGGTAACGAAGGAAACAGCATCCTATTATTACTCATGTGTAGTTCAAACTTAAATCCACTGGGCATACGCAATCCATGAAGAACTGGAATTCTCTCTCAGTGAGATAACAAGGTGTAGATCTGAATGAACACAGCAGGCCAAGCAGCATCAGAGGAGCAGGAAAGCTGACGTTTCGGGTCGAGACCCTTCTTCAGAAATGGGGGAGGGGCAAGGGGATTCCGAAATAAATAGGGAGAGAGGGGGAGGCAGATAGAAGATGGATAAAGTAGCTTCTGTTATACAGGACACTGGTGAGGCCACCTGTGCAACATATCTCTTACCAGCTCAGAGGAGAATGTTTTCTTCTTCTGGCTGTTCCCCAAGAATGCTGCTCAACCCCATTGCAGCTCCTGACTGATTCAGTGGATATTTTTCACCCCTGTTACCTGTAACAATTCCACGCTGCTTGTTATAGTCCCCGCTATCGGTGATTTATGGTGGACATGAAGTGCTGCCACTAATTGGCCTTTCTATATTACATCCAAGAGCCTACTTGGCTCACGCTGATAGAAGTTAAACACCTTGTGAGTCTTAATGAGAGGAGATACTTGTATTCACAACTAGATCAGAGATAGTAGGAACTGCAGA
This sequence comes from Rhincodon typus, assembly GCF_021869965.1. NCBI lineage: Eukaryota > Metazoa > Chordata > Chondrichthyes > Orectolobiformes > Rhincodontidae > Rhincodon > Rhincodon typus. Next base: position 8,968,508 of record NC_063340.1, on the reverse strand, counting down.
TGCTGGAGAATCTAAGATAACAAGGTGCAGAGCTGGATGAACACAACAGGCCAAGCAGCATCAGAGGAGCAGGAAGGCTGACGTTTCAGGCCTAGACCCTCCTCTGATGCTGCTTGGTCTGTTGTGTTCATCCAGCTCTGCACCTTGTTATCTCTTATTTCACAACTAGATTGCCAGGTATGGATGGTTTGAGTTCACAAATCACAGAATCCCTATGGTATGGAAACAGGCCCTTCGGCCCAACAAGTCCACACCGAACCTCAGAGCATCCCACCCAGACCCATCCCCCTATAACCCACCTAATCTACACATCCCTGAACCCTATGGGCAATTTAGCACAGCCAATCCACCTAGCCTGCACATCTTTGGATTGTGGGAGGAAACTGGAGCAAATCTGCACAGACGTGGGGAGAATGTGCAAACTCCACACAGACAGTCATCTGAGGGTGGGATTGAACCCAGGTCCCTGGTGCTGTGAGACAGCAGTGCTAACCACTGAGCCACTGCGCTGCCCCTAAAAGTTATATGGAAAACCTGGATAGGCTGGGACTTCTTTCGCTGGAGCGTAGGAGGTTGAGAGGTGACCTGATAGAAGTTTATAACATAATGAGAGATATAGACTGAGTTGGTAGCAGTTGTCTTTTCCCTAAGATGGGGAATTTCAAGACTAGGGGGCACATTTTTAAGGTGAGAGGAGAGAGATTTAAAAAAGACATGAGGGGCTAATTTTTTACACAGAAGGTGGTTCACACGTGGAATGAACTTCCTGATGAAGTGGTAGATGTGGGTGCAGTTACAACGTTTAAAAGACATTTGGATAAGTACATGAACAGGAAAGATTTGGAGGGATATGGACCAGGAGCAGGCAGATGGGACTAGTTTAGTTTGGGATTATGTTCAGCATGGACTGGTTGGACTGACGGGCCTGTTTACATGCTGTGTGACTCCAAGATTCTATGAAGTTAATTGTGTGATTGTTATAGGTACAAGTTACCTTGTTTAATTAGATATAACTACAAAGACTATCAGAAGTTGGAGATGACATGGGATAGTCCGGTGGCAGAGTGGTTTGTGCCAGGGACCAAGGTTCAATTCCACCCGAGGGTCTGTGTGGAGTTTGCACATTCTCCGTGCATCTGCGTGGGTTCCCTCTGGGTGCTCCGCTTTCCTCTCACTGTCCAAAGATGTGCAGGTTAGGTGGGTTGGTCATGCTAAATTAACCAGTGTGTGCAGGCCAGGTGGGCTGGCGATGGGAACTGCAGGGTTCTAGGGTAGGGCGGGGGGTCTGGGCGGGATGCTGTTCGGACGGTCAGTGTGGACTCGATGGGCGGAATGGCCTGCTTACACATTGCAGTGATTCTATGGTACAAGATCTGACGAAGGGTCACTGGACCTGCAACATTAATTGTGTTTCTCCTTCCACAGGAACTGCTTGACTTGCTCAGTTTCTCCAGCAATATCTACTTTTGTGCTGGGGATGACACATCTGCCCCCTTTAGGACCTCATCATAGGCTACATTTTCTCCACGCAAAGACCGTGTGACGCTATCAGATAGTGGAGCTCAATGAGGCTTCAACGTTAACTCTTTCAAAGCCATTGCCTTATACAAAGTTACCCAGTGGAATTTCAAAGGTGCTCGATTGGAAAGACCTCCAAGGTCACAAACTGATGACGTGTTTGGTGTGGGAGAGCACGAGCACATTTGCTTTTCACTGTATCCTTGCATTCCTGCCCAGACCTAGTTCCTATGCATACAGTCATCAAATCATAGAGTTATAGAGATCGACAGCGCAGAAAAAGGCCCTTCAGCCCATAGCATTCATGCCTGTCAAAAACAACCACCTAATGATTCTAATCCCACGTTCCAGCACTTTGCTCATAGCCTTGTATGCCGATGCACTCCAAGTTCACATTTAACCACTTCTTCAATGTTCTGAGGGTTTCTGCCTCTTCCACCCTTACAGGCCGTGAATTCCAGATCCCCAGCACCCTGAGTGAAGACTTTTTTCCTCACATCCCCTGTGAATCTTCCGTTCCTTAATTTAAATGTACGCACCCCACCGGCCACACCTCCCCCTCCCCCTCCCCCCGTCATTGATCCCTTCATCAAAGGAAAAGATTTCTTCCTGTCTGCCCGATCTATGTCCTTCATAATTTTATACATCTCAATTATGTTCCATTTCATTCTCCTCTGCTCTCAGGAAAACAACTCCAGTCTGTCCAATCTCCCTTCATAACTGAAACTCTCCAGCCCAGGCAACTTCCTGGTAAATCTCTTCTACACCCTCTCCAGTGCAATCATGTCCCTCCTATGCCGTGGATTCCAGAAATGCACACAATACTCCATCTTCTGTAGTATGATTTGCTGGGAGTGCTGAATGCTCAGTGACAGGGACCTCATAAGGTCAAGTTGATCCATCATTAGCGCGACCATCCCTTGCCATGTTCATCACCAGAAAAAGAAAACAGAAAATAAATAATCATCACATTAAATCAAACTTTTGGAAATTATTTGCGGCAGGTCCAGTGTCCAGTGGATTTTTTTTTACCTCAGGTGACATGGAACCTACTGCCTTTGAAGTTGGTAGATGCAGAAATCTCCAATGATTTTGCAAGGAAATTGGACATTCTCTTGAGCAAAATAGTGGGGTTTTTGGATGTAACATGACTACCATACTCTGCATAAAGCTAGCATGGACTCGATGGGCTGAACTGCTTCCTTCTGCAAACATGTTCATGGTTCAACGTAAAATTCAGATTTACCCATGTGCCACAGGAACAGTAATGCCAAAGAGAAAGGAAATTTTAAAAACTGGAATCGACCCTCATTGAGCCAGGTTCGACCATGACTGATTCACAGGTGCTACTGTCCTGGTTTTGTCTGCAACAACTCCATTTAGCCTGGCAATGGAAACCAGAGCATGCGAGGCGAGTCTCCATTTATTAATACATGTGAAAACAGGACCAAAGTGTGTGGTAATTTGCAGAAAGATTGATATGCCATGGGGTTAGGGGTGACAGAAGCATTAATCATTTGACCAGTCACCTAGACTTACCACAGACAGAGTCAGATGAGTGTAACGAGTCTGTGAAATACCAGGCACCAGTGAAACATGAGGAAATAAAATGCATTTAGTAATAGGAAGGAGGCCAGTCGTGTCCATCCGATCGATACCTGAAAAAGCTAACACAACGCAGCAGTTGGTTACCAGACAGGATTCTGGTGATAAGACAGAACTCACTATACATTGGTGTGCATGTTAATGCGTTATAATTTTAATACAACACTTTACACTCTATTCCAACGCCATTCTTTATTTTGTTCTGCTTTACCCTGCATCTTGGACCTATGCTGATTTTTGTTTTTCACCCAACTGTACAACATGGGAGAGAAAACCCAGAGTTCATTGATATATTATGACTGGGATAATATTTTTAAAGTTTTGCTGAAAGGAAAGACACCTTGCAGAGGCTTTTCATCTTGAACTCATCGGGATAAATGCAAGAATGTCAAATTTCAAAGCAGTTTATACCACAGGTCAAAAGGGTGCTAATCGCTTGGCGAGTCAACTCTGATTGGTCAAGGTGTTGTCATGGGGAAAGCGATTGGGCATATAGGTTCCTAGTCTCCTAAGTGATGCAAAATAGGCAAGTGATTGAACCTAGCCCTTAAGCTTGGAGAGAATGGGGCCCTGCAATTGGATGTTTGTCACTCACAGCAGGTATAAATGGAGCAGGTTACAAGCTTGACTGATTATCTTAAGTTGGTTGATGTACCAGTTGACACAGTTAGGATTATTCAGTCAGTGTTGCTATAAGATGGAATTACATCCAGCAGGAAACATTTTGCTTTGGGTTTTTCAAGCGCTTTTTTTTTTATTATTTTAGTCTGCGCTCTGCCTGGAGAGATACAATAGTTTTTGTCAACATTTGTCCTGAGCAGCTCTGTGACTCAGAACTCTTCTGTGCTCTAAGGTCTGTTCCCCAGGACACACACCAAGACAAACATTGACTGCACCTGGAGGAACATTAACCTGGTGAAAGATGCTCTTTGGTCTGCCTGAAACTTGTTGTTCTTCCACAGAAGGGAGTTGACCTCGACCCAGTGTTGCAGACTGGCACATTCTAAGGCCCAGGACTACGTGCTGAGGGACGCACTAAAGCTTGGGGCAGCTGGTGCCAAGGCTCAGTGGGGAAAGACCATTGTCTGAGGTCTTCCTGCTGAAGTTAAGTGGGGGTCTGTTCAGTTATCAGACGATATTGTTGCCTCAATGTGTGTAAATAATGTCCTGCATGTGTAAGAAATGCCTTTGGATTTGCGACTGCAGAGAATGTAAAATTCAAATGCTTGTTTTCCTTGATATGCAAAGACATCACAGAACTGCTTTAGAACTTGTGAATGTAGACAAAAATATTTTATGAACAAAGTATATTTTTGCAACATATTAAAAAAAATGCAAACAACCAAAGGAACATGCTGTTTGATTTGAACAGCTACTCACTGCGACATATGAGCTATGTATCTGGGATCTAACCACCACTGACATAGCTGAATTATATGGTAGACAAGATTTTTTTTGGAATCAATTGCAACACCTTGCTAATGGAGGAAGCCACTTGTGTAACTTTTTTTTAAATTCACTTGTGAGACATGGGGACCGATGACTGGCCAGCAATTATTGTCCGTCCCCAGTTGCTTTTGAACTAAGTGGCAGTTGAGAGTCAACCACTCTGCTATGGGTTTGGAGTCACATGTAGGCCAGACCAGGTAAGGATGGCAGTTTCCTTCCCTGAAGGACATCAGTGAACCAGAGTTTCACAGTCATTAGTAGATTCTTAATTCCAGTTTATTATTGAATTCAAATTCCACCATCTGCCATTGGCGGAATTTGAACCAAGGTCCTCAGGACATTACCTGGGTCTCTGGATTAACAGTCTGGCAATAATACCACTAGGCCATCGCCTCCAAGATCAAATGTAGCATTTGGTCGGAGCACAGCAAAGGGACTATGTAGAGAGATCTTTGTGTTGCGAGTGTGGAGTTTACCTGAAGGTCATCCATTTGTCCTTATTGTAAATCAAAAAATGTGATGGCACTCCATTTGTGCAAAATTGCAACATTAATTATTTAACCTGTTCTTTATATAGAAGACATTTTAAAATCCGCAGACCTAATTTTCCACACGCTGAAGTTAAAAAAAAACATGCTATTGATTTCAATTGATGCCAAGAGGTTGATCCCAATGCCAATGAAACTTTGTTGGGCTTTTATGGTACATTTACAAAGCAATGTCCACATTTTACTGGCTACCTGCTTATAACTACCATATGCGCAGAATGAAACAGCTGGCTGACCTAACTATACTAAAATAAAACTATTTTTCAACCAACCTGTTCTGAGATGTTACTGCACACCATTGGAACAGGTGGGACCCGAACCCAGGTCTCCTGGCTTGGTGATGAGGATGTTACCATTCTGCAACAAGACCCCCAGCTGGATACACTTTCCATGTTCAGTGCACTGCGGGTGAGTAATCAAATATTGTGAATGCTGGAAATGATTATAGAGTCATGGAGTCATACAGCACAGAAACAGACCCTTCGGTCCAACCAGTCCATGCCAAACATAATCCCAAACTAATCTAGTCCCACCTGCCTGCTCCAGGACCATATCCCTCCAAACCTTTCCCATGTACTTATCTAAGTATCTTTTAAATACAGTAGCTGTGCATGCTTGTACCACTTCCTCTGGAAGTTCATCCCACACACAAACCACCTTCTGTGTAAAAACATTGCGCCTCATGCTCTTCTTAAAATCTTTCTCCTCTCACCGTAAAAAATGTGCTCCCTGGTCTTGAAATTCCCAAACCTAGGATAAAGACACCTGCCATTCAGCTTATGTATACCCCTACTGAGTGCACAATAATTCATTTTTATACTTGGAGGAAGTATATAATGACGTGGACAATGTGTTGTAAAGGGTTAGCTATACTTTTATGACCAGCTACTGAGCATGTGCCCAAGGAGCTATGTTATAGTGACGTCAGATCACATAGAAATGGAAACTGGTTTTATTAGGTTCCAGAAGATGTCCTGTCTTACCATCTTTCTTGTGTAAAGATATAGAAACCAACAGAATAGGAGCACAGAGACAACAAGGTGCAGGGCTGGATGAACACAGCAGGCCAAGCAGCATCATAGGAGCAGAGAGGCTGACGTTTCGGGCCTAGACCCTTCATCAGAAAAGGGGGAGGGGAAGGGGGTTTTGAAATAAATAGGGAGAGAGTGGGAGGCGGATAGAAGAGGGATAGAGGAGAGGATAGGTGGAGAGGAAACAAACAGGTCGAAGAGGCGGGGATGG